>NC_141246.1:26118818-26141318 GCF_054856555.1 Leptonotus elevatus
GCTGCGTTCCGCTTGGCCAGCTTATACCTGTCAGCTGCTTCTTGAGTCCCACAGGACAAAAAAGCCAGATAGGACTCCTTCTTCAGCTTGACGGCATCCCTTACCGCTGGAGTCCACCAGCGTGTACTGCTGCCACGACAGGCACAAACCACCTAACGGCTACAGCTCCGATCGGCCGCCTCAACAATGGAGGCGTGGAACATGGTCCACTGAGTCCAACCCCTCTCGATAGGACTGGTACCAGAGCTCAAGCTGTGTGTGGAGACGCGCTCGACTATGTCGAGTCGGAACTTCTCTGCCTCGCACAGGAGCTCAGGCTCCTTCCCCGCCAGAGAGGTGACATTCCTTGTCCCAAGAGCCAGCTTCTGTAGCAGGGGATCGGTTCGCCAAGGTCTCCACCCTTGGCTTCCTCCCGGCTCTCGACGCATCCGACCCCTTTGGCCCCTCCCACACGTAGTGAGCCCATGGGAAAGGATGATTGATTCATACTCACAAGAAAACAATTCAAAGATGTATTTTTAATTTGTGTTCAAGTAAAAAAAAATCGAATTCATAATTTTGAATTGTTCTCACGAGGAAACATTTAAAAGACATAACTCGTTACTATTTCAGATATGAATCATTTATCATGGATATGAAACTTCATCACGGATACACCTTCGTTTTTTATGTATATGAAGCATTTATCACAGATATGCCTTCGTTTTTTACGGATACGTCATTTTGACAGTGATCTTACTCCATACTCTTGGATGTCAAAGATGTGTATGCCTTTTCGTTACTAAGGTAGGCTTATGCTGGGGTATGGACATTCTGCATCATTGGATGCTGGAAAGAGTGGCGGATGAGCAGACCAATGTAACAAGTGTCCACCAGTGTTCTGGATGCAATTACTTTAATGTAAGACCCGTGACGCCATTTCACGGGTAAAAGGTGACCTAGCCGCATCCAACAACGCCATGGCTAGAACGAGAGCGGAGATCGTCACAAAGCCGTGTGAGTTGGGAAAGGAGTGTAAGGCAGGAGATGGCTGTGACTAGAAATCAAGCTACAGATGACAGCGACTGAAAGGGGGTGGGGCACGGGTTCACATGCACTCTGCTGATCAGCGCAACTGAACTGATCATAATGGAACAAATCTACAAATGATTAACAAACATCACTGGAAACTGCAAGGAGAACTGATGGAAAAGTGTGCAGACACGTTTTATTGGGACTGAACGACAAGGATATGCTGCAGTGTCTGTTATATCAATGTATGAATCAAGGTCTTGATGATTGAGGAGTCTTAACCCTTTTAGGCCAGGAGGGCGTGACCGCGCTTATACCGTTAAGGCCGGGAGCGCTCCTGCGCTCTTCTCCCTTTAAACCCGGGAGAGCGGATATGTCATTTTGTTGTGTTTTGACCAATTCTTAGCCGATGAAATTTATCAGAATATCCACGGTAGTGTGACGTGGGCCTCATAGCTTGTCCTGGAATTTTATTAAAGCATTTATGGTCGACGCAGATTCGCGGGAGTTATAAAATAAATTACGCGATTGACGACTGCGCAGGAGCAATTTGAATCAGTGTAACGAGTCGACAGTGACATACTGTTAAGAAATATGTTTGTAGACAATGAGGATGTTTGAAAATTTTGACGGCTTTGTAACGGAATGGACGACGAATAATTACCCGATCCCCCGAGGTTATTACAACTGCGTTCCACAGATGCGACGTTTGTTGATTTTTAATATATATATATATTACAGGTTTATAATAACAAACTTAGGTTTGTGTGAATGCCACAGGTGTAAGCTTTAAAAAAAAAATTGGAATTATGCTTTATCTGCTTCAGGAGCTGAGATATCAATTATTTTTTAATATTGTTGAATTTCCAGGAAAACTTCTGGTTTTCGGGGGTGACACAAAAGTCACCCATAGGTTTTAGAGGAATGTTTTGTCAGGCGCTTTAGGCCTTAATGGGTTAAATGTATTCTGGGGATGGGGTTTAATTAACCATGGCTTCAACCAATCAGCCCTTTTTCTTTTCGGATGTTGTGATGTAGTAAATGTTGTGTTGGAGTCTGTTGTAATAACATGTCTGAAACTATGCAAATGTTTTCCAGTAGAGAAATAAACTAAAGAGTTTTTGGGTTGTTTTCATATTAAGAAATGAACTCAAGGATTTATTTGTTTCCAGGAAATGTCTCATATTTTTAGGGTATTATACGGTTGCAAAAACAATTATTAGTGAAGTTTTTATAGGTTGTTTTTAAATAATCACATTGGATTTTTCATTCTTTGGACAATGATGATACATCTCTATTTTGAATACTACAATTCAGATTCGAAAGTTATTCGTTAATGTCAGAACAAATAACAAAAAGCTCAGTGGCCTTGTGGTTGAGTGTCCGCCCTCAGACTTGGGAGGTTGTGGGTTCAATCCCCGGCCGGGTCATACCAAGCACTATAAAAATGGGAGCCATTTGCCTCCCTGCTTGTCACTCAGTATTAAGGGTTGGAATTGGGGGGGTTGGATCACCAAAAGATTCCCGAGCGCAATCTCTGCTGCTCACCGCTCACTCAGGGGATGGGTCAAATGCGCAGAACGAATTTCCTCCCACTTAGTTGGGGGTGACTTTAAATCCGAGCCCTAGTGCTGGGTTAATTACTGACTGTCAAAAATTGGCTGAGGCTTGTCACATCAGACTAAGCTTTGACATCTGTACAAGAAAACTGATAAAGAATTTACCTTTCAGCAAACCTGTGACGCAAAATTAAAACAAATAGCCAAAGTATCAACAGAATGGCTTCACCAGAAGAACGTTTTAATTATTTAAATACAGCCAGAGCAGAGCATACAAGTGTTCTGAACAAGGAACCTCATGTTAAAGGCAAGAGGAAGAAACACTAGGCAAACATTTGATTCTATTTGTAGTGTTCGAATTGTGCAGTTAGTTCACATTTTACTTTTAAATAATTGCAGGTATATATTTCTGTAGCTATTCCATATTTTCTGTTAAAGTGACAGTCAAAAAGGCAAAAAAAAATGGTATAGGGAAAAGGGTTTAATTGTCTTGTTTTGTTTTATTTTGTTGAAAATCTACTTGAAGTTGCATTATTATGAATTGGATATCTGTCTTTGGATGATGTCCATGAGTGTGATTGTGACTTCTCCTATTTGTGGTTTTCTGTAGGACTGGCTTGACCACATAAATACTGTTAACCACACAGCTGCTTGCAGGGATCTGCGCAACAAGTGAGGATGTAGTTGGTTTGCTTAAACCCTTTCACGCCCTTTGCTTGAATGTTATGTTAACAAATGTATTTGATTGTTTGTTTTGTTTTACTAAAGGTATCCTGATTGGAAACCAGATCTTAAAAGGTTAGTGTCAATTTGTGTTAAACTATCTACTCAGAGTTAGAAGTTGGAATTCACTCGAATGACCAGGCAGCTTCTTTTTTTTTTGTACATACATTTGTTGTCAAGCCCCAACCATTTGCCATTAGGTGAAAAAAAACTGGAATCAAAACACATACAATAGAGCTTCAATTCCACACACAATACCATAAGATTTTAAATTGCTTTTATACGAATAAGTACACCAAAGAAAATGCATAACAATAAATACATCCTATGAAACCACAACCTGACTTCATTGGTTCTTAATTGTAAAAATTCAACAATTCCTGATATCAATTATTTAAGCATGTTTGTCAAATATAATTTATTGTTAATATATTTTTAATAGCTATAAGTTACATTAATTTTACTGTACTCAACCATTACCTCTATATTTGAACACGAGTTGCTTTTTTAACCTTAATCACATTTTTACTGCTCAAATTTAATTAGTGACATCTAAATCAAACCGTGATCTATTTTTACTGCTCAAATTTAATTAGTGACATCTACATCAAACCGTGATCTATACTAACACTCAGTTAATTAAATATTTTTAATATAAAGTTAAACATCACACTACAATTCAATTAAATCGATCCTGTGATTACCATTTCATAAACAAACATTTTAAGATTGAAAATCAATGAATTGGCCCAATACCAAATGTCATTCCCACATTTTACATATAATCCCACCACATTTCATTTTTATCAAACATAAACAGTAGCTAGGCAACCAGTGCGCTAACACAAACAACTGAGTCAAACTGCAAATGTCTCTAGTCGCAGTCTTACCGGCTCTCTCTCCGATGTTTGTAGATTATTTTGTCCGTGAGCATGAGAGTTCAGAGCAGAAGGCAAGCACCCTTTTCCTGCTGCTGTCTGCAACTTGATTTTGTCGCCTTTAAGAGTTGGCAGCAGCTTGGCAATGCTTATCCTTCCAGTTCATTTTAGTTCCAAGTAGGGTTGGACGATTAACCAAGATTTTAGTGCAATTTTGATTTTGGCTACTCTCGATAATTAAAATGTAATAATCGAAGAAAAACGATTAATGTGCAGAATGCTGGGGTACGTTTACAAGTACCCTATGTTGTGAAAGGACCTCGAATGCATCATGTAGCTTATGTAACTTGTAGCTAACCCGGAGCGAATCAGTTTGATTCTGCCCTCAATAAGCGTCCTTTAAGCTGTTAAATGACACTCCAGTTAACTGTTAAACTAAACACACAATAAGGACAATTAAGCCTTGTTTCCACCAACGGTATCTACCCTACTCTACTCTGCTCTGCTCTACACCAAAAAGCAGTGTGTCTCCACTGCCACGGCCACCATTTGGGAGCCCCTCCTCACTTCGCCAGTGATGTCATGCTAAAGCGACCGCAGCTAGCGTGCACACACAGGCAAAACCAATGGAGAGCTCAGATGTTTTTTTTGTACCCGGTGCTTGGTTTGTGCCTGTTTATTTCAGCCACAAGACATCGAATTAATATTGCAGCAACCAGAAGACTGCAATCAATGATGTTAAAAAGGTTTACACCTCCTCAAAAGTCCAAGCATTAATCTGTTTGGAAGCCATTGTTGTCCTCTCTTCGTCATTAATGGCAGCTGTTTTCCCGGGGTGGTGGTTTGCGCAGCTGCATATTGATGACGACATATCTCGAACCAATCATTGGCCTCCAAAATAATTACGTCACGTTTTGGAACTGGGCTATTTTTTTTTAGAACCTCAAAGGAGCAGGTACCAGAAAAAGCGAGTAGTCGGGGCTTTTGCAGAGTAGAGTAGATATCGGCGGTGGAAACGAGGCTTTACATGCACTGTGTCTTTAAATACAAAACATGCTTCGTTTTTAAGACATTGTGAACCGAGCGCCAATGCAAGTGAATGGAATCCCATTCAAATGCTAATAAAAAGTGAGCATCAACTTTGGGAGTAACATGCCCAATCTCAATACTCGCACTTCCACCCTTGTTTCCACCCTTGTGCTCCTCAATCAACGGGAACGTGCAATTGAGGAGCACAAGGGTGGAAGTGCAAGTATTGAGATTGGGCCTGTTACTCGTAGGCCGAATTTGTCGGCTGCATGACGTCACTCCCGGCGCGACTTAACAGCATGCACAAACTTAAACATGTATGGACTGTCGGTCAATGCGCTACTGACAAGCAGTATTGACAATCCATTCATATGTAAGTCCATGCGTGCTGTCAAGTCACGCCGGGAGGGACGTCATGCAGCCGACAAATTCCGCCTTCGGAGGACCCTGCCTTGTAAATTTGGACACAGGTCCATGATTTGTTTTGCAATTGCTGTTTTAGTATACAGTAGTTTTGTTTAACTTTTTTTATTTTAACTTTTTTTTAGTTTAAAGATTATAGAATTTTATTTTCCTCAAAATTCAAGGATACAAATATATCTAAGGACTTTTTGTTTGTTTGTTTTTTTGTCATATCCAGAAGCGTAGTTTGCCATTAGGCAAGGCAGGCAATTGCTTGGGGCACCTTAACCAGAAGGGGCCTCCAGAGGGCCAACAGATTTGACACAAACCGCATATCCTTCACATTATCAGTGCAGCAATGACAATTGACTGTCTCAAATTCCATAAGTCAGGTGGGTTAAAAAAAAAAAAAAAAACTTGTATAGTAAGACTGATTATTATTATTATTTTTTGTTTATTCATGATCATGAATAGCAGTAAAGCTTTTCTTTAAAAAAACAAAACAAAAAAAACGACCATGTCGTTCTTTTTTTCAAAACGACCATATAAGGCGTTTTTTTTTTTTAAGCGACCATGTGTGTATATATATATATATAGTAAGGTGGGGTTTTTTTTAAACAACAATGTATATAGTAAGGCGTTTTTTTTTTTTTTTAATGACCATGCCATAAGGTCTTTGTTTGTTTTTACTAAGTTTTTAGTAAGTTAAAACGGCCATTTATAGTAAGGCTTTTATTTATTTATTTTCTTTAAATGACTACGGGTAAGGTAAGGCTTTGTTTTCTTTTTTTTAATTGACCAATGCGATTATTTTATTTTCCTGTTTTCTGACTCACGAGAAGGATTCTTGCTTAAGTTAAACTAAAACCAAACAAGTCACTTGAATGAAGCACATTTAATGGTGATTGTTTATTGAAGAGGCAGATGTGCAATTTTAAAATGATGTACTATGTATACTACAATTGGCCACCAGGGCACCAAAACCCTTCTTGCTTGGGGCCCCTGGGGAATGTTGCTCTGCCACTGGTTATGCCAACACACATTTCCACATAACATAGCACAAAATAAAATCCCTGAGGACCCAGGATAGCCCACCAAGTCCCCTGACTTGTGAAAATAACTTCGATAAATAAATATGATAAAGAGGGTAATGTAATGCTTAATTTTGAAAATGAATAAAAATGCAAGAGGTTTGAATTTCATCTATTTCAGGGTTTTTCATTGCTCAAATTGAGGCAGAGGTGGTATCACACTGACTGTGATAAGTGACTACCGATACCAGGTATCGGTGCCAATACCAATCTTATTTTAAGGTATCGGTACTCGCGGTGGTGACCAATACCATTTTGGGCCGCCGTCCTGCAGCCATTTTATGATCAGGGACTTCAAATGAGAAATTATTTAAATACAAAATTCACTTTAATTTTTGCCTTTCTTTTAAAAACTACAATCATTAAAAATGTGTCTATTAGTACATATTAAATTGTAAATATAGCTTAGCGTTGTTGTAAAACACTATTATCTTAACCAGGAAATGGGCGCGCGTAACGGTTGCTCCATGATCTGTTTCTTCTTCAGTTGTTGCTTCAGGTCGTTCTGGTGCATTGCTGTTGATATAGTGCCGCCATAATGGCGCAACACTGCAACTGCAGTTAAAATCCGTTCCTGCTGAGCACAATTAACACAGCTGGAGCGATATCAGTGGGTCAGGCTGGAGGTGGCGAGCAACTTAGGTGGAGGTGGCCGCCTCAGAATTTTTTACACAAGAAAAACCCTGTTATATGGTAATGTTATACTAGACAAAAATAATAGTGTTCAATAATCAAGTTTTGAGTAGAGTTTTAGTAGTTGGAATTTTTTTATTTATTTTTGAACCAATGAATGATTTCAATCTCAATCAAAAATAATGGGGCTTGCTGTGTTCGTGAATGGTAAGTGGGGCAACTCTCTGCGGCCATACTATCTGCCGAGGGAACTTTTGCATGTCATCGTGATCGTAGCGTATGTTCCCCCTTTCTGCAAATGGTAACACGGCCAGCGCGGCTCTCCACTCGGCTGTGAACAGGCTGCAAACACAGCATCCACAAGCCTTCCTCCTGATAGCAGGTGACTTTAACTTAAGGCTACACAAGTATTTTTTTGGGATACATATTATTTATATATGATGTGGGAGGATGTGTATTGCTGCTGGTAACGCTGTGAATTTCTCCACTGTAGGATATATATATATATATAGGTGTATCTTGTCTTGTCTTGTCTTATAAGGAGAATTACATAGTGTATATTTAAATACAAAACATACTTCGTTTTTAACACACCGTGAGCCTAGCGCTAATGCTAAAGCGAGTGAATGGAAGATCCCATTCAAATGTTAGCATCAACTTTGGGTGTAATAGTCCTTCAAATAACAAATATTCACACACAAATGCTGTGGAAACACATACCCACGGGTAACATAACACTACTCAAAGGCACAAATTCTTCCCAATTTGTGAAAAATTAGTTTTAATCAAATTCGATCGCAACTTTCTTCTGTTCTCATTGTAAGCGTGTACACCATGGATGCACGGCACCAAAACGCGCAGGAACACCCAGTATTTGTTTTGCAATTACTATTTTAGTATACAGTATTTTTTATTTGACTTTTTTATGTTAATTTTTTAGTTTAAAGATTCACTGAATTTTATTTTCCTCAAAATTCAAGGATGCAAATATATCCAAGGACTTTATTTTTTTGGTCATACCAACACACATATTCACATGACATGGCCCAAAATGTAATCATCGAGGTCCTAGGTTAGCCCCACTCCCCGACTTGTAAAAATAACATAAGATAAAATAAATATGATAGAGGGTAATGTAATGCTTAAGTTTGAAAATGAAGAATGAAAATGCAAGAGGCGAGAATTTCATATATTTATAAGGTTATGTTATACTTGACAAAATGAATAGTGTTCAACAATAGTGTTCAACGTGAAGGAATGAATAGGCGTAAGACTGAGATCATAGTTTTGAGCATAATTTTATTAGTTGAAAAAAAATTTGTACTGTTAAACGATTACATTTTTAACCAGATTAATCACATTTTAGAATTAAAAGATTAATCGCTTATTTAAAAAGGCTTTTTATCACCATTTTTTGCCCGCCAAATTTGAAGAGCACCTGTTATGTGTTAATTATTTTGACATTTAATGTTATGAGGACGTCTTGAACATTTTATGATCCACTGCACACTCCTCTTTTTCTAATCAGTTAATTACTTGCATAATTTCAAATGGGGGGGGGGGGGGGAGATAAACGACCCCAGTAGTTAACCATGAACAAATATTCTGAATGTCATACACAAAAATATATTAAATGCTTTACTTTAATGCATGCAGTTATGTTTATTGCTCAAACACAATCTTTACTACCTTTAACGTAGCCATCTACTGTCAAGATAAAGGATAATCTGTGGTCAAAATTAATAGTGTGTAAATACATGATTAATGTGATATTTTTTGGTGATTAATTAGTTAATGCTTTAACTTTGAATGCACAAAAAAAGAAATTAAGTGTTAAAATCATTGACTATTAATAGTTTTATTAATCGTGATTTCAGTCTCAATCAAAATAATCATGGTTAATATTTTTCCCATAACCGTCCAGCCTTAGTTCTTCGGGCCATTTTTAACAGCCCCTGTCAACTGTCAGTTTGGCTTGACAGTTTTGTTTTAATTCTAATCAGGATCGTATCAAAGTATTGTTTAATAATAGTGTTGACAGTGACAGTGTTTTTTTTGGTAAAATTTTTGTTATAAATTCTCTACAGTTCTGGTGAGCCAAGTGTCTTACCTTTACCTAGCTGTCATGCAATAGACAGGATAACAACTGTCAAACAAGTATGAAATTTATTGCTAACCCTAACCCTGTTTATGGATAATTTACCCTTGCCTTTTCATTTCCAATGCCCACTCCACAGCAAAAGCAGAGTGGAACCTCACAGGCTGCATGCAAGACCTTGTTCTACCCGGGACCATCGCCAACATTACTTCACAGGTTGACCACTGAGCACAATATTGGCACCATTTTTTCTTTTAACTGTGGTATTCGTTGACATTGTACATAAATACACAAATGCTTTTATTCTGCCTGTTTTTTTTAATTGACATATTAAACAAGCACATAATTCCAGTGTACCGTTTATCAATAATTGTTGCATTGCTTGTTCAGTAATTACAATACTTTGATTTGTAATTTTTGTAAAAAAAAAAATAATTGTTTATATCAAAATTAATAAGTTACTGTACCCTCTTCCCCCCATTTTTAGGAGACTCATCACATCACAGCGGTTTAAAACGCCCTCATAATGATCTGAATAAGCACTCTGCTGACACCAGCTGCTATGCGTCCTCTAAACATGGAACCTATCTATCCTCCACTAAAACGGTCAAGAAGTCAACAGAGCCTTGGACCACAACCAATAAGACTACAAGTGACAAGGCTGCTGACCCAGTGGGTGCATTTCACTTTCACTTTTTAAATACATAGATATAAAAAATATAATTAAAGTGGACCTTTGATTTAACAAACCAATGGAACACCTGTGCAGGTGCACAGAGAGCAAAATAGGTGATTTCCACTGAAGCCCTGCACCGAACCGAAGTGAGCACGGTGTTGGCGAGCGTTTCCTTTACAGCTTTACCGTGTCGCAAGTGGACCGTGCAGAGCTGCTGCTGGCCCAAGCTTGGGCCACAGCGAGCTCACAGCGAGCCAAGAGCAGCACAGGACATGACATGTAAAACCGCACGGGAGACGTACGTGAATCGGCAAAGTTGTTTTGAGTAACAGTTGGGACTTTATATTTGACTTTAATTTAATTCTACTTTAAACATGAAGCATAAAGTTGACATTTGTGGTAATATTTAGCCACGCCGACGGTTCAAAAATTACGTGCGAAAATGATGGGACGTCAACGTTATAATAGTAGTGATAATTTTGTCGACAAATAATTTTCCCAAAATTTTTTTCAGATGAAAATTAATTACAACTAAAATAGAAGACATTCATTGAGACAATAACGATAACTAAAATTGACTGACAATTTCGGCAATGACTCAAATGAAAACAACACAGTGGCGAAAATTCACCAATGAGAAGGAATGAAACACGGGTGGGAGAAAAGAACCACTCAAACTGCTCAGTGTTCACTGCACTTTATTTAATGTTGAAACATGTTTAGATTCATTGTGTAGTTGTAAGATTAATCTCAGGCAATTATGCACTTTTTAAAATTTTATTTAGGTGAAAACTGTTATATTATTGTCAGTTCAACATGTTTCATTGAAACAAGGACACCGTATTAAATGTCTTGCGTCTTAAACTACAGTTACAAATAGGTGTGTTAAAATTTTCTGTATAAATGTTGAAATGTATGCTAAAGGAAAATATCGACTAAACTGTCAATTTAGTCGACTAAAATTGCTCTTTATTTTCGCCGACAAAAATTGGATTAAAACTAAAATGACAAAATCAGATGACAAAATTATGACTAAAACTTGTCAAAATGAACTGCGTTAGTAGACGTCTCCATGAAATGAGATCGAAAAGGCTCGCCCCATTTTCACAAAATATTATTTGTACCTCCCGCCGCATTGCTCCTCTGTAGATATGAGATGATAAAAAGATGAGCCCCGACGACAGACTTATAAAAGTCCGTGGCCCTGACACGCTGGACATACGTATTTACTTCTGTAAACACAGTGTTGTGAGTGACGTCTATGCTTCTGCACATGTGGGTTGTCTGTCAGTGACAAATTAACAGAATTTCCATCAGTACTGTTGAAATGTCCGCCTGTCTGTAACACACATGCTATAATAGCATGTTGCAGGTCATGTCCACTTCCAGTAAATTGATTGGCACATCTATCCAGCCATGCCACATACTCTGCCAAAACTAACCTAAATTTTTTGTTGCTTTTACTAGTTGTCCAATCCACAACCCGCCAAGAAGAAGAAAAAGACTGTGGCTCCAACATCCCAGGACTCATCCACAGCTTGCCGTCTAGTTTACCTGACTGGGATTCCAAAGGAAGCAACGGAGCAGGAAGTTACTAAATTAGTGTCATCTTATGGCAAGATCAACAATGTGATCTTAATGCCATGCTCTGAGGAAGAGAGTGAAAAGGGTCAAGGACAAAAGGTGATTTTAGATTTCATTTTGTACATAAACAGCTGTTAATTTTTCATTATATTTAAGATAACTGACATACTAGTTTTTTATTTTGTTTATTTTACGCATCCGCACGCACGCACACCCCCACCCCCACCCCCACGCACACACACACACACTTGCCAATGTTGACGTCCTCTTCTGTCTAACGGTGAGTTTTTTGGTGACTATATAATCCTATCCTGGATCCACAGGCACTGTTACAAGTGGGACAGGTGTATGTAGAAGTAGAGTTGCTGGCAACAGCTGCTGTGTTGGCTCTTTTGTGTCTTTTTTGGTGCATCCTGGCTATCCTCGCCTCCTCAAGTGTTTGGATCCCAACTGAGCATAGCTGCCGCCAGATGTTTAGGTTAGCAGCCACACTCTCAAGGACCCCAGGCTTGATCTTGCACTTCTCAAGTGCTATTTTCAGCTGGTCTTTATAGCGCTTTTTTGGGCCTCCTGCAGAGCGTTAGACATGGTGTAACTGGCTATAAAGCACTCTATGAGCAGGGTTGGGAGGGTTACTTTTAAAATGTAATCCATTACAGTTACAAGTTACCTGCTAAAAAATTTAGTTTGTAATGTAATCCAAGTACCATAATATTAAAGTAATGTAACTGAATTACTTTTGGATTACTCCAATATCGAGTATGTTCATGAAGACAAAATTTAAATAAACATCACCACAATATATATTCTGTACAATGTGCCCCTGCTATTTGCACCCGCAAATATAGGGACCCGGGCAGCCTACAAATAGAAAAAAAATCCTTGTGTAATTAAAAAGCATGTAGGCTATTGATTGATTGATTGATTGTTTGATTAATTGATTAATGGCCATATGCTGTTTTCGAACTGTCACTGAAAGCAACCACACCTCACGGTTGGATGGATGGATAGTGTTGGAAATCATTTATTTGATTTCTGCGTGTTCAAATAAAATTCAAAGTTGAAGTCTCGTGGAGAAGTTTTGCTAGCTTTATTTGAGAGTCTGAAAGGCATCTCTAGAACCCGGCTCAAATAGCCCTGGTCCCAGAAGTGTCACATTTTCTAAATACCCTCACTCCTTTATACATATCTCAGTTCCCTCCCCCTTTATTGATAAGAAGTAAATTTTGCCCTTCCAGGCATAGCCCAACCCATGTGGCACATCCTGTCAAAACAAGTCTACACACCCCCTCTCCTTATCTCAGGATATGGGCAAACACTTCCTTGCACCAGGGACCCCCCATAAAACCCCAGATAGAGCAGAGCCCCCGAGGAATAAAAGAGAGACTTTGATCTTGTTTTGTCAGCAAAGCGAAATACAATCAGGCCATCTCCCATTGAGTTCTTTTAGTCCTCAACAGATGTGAGGTAAATAATTGGCTCCTAGATAAACAATTGACCTCTGTAGCATCTTCGCACCAGAGACTCCCGCATATCGGCCCTGTTGTTTCAGACACCCCTTATTTAGATTAAATCAGACACCTCACTTCCTTAGGGGGGAGAGAACACAGACCACAGTCTAACTAACATATGGGGAACAGTTGTACATATCTAACTAAAATCAAAAATACTTTGAAGAATATATATTGAAACAGAAAAACAATGTTAATAATCCAACAATAGATAGATAGATAGATAGATAGATAGATAGATAGATAGATAGTCATCCCATGAGGATGACGATGTGTGACATCAACTGCAAAATGAACTTTTATCCCAGTCACAAGTTTAACCGTGCATATGTTGTGTATGCTGTTTAAATAGTGAATTGGTGGGAGGAAGATTTGTTTGGAAGGTGTGACTCACATTATGGTTGTAGGCTAGCGGGCTAGCTAGCAAGAAGCTACAGCGCATGCCGCTGGACTCTCATCTTAAACTTTTGCTCCGAGTAAGTTCCAGTGAATACCGGTCGTTATTTCCTCCTCCCGTCCGTGAAGCTTTTTCAAACTGCCCGCGTGAGGAGGACACGAATAGTCAGTTTGTTCGTTCGTTCCCACCTCCCCAACATGTAGCAACGGTCCCACTTGCGCGGGCGTGCACGCGCTCTCTCTCGCTCTGTCCTCTCAGTCTCTCTCGCTCTGTCCTCTCTCTCTCTCTGGCTCTATCCTGTCTCTCTCGCTCTGTCCTTCTCTCTCTTGCTCTCGCTCTCGCTCTCTCTCGCCCTCTTTCGCACTCTCTCTCATCGTAGAAATTGTAATCCCTTGAAGTAATCCCCATTTTTAATAAATATACCTGGAATCTGATTACATGTTTTTTCCTGTAACTGTAATGGAATTTTTTTTTGCAATCTGGTTACGTAACGGCGGTACATGTATTCCGTTACTCCCCAAGCCTGTCTGAGGTAGGCGAATTTGGGGCATCCTGAGAACATGACCCAGCCACCGCAGCTGATGGTGGGTGATGGTGGCCTCAATACTCTTGCAGCCTGTTTCCCTGAGGATCTCTATGTGAGGCACTCGGTCACGCAAAGTGAGTCCTAGAATGCACTGAAGACAGAGGATGTGGAACTGCTCCAAGGACTTCATATGGCGACTGTAAGTGACCCAGCCTTCACAGCTGTAGAGGAGGGTAGTAATGCAGACAGCTTGTTATACGGACACTTTTGTGAGATGTAGATTTTTGTTTTGAAAGACCCGGCGCCCGAGTCTCCCAAATGCAGCTGATGCTTGCCGCAGACGGTTTTGGACTCCATTGTCAATGCTGTTGTTCTCAGAGTGAGTGTGGGGGGTGCTCCATTGACACAAAACCTCTGTTTTAGCAGTGTTGATCGTCAGTCCCAGTCTACTGTAAGCCTGAACTGCTGCGTTAAGAACAGTATGGCGATCATCTGGGCTAAGCCACAAGAGCACAGTCATCCACATACTGCAGTTCGAGGATCCTTACCCTGTGCAGTTTGGTAGTTGCTTTTAGCCGCCTTATGTTGAAGAGGTTGCCATCTAGCCTGTAAGCAACTGACACCCCACTGCTCTCTTCAATTTCTTGATGGAGAAGCTGGGTGACACACACAAGGAAAATGTTAAAAAGCACTGATGCAAGTACACACCCCTGCCTAACACCTGTACACACAGGAAAGGAGGAAGACTCGTCCCCCAATTGTCACCCTAGCATTCATTCCATCATGGAACTGTCGGAGGATGTTTACAAATTTGTTTGGGCATCCAAACCTAGTGAGAACATCTCATATGAGGCTCCTTTGCACAGTGTCAAAGGCTTTAGAAAGGTCAACAAAGGCTATAAACAATGGCTCCACAATGTTGTTGATTAGCCTTTGCAGTATTACCATAGCAAGGACCTTACCAGCAACAGCAAGGAGGGAAATGCCTCTATAGTTGCCACAGATGGTCTTGTCACCCTTGTTCTTATATATTGTGACTATGTTGGGATCTTTCCATTGCTGTGGAATGTATTCATTGATCCCGACTTTGGTAATGCATTGATGTAACACTCTTGTGCAGAGGTAGCCTCCCTGCTTAAGAAGCTCTGCAGGGATATAGTCAATGCCCGGAGACTTGTTGTTCTTCAATGATCTTACAGCTGATAAAACCTCACAAAAGACTGGGGGTTGGTCAAGGTGGGCCAAAAGGGGAAACTCAGGCAGCTGCTGCAAGATGGTGTGGTCTGCATCAGAATCCTGGTTCAGCAATGTGTTAAAATGCTCAGCCCACCTCCTTAACTCTTTGGCTGCCAACCATTTTCAGAAAAGAGAACATGTGGGTGCCAGCTGATTTAGATCATTTTGACTGATCTTTTAAGGTCCACAGAAAATGTTGTGTTTGGACTATGGAAACACAGATACTACCAAATGAAAGATTGGAAAAAAAAATTCTACCTTATTCAGTTTTTCAGTACTCAACAATAGAAAATAGGTTCGTTTCACCCAAATTCTCTGTTTTGGACCAAAATACGTAGAAATCAAGCTTTTTGTGAAACAATATTATTTCATGCACTCACAATTTGACACTTTTTTTTTCCCCCATGAATGATGCCACAAACACCTAAACAGTGCTTTACTTCTATAAAACACTACCACCAACAATGAAAAAGTGTTTATTGATAGCCAAATAAATTTATTTACATTCACCAGTGTAACAATTTGACAAAACAATTTGGCAAACTATTTACAAATGTGTGCAACTGTGCATGTGTGGGGTGTGTACGTGTTACTATTTACAATTGTGTGGATGTTTCAACTACACAAATTTTCTTATTGTGTGGTATATTGTGTAACACTCCCCTGCGTGCAAGGGGACGCAGCAGGATTTGCACCACAGATTAGTTTCACTGCGATTGCCCCTTCGCGTGCAGACCCTACACTTTCTCGCCGGCCTTTTTTTCCGGGGAGTAGCAGGTATGTACTGCAGTGTGTGTTTGGCCATGTTGCCATCAAGTCTACTCTCAGGATATTGATACGGTGACCTGGTGTTACGTCTGGCTTCCTCATGCCCTTCAGTTCCTATACCTGCAAGAACTTTCTCCTCCTCCTTGTCTTGTGGTAACAGCCACCCTCTCACCACCTGCCGGATAAACTCCAAAAAGTGTTGGCACTTCCCAGGATTTTTTGTTTTGTGCAGGATGAACATAAATATTTGAAATAGATAGGCAACAAATTTTTTGTGCCATTTCAATGTTTTGCGCGTGAATGGGTGGTAAGAGATGTTCTGATCCATCTTATCCACTCCATTCATGGTGGCATTGTAGTCCAGGACACTCACTGGTTTCTGGAAAGGCACTTTTTTTCTGTGCCTTCCGCCACACATTCACTGTCCGCATTTCATCTTTGTGAAAAGTAGTCACCATCCTCAATAAACGTTTGTCCTGCCATGCCACAACCAAAACCTTTGTGCTGTGTCTTACCAGTCCTACTGTGTGGCAGACTGTCAGTCTGCTTCTGGATAGACTGACGTGCGTAGAGGTTTGTCTGGTCAGCAATGTGCTGGAGAAGTTTGTCCGTGATGAAGAGCTGCAGGAAGTCAGCTGGCAGGGTCGAATTCAGCTCTGCTGCGGCACCCCTTGGTCCTGGTTTTGCAGTAAAGGGGAATATGTTTGGCTGCCAGCCCGCTTCATGCCAGCCAGAATTTTTAGGATCTGCAAATATACATTTCATTATCATATATTATTTATTTTAGATCAGTGTGATGCAATATATATATAGATAGAGAGAGATGTTTACCTTTTTTCTTGGATCCACTGGTTGATGTACATTTTATAAATGATAGAAGACATTTACCATCAAATATTTTATTAGTGCTGTGTTGGAGAATCTTTTATTTTAATTTTATTTTTACCTTTATTCTGCTCACTATGAGAAACTGTGTGAGAAGCATCACTTTGAGCCCTATGAGCTACAGCTGAAAGAAATATATACAATTACAATAATATCGAAAGACTGTTTTCTTTTGTTGTTGCAGTGTATTGAAAACACTTTTTTTACCTCTCTTTGTCGTAGACACTGCAGTGGGACGTCGCTGTGAGCACGATCTACGATCTATGAATTGTACATTCACGTTACACACGCTGCTAGCTCCTCGCCGGAAAAGTTAGACAAGTTAGATTACTAGAAATCTCATAGCAAGTTTGTGCTTACCTTCACAGTCTTCTGAGGATGAAAGACTGTCCGAATCAGTGTCTTCTCCGTGATCAGACTGTACCCACTCCTCCGATGAATATGCATTGGACTCAGGGTACTCTTCATCGTCCGATTGAACGTCCGCCTGTGCAGAAGTGCTCGGTTGTGCACCACGTTTTCTGGCGTTAGCATCGCTAGCCGGTGAGGCTTTACGACGTGGTCGAAGTCAATGCTTCGACTTCGGCGTCAACCTCGGAGTCACCACCATCATCATCATCATCATCATCACTGTGCTCTTTAGCACTGGTCGATGCTTTTCCTCTTTGAAAATAATGCTCAAGCGTGAGCTGCTTGCAACCGGTCGCCATTTTCGCTTCCTCAGCCATTCTCCCCTCAATACTCTAGCTCCACCTCACTTCTTCTACTCTAGTGGCCATAAATAGTCATTATACTAACTCGATCTGCTTGATACAGCAGAGCTGGCCAAGGCTTTCCTCCACCCGTTTTCATTGAAAAACATAATTAAAGTGTTTTAACGTTTTTGGCAGCACTCATTTGGATTTTACTCAACGTCATTAACTCTTTTACTGCCAAAAACGTTAAATAACGTTTAGTAAAATCCTACGGAGGGGTGCCAAAGACGTTAAAAGACGTTCACTATGTTTTTTTTTGGAAACGGGTGGAGGAAAGCCTTGGCCAGCTGGGCTGAAAGTATCAAGCAGATCTAGTTAGTACAATGACTAGTTTTGGCCCCTAGATGGCAGCGATGACTCTCTTTGGACAAGATTGGGTGGGCGTCAGTAGAAGACGTGAGGCGGAGCTAGAGTGTTGAGGGGACAATGGCTGTGGAGCAACAATGGCGACCGGTTGCAAGCAGCTTCACGCTTGAGCATTTTTTTCACAGACGAAAAACATCGACTAATGCTAAACAGCGCATTGATGACGACGATGATGATGATGGTGACTCCCGAGGTTGACGCCGAAGTTGGAAGCGTTGACGGGGCGGCTATGATCACGTCATAAAGCCTCACCGGCTAGCGATGCTAACGCCGGAAAACGCGGAGCATAACCGAGCACAGGCGGACGTTCAATCGGACGATGAAGAGTACCCAGAGTCCAATGCATATTCATCGGTGGAGCGGGTACAGTCTGATCACGGAGAAGACACTGGTTCTGGACTACGATGCCACCATGAATAGAGTGGATAAGATGGATCAGAACATCTACCAACCGGTATAGGAACTGAAGGACATGAGGAAGCCAGACATAACACCACCGTAACGTAACCGTATCATGATCCTGATAGTAGACTTGATGGCAACATGGCCAAACACACACTGCAGTATATACTTGCTATTCCCCGGAAAAAACGGCCGGCAAGAAAGTGTAGCGTCTGCACGCGAAGGGGCAATCGCAGTGAAAGAATTTTTAGGCCACCTTTTCTCTAGGCCCTTCCATATACAAAGGTGAGCAGAACAGCTGCCACTTAATCCCAACTGTTGGTGACCTATACCCTATGCCGCTGACGTGCAGGGCTCTGACTAGGAACTCCCAGACCATTCGAGCCTGCTCCCGTCACCAGTCACCCCATCGCCGCCAAACTTCCACCAGATGTGAGTCCAGGTAATATCACCATGGTCAGAGGTGGATACCTACGCAAAGAAAGTTTTAAGTACTGCAGGGGGTGCGCCAACCCCAATAGCACCATCTTTACCATGATGAGGTGGTTCTGGTGGCATGGGTGGGCCCAGAACGACGAGTGCTTGCTTTTCCTTTTGCTTCTCGGCAATAAATATTTTTTACTGCTGTAAGTACTTTGGCACAACACCTGGTTTAAAACGAGGAAGACACAACCAGGGACCCGCCGGCCGGCCAGCGTCATGACAAAAGTACACATTATATACAATCTAGGGGTTTCGAATTCGTGCGTTAATTTAACTTCTTTTTTTTTATGCGCGATTAATGACCGCCCCTTTCTTGGAAAGCCTGTACTGGAGGAATTCCAGTTGCAACGCAGCAGACACGTCCACATCAAAATTTAGCAGTAATATTTTTTTTTAAAATGCATATATTTGTGGAGACGAGTCAAATTGTATTTTACAATTTTAAAAATGGGCACAATTTCACAAGTTACTTCATGTTAAAGCTTAGATAGCGCTTAATATGAAAAGAAAAATGCAGAGCTGTCACCACCATCTTACAAATGCAATTATGCCATGTAGTGGCAGAAAAATTACCAACACAAATGAACTCTTTGACCGCCAAAAACGTTTAATAACGTTTAGTAAAATCCAAATGAGCGCCGCCAAAGACGTTCACTGTGTTTTTTTTTTGTGTTTTTTTGGAAACGGGTGGAGGAAAGCCTTGGCAAGCTGTGCTGAAAGTATCAAGCAGGTTGAGTTAGTATAATGACTATTTTTGGGCACGAGATGGCAGCGATGACTCTCTTTGGACAAGATCGGGTAGGCGTCAGTAGAAGACGTGAGGCGGAGCTAGAGTGTTGAGGGGAGAATGGCTGAGGAAGCGAAAATGGCGACCGGTTGCAAGCAGCTCACGCTTGAGCATTTTTTTCAAAGACGAAAAGCATCAACCAATGCTAAAGAGCACATTGATGATGATGATGGTGACTCCGAGGTTGACGCCGAAGTTGGAAGCGTTGACGCCGAAGTTGGAAGCGTTGACGCGGCGGCTTCGATCACGTGGTAAAGCCTCACCGGCTAGCGATGCTAACGCCGGAAAACGAGCACTTCTGCACAGGCGGACGTTCAATCGGACGATAAAGAGTACCCCGAGTCCAATGCATATTCATCAGAGGAGTGGGTACAGTCTGATCACGGAGAAGACACTGGTTCTGGACTACAATGCCACCATGAATGGAGTGGATAAGATGGATCAGAACATCTCTTACCACCCGGTATAGGAACTGAAGGACATGAGGAAGCCAGACGTAACACCAGGTCACCGTATCATGATTCTGAGAGTAGACTTGATGACAACATGGCCAAACACATACTGCAGTATATACCTGGTACTCCCCGGAAAAAAAGGCCAGCAAGAAAGTGCACGCGAAGGGGCAATTGCAGTGAAACTAATCTGTGGTGCAAATCCTGTTGCGTCTCCTTGCACGCAGGGGAGTGTTACACAAAAAGAAAAACTGTAGTTGAAACATCCACATAATTGTAAATAGTACCACAGTTGCACACATTTGTGATGTGTGATTTCGCTACCCGCATGTGAACCTCACCGCGAGCACTCATTCATTCTGAATGGAGAGCTCAAATGGAACGTACCATCAGTCTCATTAATTTGGCCGCGTCTCCTCGTCGTCCTTATTCACCGGGCGTCTGAAGCCCCGACATTCCTGAAGCTGGAACCATGGGTCGGGGCCGTTGTTTTTAAAACACTATTATGTTTATTATATATACTGTATTTTTATGTCTTTGGCGATGGCTGCAGGCCGCCTCTGTTTCACTTAAAACCAGGAAATAGGCGTGTGCAGCTGAGTTGCTCCGTGATCGGTTTATCTTCTTCAGTTGTCTTTCCGGCACACTGCTGTTTATATAGCACCTCTATAGTGGCGCAACGTTGCAACTGCAGTTGAAATATGAAATACCAAGCTCAATCAACACAGCTGGAGCGCTATATCAGTTGCTCAGGCTGGAAGCGACACACAAATTAGCTGGAGGTGGCCGCCTCTGAATTTTGAACACAGGTAAATCCCTGGAATTGTATCCTTGGATCATGGCCTGTTTAACATTGCAAGATCCTATGTAATAAAATGCCGTTGATAATGTCTGTCCCTCATAGTCATGTTGTCATTCCATGTTGCAGGCATCTGTGTGCATGGTGAAGGTTGCAGATGCCCAGGCTTTGGTAAACTCAACAAACCTTATTATTGGAGATCAGCCAATCACTGCTTCGAGCGCCAAGGTACCACATTGAAAGTTTACTACTAGCTTAAGATTTCTGTGAATCATAGACTGATTACTTACCTATGCTTTGATTTTTCGTCTTATGAAGGATTTACATTTTAACTCATCTGACAGTGCTTTGTAATTAATCTCACAGACTTGCCAAGTACTTTTACTGTTGAGGCTTACAACATGAGCTGTCTGTGAAGGTACAGCAACATCATCTCAGATAGAGTAGTACATAAGCATATATTTGTCATTAATCAACTAATTATGAAATTACAGATTTAAGTTATTACTGTTAAAATTATTATTTAGTGTTTGTGCACAATATGACTAGTTCAAATTATGTTGAGTGTTTTGGTGAAAGATGTTTTTGTTAGACGCTGGTCTCATTATTTGTGCTGCGCTTGCATGGTCTGAGGATGTTCTAAATTTGTTCGCAGAATACGCAAATTTTATGTGTACACACGTTTTGTGCACAAATTAGTGTGTATGCACGATAGTGAATGAGGCCCAATGTCTTATTTCACTCTATTATGCGTATTATAATGTTGGGAAATGAATTTCAGAAACATTCTCATGATCCTATCTTTTATTATATTATTGAAAACATGGATTGTGCTTAAAATTATTATTACCCTTTTTAGATGCCAGAGCCAAAGCAGTTGTCTGTCCCCAGTAACAGGTTTGTGTTTTTAAAGGCAGTACTTTCTACCTTGTTACCAATTTTAAACTGATCCTGGCTTCTCTGAATCTGAATTCTCTGAATATTGTTCCCAGTAAACCTACTATAAGTCCAGACATGGCTTCTGAAAAGAAAGACTCTGGTAAGAAATCAGATATGTGTTTTATTGTTGTCATGTTAAACAGTTCTGGTTGCGTCTTGGGCTGAACAGAATTTCAAAACACGATATTTATGCCAGATATCTTGATATGATACAAAAGGAATATGGGTTCAGTGAAATCTAAATTAAAATACAAAAGGAAGAACTCGTGTCATCACCATTAGCATGAAATAACCTAACCATTGAATAAAGTAGAAATCAGACATTTTAATACAGGTCTGCTTTAACAATACATAATAAATATATTAATTCATTAACTAATTCACTCCCAGCTTTTTTCACTGAAGCAACCCCTTTCGCTCCCGGCTGTTTTACTAGATTTTGACAGATTTTGCAAGGCCCATAGAATATTGTGGTATATTGCTATAATAACATGAAACCTACCAAAAGAA
>NC_141246.1:26149268-26164268 GCF_054856555.1 Leptonotus elevatus
AACAAACCATGCAAGTTAGATGGAGGATGACTGTATCAACAAGTTTTCCTGTCACCAGTGGGGTAAAACGGGGGGGATATTGTCACTGTTCAATTTGTACATGGATGAACTGTCAAAGAAACTATGTGACTGTAAGACTGGAAGTATGGTGGGTGATAGGCTCATTAATCATTTAATATATGCAGATAACTTGGTAGTAATGACACGTTATAGTGCCGGTCTACAACAACTACTTAAAGTATGGGGTGCAATATGATACCCAATACAACCCCAGGGAAACTGTGGTTATGGTAATTAAATCTAAGGCGGATCAAAAACAAATGTTTCCATCTATTTGTCCAAACAAGAACTTAATATTGTATCATAGGTTAAATATCTGGGCCATGTTTTGAGGGGATGATTTAAGTTATACGATACGATACAATATACTTTTATTTTCCCCGTGGGGAACTTTTTCCTGGACTCCGTCCAGCTGCAGTTACAGTAAAGAAAAAACAACAGAATAGAAAGAGATAAAATTAAAGTTGTGGAGCCATGTCTCCGTGAACACCATGGCGCAGGCGTCCCGGTACTCGCGGCAGGCCGAGGTGAGGCTCCTCAGCTCATCCAGCTTGCTCTCCAAGGACCTCACGTTGCCGAGCAGCAAGGACGGCAGCGCTGTTCTGCATCCTCTCCTCCGGAGTCTTTGGCGTGCTCCACCTCGTTGTCCTCTCCTCTGGCGGCGTTTCCCCGGGTCTGCTCGCTGAATCTCCTCCGGCAGGTCGGGGGGTGGTGTGTCGCCTGTTGAGCGGAGGGCCCAGAGCGCGTCTCTGATGGAGGACAACAAAGCCATGTCGTTCCTTTGTTCCCCTGTCCACACACGCCACGAGCCGTTGGTAGATTAGGCTCCGTTCGGAGCCCCGACGTGTGCTGTAACTCGCGGTAGGAGTCGCGGACAGATTGAGCAAGTGGCTCATAATTTAAAAAAGTCAAAAATTAAAAGTTAAATAAGGAAAAGGTTAGAAGAACTGCAGCTTTCCACGGAGCCCGTGTCGCAGACGTGCTGCGCCAACGTGACCGGAAGCGGAATGATGATGATGATGTTCTGCTACAGTGCAGGAAGCTATATGCCCAAGCAATAATGCTTGCACGCAAATTTATTATGTGTTCTGATGATGTCAAAATTTAACTCTTCAGAGCCTACTATACTCCCATTATATTTCCCACATCTATGGCGCAACTAAAGCAAAGGGAAAATGAATAAGATTAAGGTTGCCTATAATGATACTCTCAGAATCCTGTTAAAATATCCTATGTGGGAGAGTGCAAGTCTCTTGTTTGTTGCCTCAAATGTTCCAACATTTCATGCGCTGTAAAGGAATTTCATATATAAATTTATGTGCAGAATTAACACATCTTTTTTTTAATTAAAAACACATCTGATAACGGAATTATAAAGTCGATAAATGATCCCTGTTTAAGTGATTTTAGGTACACTTCAATGTTCTGGAAATACTGGTTACATGAAATGTATGTTTTTTAAACCAAGGGTTAATTTTTTGAGTGCTTATTCCAGTGTGTTGGGTTTCTTGTGTTTTGTTGTATTGTTTGTTTGTTTTAATGGACTTGAGTCTGCCAATAAAGATATCACAAAAAACAGTCATGTTTTAAAAATGCAACAAAAAACTGCGAGGGTAACATTTTGGACTTGGGCACAACTTGACACACAACCACAACAGATAGACCAACGTGGCATGTCTATTTATTATCTGGTTTATCTGTCAGGGTCAAATTGGTTGATAATTGCCAGGAAAGGTTGTTTGACCAGTTAGTTTTAAAGCGGGCGATCATGGCTCAAATCAACAGGCCTTTCTCCTTATCTCCTTATATTAAATTTTTAATAAATGCATTAACATTTTTAATAAATGTAACTGTAACCTGAATGTTTTTTCTCTAACTTAAATGTATTACAGATACATGAAAAAAAAGATTGGTGACCTCTGCCATTAACCTTTTTTTTTTTTTCTTGCTTAGGTCATTTGTGAAATGGCAACTGGAGCCATGGCCCTCTCTGTCTACAAACGCTTCCATAGGTTTCCATGCATTATACAAAACAACCCCCTGTTCTTTTCACGCAAGCCTGACCCCAAAGCTAGCACACAGACTCAAGTAATATCTCCAAACCTACATTTGCCTGAGGTATGTTTATTATTAGTTGACAGGTAAATTTAGGCTTCCAACTAATGTGGTAAAGTATTTTTACATACCTGTATTTGATCTGATGTTGTAGGATATTCTTGCAAATGATGAAACCTGCAGCACAGGTGCAGCTGACCAAGATGAAAAAGCATATGAAGAAAATGTTTCAGTGGAGATGGAAAAAGGGCGAGATATATTAATGGACCCTGAAAAGGTGGCAAAAGCAGATGAAGTGATGGTAGAAAATGAAAGCCTTGTCATTCATGAGCCCAGGAATGTGCTGTCTGAAGATGCACTTGAACCAGACAAAAAGACTAACAAAGAGAATTTATCAACTACTAAAGCAATCTTGAAGTCTGACAAGAAAGATGCATCATCTAATGAGACTATTTTGCAGACTATTGCTAATGCAGCTCAGTCAGAAAAGAATAAGACCCATGTTGGTCAATGTAATTCAACAAAAGTTGCCATTTCAGAAATTTCCAAGGTAAAAAGATAAATTTGATGTTTCTATTAACTCATTTGCTCTCAAAAACGTAACCAAATGTTCTATTGTAAATGTTTTAAGTGTCCCAAAGAAGTATTTATACTTTTTTAATGTTTTTTTTATGCTAGAGCATACAGAAGGCTTTGATGCAGCCTCTGAACTGCAGAGAACGGGTGAAGCAATGGTAGTAATTACAAAAATGGCCAGCAGGTGGCAGCAGAGTATAAGAGATCAACCAGGGCCTTGTTGCAACAAAGCTAATTTACCCACAGTTCTAAACAGATTTTTGAATAATGGTGAAACTTAGCTATATTCTAATGCCAATTGCTGCAAAACGGAAACTGATAGAAATATACATTTTTTCCTGATGAAAGAAGACAGTCTAATCTTTCTTTTGGTAGGTTTCATGTTTTTATATCAATAGAACACAATATTCTGTGAGCTTTGCAACATCAGTCAAAATCCAGTAAAACAGCCGGGAGCGAAGGGGATTGCTTCAGTGAAAAGGGCTGGGAGTGAATGAGTTAATCATGGTTTTATGTTTTGTCTTGAAAGTCTATGCTAATTAATTTTCCTGAATTTCTGATCATACAATCCCTTTTTCTTAAGGATACTCCAGAGGTGCACACTGGAGAAACAGCTGACCACCATCCAAATAAAAAGACAGATTCTGAAAATGGTGAAGTTCACCAGGAGACAGAAAGGGAAAAGGCATCTTATCAAACAAACGATACGGATAGACATAAAGTAGTTGATGAAACAAAAGGGACAGTAAAAAACCATGCGGAGGATGGTTTAAAGATTCAAGAGAGGGAGGGAGTTGATAAAGAAAGAAAGGAGAAGGAAATAGAGAGAGAGTGTAAAATTAGGGAGAGGAGGGCCCAGGAGAAATCGCAAAGGGCAGATCGGGATCGGGAACAGGAAGAAAGAACTAAAAGAGAGAGGAGGGAAATGGAGAGGAAGGAAGAACATGGTGTTGTTTCCTCAGGACTGAGATCATCTTCAAAGTTTGAGACATGTAAGAGCAACTTGAACGTGGATGAACAAAGAGTCTCTAGCAAATCTGATGATGCTAAACTGCCCAACATGGTAAGCTACATTTGACAAAAAGTATACATTGCTATAACGGTTACTGCTATTATTGTTACCATATATGTTCTTTCATACAATTAGGGTGAGGGTGAAGAAGATTTTGATTCATTCCCGTTGAGTATGAGCGACTTTGTGACTGTGGATGAAGTTGGGGATGTGACTGACTTGAATGACTTCCACCATACCCATTCTCCTGCTGCTGCAGAGGAAACCACAGAGCAAGAGCACTCACTAACATATATCCCACAGGACACGGATGAGGTAAAAATATTATCCTTTTCACAAGCTTGTTGGGGGGTATTTGAGAATTTAAAAAAAATAAAATTTACACTACAAGGTTCCACCTTTGGAAGTAGATGAAGAAGAGATTCCTCAACCTTTGAAGTTTGATGGTCCCATAATCGATCTTCAGCAACAGCCCATGACATCTCAGGATCCCATAACAGATTTTGGACATCAGTCTACAACCTCTGACAGTGTATCATCAGATGTGATTGGCACGCTGAGCTGCAAAATTGCAACCCTATCCACAGAAACTCCGGAACAATTTTCTCCTGTCAACCAAAAAGAGGTGCCAACTTGCCAACCAGAAGAAACTGAGACAGGTAAAATATTTAAAGAAATTGTACCTTAAAGATTTTTCCTAACTTTCATGTTATGTTTTTTTTTTTTTTTTTTTTTTTTGTATCTGTCAATTTATAGAAACTATACTATCTGCTCCCATTGAATCGATGATCGTAGTTGAGACTTTAGCAACACCTATCTCAAACAAAAGAGTCGCTGATGACTCACCACCAGATCAACACATGATTGAGGTAAAAATGACTTTAGGAAATAATACTGCAGAAGAAAAGCAAAATGAAGTGACGACCCTGGTGAATAGACCTTTAAAGGATGGGCAGACCGTAATGGATCAAACACAGGGAAAGGAAGAAGTGAAACTGACAGAGCACACAAGGAAAAGCCTTCCTTCTGATCAGACAGGTAAAGTTCCTTTGAATTTGTTGCTCAATTTTATCATCCATCCATCTATCTATTTTCTACTGCTTATCCGGGTTCGGGTCGCGGGGGCAGCAGGTTTAGCAGAGAAGCCCAGACTTCCCTCTCCCTAGCCACTTTGTCTAGCACCTCTGGCGGGATCCCAAGGGGTTCTCAGGCCCGCCGAAAGACATAGTCTCTCCAGCGTGTCCTGGGTCTTTCCCGGGACTTCAACTTAACTGAATCCTCTCAACGCGGCTCGACTCTTGAGTCCCTCCCAGATGACCGAGCTTATCACCCTCTCTCTAGGGGAGAGCCCAGACACCCTGGAGGAAATTCGTTTCGGACGCTTGTATCCGGGATCTTGTTCTTACTGTCTGGATATAAAATTTATGTACATAAAACTCAACTGCTTACATATAATTATGACCCCCACCATATACACACATTAAGGATAACTATCCTCTTGTATGGCAAACGAAATCTCTTAAATACTTGGGCATTATTTTGCCAAAAGAACTGACGAGACTGTCAGAGGTCAATTATCTACCTCTTCAAAATAGACTATGAAGATGTAGAAAGATGGAACCTAATCCCCTTCTTTACTTTTAGTTGAAGAATCAAATCGATCAAAATGAACATATTTCCGGGATTTTTATATATTTTTCAGACCCTACCAACCGAATTGAGTCAAAATCAGTTCATGGATGGTACAAAATGTTACTGAAGTACATATGGCAAAATAAGAGACTTGGAGTTAGTCTCAAAACCTTGCAGCTGCCTAAGGAGAAGGGGGGATGGGGGACTACCATCTCTTAGGGACTATTATGCATCTCAAATGATAGCAATGATGTTGGTGTGTGACCCTTCATATGACGCACAATGGAAGTGGGTGTGGTTCCGATCCCCATACAAGCCATCCTAGCTGACAGACAAATTCAAAATCATATAGATGCTATAGACAATCCATGGGTTAATCTAACCCTCATAATTTGGAAGATGATTTTAAAATGTTATAATCTAGTTAAAGAGATTGTGACTTTGAAATTGTGTGCTTATGATTTGGATTTTATGCCTAACAAATCTGACATTGGTTTTAAAAATTGGATGACAAAGGAGATAACAGCTCTATGTAAAATAATGAGTGGAGGAAAGCTGCTTGGTTTTGAGGCGCTCCGGCAAAACTATGGTCTTGAAAAACAAGATTTCTATCGATACCTACAGATGAGACTCAATGTTGAAACAAAAGTGAAGGAGGAAAGAGGTGTACAAGTGAATCTGATAGACATGTTTAGAAAAGCTTAAGATTCGAAAATTGGAGGTAAAATTATTTCATGCATCTATAGAAGTCTTTCTAATCTCAAACCATATTCAACATCTTATATTAAAAACAAGTGGGAAACAGAGGGGGGCGGGGGGGGGGCTTAGCATTAAGGAGGAGGAATGGACAATGATATGGAGGTATCAATGGAAATGCACCAGCTCATTAAGATGGAAAGAGTTTGGCTGGAAGGGGTTGATAAGATAATTTATCACACCAGAGCAAAAATCACATTACAATAACAATCCCCCAATTTGTTGGAGAAATTGTGGCAGTCATAATGCAAACCATTACCATGTGTTCTGGAATTGCCCTGTTATTAAAGCATATTGGGGGAATATTCACAAGGCATTACAGGATATATTTAAATGTGCAATATTCTTCGAGTGTAAGTTTTTGGGGTTTGGATATATCCCTCAGGATTGGTTAAAAAAAGACGAACAATTGGTCAACATTTTGTTGGTTGCTAGTAAAAAGGCCCTAACAAGGAAGTTGTTGACACAAGAAAGTGACACAAAGAACACTGAATGGGTGTTCATTACTATGGACATTTACAAAATGGAGAAAATAACGGCATACGTCAATCATAGAAGTGGACAATTTATTTCCTCCTGGGAGAAGTGGGTTAATTTTGTAAAACCCTTGAGACTTGACTTTAATATTGACAATGATTGATTAAGGCTGGAAAAAAACATCATTCCCTATGTGTTTTATATTAAGAAGACAGAGGTTTTTCACATAATGAATGTGATTTAAATGTTTTGTTTTCCTGTTCATTCTTTTGTTGTAAAAAAAATACTAAAACAATAAAAAGTTAATTACAAAAAAAAAAGAATTAGCGCAATGACAAATCCAGCAAAGTAAACAGTTTACATTGTGGGGAATATTTGACACGTCTGGAAAACACCGCCAATGCGGAGAGAAGACCAACTTCAACATAAACCTTCCCCATACCGAGTAATAAACCGATTTACACTTTTATTTTGAAATTTTTCCTGGGATCGTTTTGCCTTCTGCGGCGCTACGGATGACATGACTTGTCTTGTGTAATGTGTGTCTGCCTTTCATATTGCCGGCATAAACTATTGCGACCAAAGTCAACAAAACAACTTCGTCCTGAAATCACGTTCAATCGCCAATTACGGGCACTAAAAGAACACTTAATTACGCTCACATTGTATTGCACGGTGCCTGTTGCCAGTGTTTAGGGCGTTTACAGTGTTAGCGTCCTAACGGTGCTAGCAGTTGCAGCTAGAGCCACCAGACTACTTTTCAAAGGCAGTCAAATCGACGTGATGATTTTTTGATTGATTTTGTTGCTGACAGCCGGACAAAGTTGCCATTCATAGAGATCAGTTTAATAAATCGAGCTCACTCGATTGTGCAGTTGGCGCTCTGCAAAATCACAACTGTAGTTCTGACGTCACTTTGTCTCACAGACCAAAAACTACTTAACTCAGAATTTCATTTAATACAAAGTTTTGCTGTACATAGGGTAAAAAATCAGTCATGGAATAAAGACGGGTAAAACAAAAATAGCACCAAATAAATTAATACATATAAGTGGGTAAATGAATAAGTCAGCAAAATAACACAAGTAGGTAAGTAAATAAAAGAAATACATTAATAACAATACAGCAGGCACCATAAAACATTGAGACAATGATGATTCTCATGCCGAGTCAAGCGCCAAAGAACAAAGATGTGTTTTAAGAGAGGGAGGTTGCCTAATATTTAACAGAAGGTTATTCCAAAATTCATGGGGAGAGATTTGTCTAAAATTCTACTAACTTTCTAGAGAGGAAAATGATGTGCTGTTAAGCACAATTTAAATTTAAGTTAAAAAAAATGTATTTACATTTTTTTTTAAATCTAGAAATGAAAGTAGGTCGATCATTATTAAGTGGAAATATATTTTTAATGTCTTCTGTATTCATAATTGTTCTTTCACCATGCGAAAATATTATTTTTATCCAAATACCTGATTAGTCAATAGAATTTTCCATAGGATATTTGAATACCAAAATATTCTATAGCTGCAGCACGAGAGGGGACTGCAACCCCGCAGTGCTATACTATACATAATATAAATGGATAATGAAAGAGATGACCTGACACTTAGGGAGGACTGGCCATCAGAAATTTCATGAGTTTCCCAAATGCCAAGTCCATCCACGGCGACGAATCAAATAGTAATGGCTTGATGTCGTTCGAACAACAAATCGGGACGTTGGACACTGCATCACCGCTCCCCGGAATTAAGTTCAGGCTCAGGATTATTTTTTTTTACTTTAAGCCCTGCATTTGTGACTCAAACATCTTCTAATTAGCAGATTAACACCTTAACTGTTCACAATTGGTACTCCTACAAGCCTCTGGCCAATAGTTTTAAGACTGGATTTGGGTTTGAATTTCCTGCCCTCTCTCTGGAAATGTGACATATTGTGTACGTGAGAAGGGGGTGTGCAGTCCATTTTTCGACCACACATGGCAGTAGCCATTCAAAATAAAATTTTCTGCGTTGAGCAGCTTTAAAGCACAAGTCAATCTTAACTTTTCCTGACAATAATATGTTTTATGTGACCTCCACTAGTCTAAACATAGCATTCTGATTAATATTACATTTGTAGAATATGAGCTGTGGAGCAAAATCCATCCATTCTTATCCATCTCAGGGGGCAGCCATTTTGCCACTTGCTGTCGATTGAAGATGACATCACAGTTGGTCAGGGCTCAGGCAACGACCATTCACAGCTCACCTGTTTTCTGAAGCTGAGCTGTGATTGTTTGTTACTTGAGACCTGAGCAACTGTGATGTCATTTTCATCACTCAACAGCAAGTGGCAAAATGGCCACCTTCCCATATTGATAAAAACTGCTTGATTTTGCTGCTTAGCTCATATTCCATTAACACAATATTAACCAGAATACCATACTTAGTAGGGATGCAACAGTTCTCGGTCTTAGACCGGACCGTTGGCCCGCCCTACACGCGACAATACGCCCTTATGGACTGCGGGTTTTCGGTCCGCAACAAACTTTGTATTGATGCTTAACACGGCACTTTGTGTGTGCGTGCCTGTCCAGTGTCCACAAGTGGAGGCAGCCTGCTGCAGAAAAGCCCTCCTAGCAATCTAATGTCCAATCACTGCTGCAATACTGCCCACTCACCCCCTCACACAGAACATAAGCGGGAGGGGAAATAGCAAGCGGTGCGGAGTTGACAGAGCAAAGTTTGAAGAAGCAGTGAGGAATAATTTCAGCTTTGTTATCGAATACGACGACAAGGGAGTGAAAACAGCGAACAGAAATGTTATTGTCTGTAAACGTTGCTTGAAACATGTCCCGTACATTAACCCATTTTGACCGGGAGCGTATGACAGCACGTTTCCACCACCGCGCCGAGACCACAGTAGCCTACTGCCCCTCAACCCCCAAAACCCAAGTCGTGCGTCCCCGGAAAAAATCAACAACACCCCCGCCGAGGCGGTAAAGTAGGCTACACTAAACAAGGCTGCACTGCAATTACATAGCTTGTAGCAGTAACTCCCTCTTAGCAAGTAGCAGCTAACGGTAGTGTAAACGATGCTTGCGAGATGCATTCAAAGGCAGTCGGATATTTCGAACTCGGAGGGAAAAAAAGTCCATCATTGCCATCCATCCATCCATTTACTACCGCTTGTCTGGGGTTGGGTTGCGGGGGCAGCAGCTTTCGGAGGGAAGCCCAGACTTTCCTCTCCCCAGCCACTTCAACCAGTATGGAGTTCCTCCCAATCACGCCCCTCCAGGTCTCACTGTCATTGCCCACGTGAGCGTTGAAGTCCCCCAGCAGAACGAGGGAGTCCCTAGGGGGAGCTCCGCTCTCCAGCACACCCTCCAAGGACTCCAAAAAGGATGGGTACTCTGAACTGCTGTTTTGTGCATATGCACAAACAGTCAGGACCTATCCCCCCACCCGAAGGCGGAGGGAGGCTACCCTCTCGTCTACTGGGGTGATCACCAACGTACAGGCGCCAAGCCGGGGGACAATAAGTATGCCCACACTGCTCTGCGCCTCTCACCGTGGGCAACTCCAGAGTGGAAGAGAGTCCAGCCCCTCTCGAGAGGATTGGTACCAGAGCCCAAGCCGTGTGTGGAGGAGAGTCTCTGCCTCCCACACCAGTTTGGGCTCCTCTTGTGCCACAGAGGTGACATTCCATGTCCCAAGAGCTAGCTTCTCTCGCCGAGGATCAGACCGCCAAAGTTCCCGCCCTTTGGCCGCTACCCAGCTCTCTACGCACCCGACCCCTTTGGCCCATCCTACAGGTGGTGAGCCCATAGGAAGGGTTACCCATGTTGCCTTTTGGGGCTATGCCCAGAAGGCCCGGCCACCAGACGCTTGCCTTTGAGCCCCGCCTCCAGGCCTGGCTCCAGAGGGGGGCCGCGGTGACTCGCGTCCGGGCAAGGGAAACCAAGATCCATTTTTCTTTTTCGTCATAAGGGGTCTGTCTGAGTCATGCTTTGTCTGGTCCCTCACCTAGGACCTATTTTCCATGGGTGACCCTGCCAGGGGCATAAAGCCCCAGACAACATGGCTCCTAGGATCATTAAGACACGCAAACCGATCCACCACGATAAGGTGATGGCTCACGGAGGGGAGTCCATCATTTCATTAAACGTTAAAATTTGCAAATATATAAACAATGTGGGCTTTCTATCAACCTATAAAAGTTTACATATCAAGAAGAATGATGGGGGTGAAATATTACTTTGCTATTGTACTTAACTCTTTCCATACATAAGACGTATCAAATCATAAGTCATAGTCACCGCGTACATGGGATATATTTATACGTCATAAGCGTTTTTTCATGCAAAAGTGCAAGTAACCCTGGATTAAAAAAAAATAATTCCCAGCAAAATTTGCGATGCACCGTCTTATGACGTAAAGTATATATATTTTTTAAACATATTATGGAGCATCGAAAATTTTGTACCCATTGGAAGTGAATCTTGAGGAGTTGGTGACTGTAAGGTGTCATTTGATGTGGTCTGCTCGATCCTGCTGTTAGCAGCTGGGTTCCTGACTATAAAAACAACCATTAGTTACAAATTGCCAAATACAGAAACAGCAATATAAGTTATCGCAATATGGTGGCTCTAGCTAACAGGCAGAATTCATTAATTAATTTTGATGAAAAGATTCTATATACGTAGACCATGTTTGTATACATTTTTATATTTGGTTTTTAGTCGAGGCAGATATTTCTTCCATTAAAATGGGATTTATGAGGTTAGATATTATTATTATTATTACCTGTATTATAGATACAGGTCGATATTCAGAGTTTATTTTTCCAGTTAACAAGAATTGTTTTTTTAGCGTTAGTAAGGGCTACAAGTGTAGATTGAAATTGTTTATGTGGTAAGTCAGTTGTTAAGTCACCTAGCAAACACAAGTTTGGAGATAAGGTATCCTACAGTCCAAGAAAGCGGAAAGTTTTTCTAAGACTTTAGTCCAGAAATACATAACCAGAGTGCATAACCATAAAGCATGAAAATAAGTGTCTGTAGTGTTTTGTAAACACTGGAGACAAATGTCGGAGTCGGAGAGTCCCATTTTCTTCATCATATATTGAATAATGTATGTTCTTTGAATCATTTCATATTGGATAAGTTGTAAATTTGTGTTTTGTGTCATTTTAAATACGTTTTCACAAACTTGAATCCAAAAGTCAGATTTCGGAGCTATAGACAAGTCTGTCTGTTGTTGTATCTCAATTGTTGTATTATAAACGCAGTCTTTTTAGATAACATATCTTCTAACTGTATTTTTTAAGTCAGTCCATACTTGGTTATTTGGGTTTATTGCTTACTCATCCGTCAGTTTAATTTTATCTTCCAAGTCTTTTTCTAATTTTGGATCCTGTTTCTTTTTATAAGATGAATATGATATAATTTTACCTCTAATTATCGCTTCCCAGAGAAGAGATGGAGATAAGTCTGGAGAGTTATTTATTTCCCAAAAGTCTGCCCACTCTCTTCTTATAATTTTGTCAAACTCTGCGTCATTTAGCAGAGAGATGTTAAAACGCTATGTCGGGGGTGGTTTAAAGGGTATAATCAACTTGTAGGGTAAGGGAGACTGGTGCATGGTCGCTAATAATAATAGGATGTATTTTTGTACCAATTTTATCAGCAATATAATTATTTGTAAGAAAAAAAAAATTTCTTAAAAAAGACCAGTGCACAGCGGAAAAGAAGGTAAAATCCTTAGTTGGGTTTTTAAGTCTCCAGCCGTCGACGAGGCCAAAATCATCCTTATATTCCCCTATTACTTTAGTAGATTGTAATTACCTTATACATGTTGTATTATTAGGACTAATCTATTAATGGATTTAAGACTGTGTTAAAGTCTCCTCCAATAATAATAGTAGAGTTCGCTGCTAAATCAAACAGCTGAGAGAAAAATTCATGGAAAAAGGCCGGGTCATCATTATTAGGGTATATAAATTACCAAATGTATATATTTTATTAAATATAGTCACCTGTATAATAATGTATCGGCCCTCTGGGTCTGTTACTGTATTATTTAGAGTAAAGAATAAATTCTTATGTATGAGTATACAGACACCTCTTTGTCTACTGTTATAAGGGGCAGAGTACACTTGACAAAATGTCTTATCAGTAAGTAATTTTTCTTCAGATTTTTGTAGGTGTTTTTTTTGTAGGAGACAAATATCTGCTTTTAATTTTAAGAGATGGTCTAACAAGAATGATTCTTTTTGCCTGTGAGCGGAGCGCCACAAACATTCCAGGGAACCAGACAAATTTATGCATACAAACAATATAAACTTAGTCCTGTGTATATATCTGGAAAGGCTACTTGTTAATATTGGCATGTTATAGGATGGAATCCAAGTGGTTATGTGGTTTATGTAATTTGTGTGAAATAAGAGGTAACGTGTAAGTGAATATAACAGTGAAAAAAACGGGATGGAGGTGGAAGTGAAGGAAATTGGCAGGGGATTAAACGTGTAACAATACACCAGTAAATGGTAACCTAAGCGAGATTTTTTGTTTGAATATATTTTAGAAATAGTTATGTATTAATATTATATTTATAATATAGCCTATGCATAATAAGTATTCATATTTTAGGTTTTATAACCACATATTCAGTATATGTATACATCTAATAATCAAAGTTCAGTTCTACCAATGCCAATTAGAACAGCCAGAGAGTGGAGTTGGGGTTCTGGAATAGTTAATTAATCTCTCTCGGGAAGTGGTCATTCATTCCAAAAGAGGTCCCTTTAAGCTCCCGTCCTTTACTTTTAACAAATTCCTTCTGTTTAAAATGCTCAAACTTAGCGATAATAGGACGGTGTTTGTTGCCCCTACGGGCTCCAAGCCGATGTACACGGTGAAAAGAGATATTATTTACCGTCTCCTGAGGAATTTTTAACAATGTCTTCATACATTTTTTTATCTCAGCCTCTGGATTGTCAGAGGTGTTCTCGGATATGCCTGAGAATATTAAATTCACCCACATGCTACGAGATTGGACATCCAGAACCATTACTTTTAGCGTTTTTTTCTCCTTTTTAATTGTCTCCAACTCGGCTGAAACATCCGCGAGTGAAGAGCGTAACTCGGCATTATCTCGTTGGAGGTCACTTACCTGTTGGCCGACGAATTCCAAACTCGCCTTTAATTCCTTAACGTCCTCGCGGATGAGGCAGAGGACATCTAACAGTGTGTAACTGCCGGACAGCAAGCATAGGTGGTTGATGGGGCATTTTAAATGAAGATTCTCAGACCAAGTCCTTTTTTATCCTAATCCCGATGAGGTGGTGGAACCTAGCATTTTCACAAAAACATTCCCTTTTCCTCGTCTGGTGTGCCAGTTCAAAACGTTGCTTTTTTTAGTCTTCTTGTATGTACAAGCAGCAACGACGTAAATTAAGTTCCCAAATTGTGCAAGTCATTTTTAAATGCAACAGGGGCTTTGGATCGTTAGGAAAAGGGCAGATAAAAACGGCAAGAAACCCCATTATAACAAATAGGGAAAACCCGGAAGCGGAAATTGGATTCTACATTGTATCCCTTTGAGAGCCTTCAGTAATAAGGTGGATAACTTGCCACTCAAGCCGTCAATTAAAGCTAAACGGCGGCACAATGAGTATGAACTGACTTATGGTATCATGCCATTTTTGCTGGCTACATAACACTTTACGAGACTGGTACCAGTAATTGTAACTATTTGGCACTATTCAGGCTCAAATAAAAAACCTAGCAAATAGAATAGGGAGATGACCGTGTTGTTAAAAATTGCATTACCTATGTAAATGCATGTTATTTGTTAGCACTCTTACTGTCTCATTTTGCAATTGGTCATGATAATTAATGTGGTTACGTGCAAAACGAACAGAGCAATGTTTTGCCATATGGGATGCAATTGGTTGAAAATTTATCAATTTTGATTAAAAGTTTTACTTGCATTTTCTCTTTTAGTCTGTTCTGTTAACATAGACATCCCAACAACCACTGAAAAGAAGAGTGCGGATAAGCCACTAATGAAAACGCTCATGGCCACAGACAACACCGTCCATTTTGACCCCAGCAAACCAGTTGGTAAGATGCCTACTTGAATGTATTAGCATTGAATGACTTAATGAAAATGTTGTATATAGTTGTGCTCATAAGTTTGGGCTTGGGCATGTAGACTTATGAGCACAACTCTACATGTACAAAAGCTAAATGTTGCTTAATGACACGAAATTGCTATGAATTATCACCAAAATATACATGCACATTTCTACTCATGTCCACTTCAACCTCTGAAAATATCAAAATAATTGCCACAGTATTTGGGATCTTATGGTTAAGTCTTTTTTTCCAGTTGCGCTCATAAGTTAACTTACACCTAGGGTATGTAAACTTTCAAGCAAATTTTTACAAT
>NC_141246.1:26173303-26223303 GCF_054856555.1 Leptonotus elevatus
TAGCCTGGGATCGATCCCACGAACCTGCAACCCTCAGGGTTTCGAGATAGCCACTCACTCTACCTGATCTACGTCTCCCCCATCTGCTACACATTTTAAAAATGTACATAGAAGGATTTTTTTTATCCTGTTTTTTTTTTCTTCTTCCATTCATATTGGTGTCAGGTGTTTACTCAAACGAAGTTTCATTTCAAACAATTTTGCCAATATTCACCCCTCTCCCTCTGTATGCATGCATCAGGTATGGAATTCTTGGTCCCCAAAACAGGCTTCTTCTGCAAAGTGTGTAACCGTTTTTTCACCGGAAACAAAGACACTCAGATCACTCACTGCAAAAGCCTCAAGCACTTTGAGAACATGCAGGTATGAAAGCACACCCACTATTTTCAGAAATTAAATTAAATCCAAACACCCACCCACTTGCAGTATTACGGATGATAAGCACATTGTCCAATACTTGTAATATTTTGTATTATATGCACGTCATAAGCATTGCAACATTCATATGCCTATTCATATTAAAGGGATACTTGACTCATTGAGCCATTTTCAGCAGTAAAAAGTTTTTAGTTTTGTCCAGAATGATTTTATAACTTCATTATTTTCCATGTACAATTCATATCTTTAAAAACTAGTTTTTCCACTTGCTCTCGACTGACGATGACATTACCTGTGCTGAGGAAGTATCCCTTTAATGCTGAAGAAGACTAACGTTACATGGGCAACGTTACAACTTGAATAAAATATAAAAGTAAAATAGAACGAAACTCGCAGTCGTTTAAATATTAATATAAAGTGGAATTTTTAAGAATCTGAGAACAAGATTCATCAAAATTATGATACTGTTTCCTGTGTTCACTGAGGACAAAAACCTTTAATACGGCATTCACTAGTATTCATTTACAGTACGTTGAGCACTCTGTTAAAAAGCCATGATGACTAATTCAATTGTCTTTTTCATTCTTTTGCAGAAATACTTTGAGACAAGAAAAACAAAAAGTCAGGAGCTTGGATAACTGCTCTTGAGTGACTATAGCCATTCCTTGATGAGATCTCATCTCTTTGTTGTCCGTGTACAACAAAGACTTATCACCAGACCACAGCATATGTAGATGTTTCATGCTTCTTGCAACAGATTGCAGTTGTCAACACATTGTGACTTTCAAGGGATTAATCCATTTCTAATGAACTGAATTAACTTTGAATTATTTCTTTTTTTTTAAAGGCTGAGGTAACTGAAGCTATAATTTCTTTTAACAGGTATAAATTTTTTCAGGAAATTATTGTTCCTTATCAAAATAACAGTTGTTTTTAGTTTTGTTTAAACTTGTATGCTCTTATTTTACTCCTAGGAGATAGGGTCTGGCTATGAAGAAAAATTATTACTGAGTTCAAAAGTCAGACATCTCTGTATGTTTTGCAGTCTTTTGTTTCTGTGAAGATCCACTGTAGTAAAGGTAGATTAAGTACATATTCTCTCACTGATTACATTTTTTTTGATACTGTCTTGGCTTGGCTCAGAGAGCAAGGTGAAACTTGAAATACATACTGATTTCTGATCAGAGAGTAAGGTGAAACTACCGGCAAGAGAGCTGCAAGAAATTAATAATAAATACCCCCCCCCCCCCCCAAACACACACATACACAGCTTTTTTAGCATATGGTATTAATTTACCTTGTATGCCAATGTATCATGCATTAAAGAACTTGGTATGGCAGTTTGTTGATCTTGGGTTTATTGCAAGTAGTTCAGGTTCATTCAGAATTTTGCGAGCAACATTATTTTCTTTAATTAATCTGACTAGCACATATTTCTTTAAAAATACAAATTTTGTCAAAAATAAACATTTCATAGTTGGGTATTTAATCAGCAACTTTTTTAGGCTGCAGTTAGAGCAGGTTCAATTTGACACGAACAATTATCTGTTCTTGCCTCTGTACGCGCACACACACACACACACACACACAGCAGGTTGTGTTGGTGCTTTGCCCAGCTAGCTGTACGGCTAAAGACGTGATAGCGGAGGTCCACAGCTATTCAATGGAAGTTGTCGTTTTTTATGTTATTTTATTTCCTTGTTTATAATTTGTATTTTATTATTCAATTAATGTAAATTGGATTGACTGGTATTTGTATTATTCTTCTATGTTCAATAAACGTAAAAAGAAAAATGGAAGTTAGCGGTGGTGGAAAGGATAAACGGACTTTCGACGAGGTTGAGGATTCTCCGGTAAGCACGGAAACTATAACCCTGCCTTCACGTGCTATGGGAAAGATGGACCTTACCACTCAGAAACTCCCAATGGGCTCTTTGCACAAATCCACTACTTCCTGAAATTGAATTGATCTTTCCTTCTACTCCCACCATTGTCCATGTACCTGCAGATGAGAAACACCCCCAGAGCATGATGACCCCACCACGTTTGACAGTGGGGAAGGTGTATTGAGACTGATGAGCAGTGTTGTTCTTACACCAAACATAAGCCGCGTTTCCACCGCAGGAACTTCGGGGTAAATTTACGGGGCCAGCCCCGTATGTGTGTCTCCACTGCATGAGCCTTCTCGACCGGGCCACATTTATGGGAACTTATAAACAAGTCCCGATTGGACTCCGGCGCTGATTGGCTGAACCTAGATTGACTAAACCTCGGGCAGGATGTGACGTCATCCAAACGCACCAAAAAAGTGAGTTTTTAAATCCCAGCTGAAGAGGCGCGTGTAGCAGCAGTGGAAGGAACACATTTTTCTTTTCTTTTCTTTTTTTTTTAAATTAATAAATGCACGATAAGTAGACAGACAAGGAGGTGCAGGCCTTGTTTGCCTACTACGATAAGGAGGAAATACAGAGGGGGTTTGACTCGCGGCAGAATGAGAAAATATACCAGCAAATATCAACCCACCTCGATTCAATTGGAATACACCGCACGGCAAAACAATGCCGCGAAAAACTAAAACTGAAACAAGACTGTAGAAAGCTCAAAGATCACAACAGATGGAGCGGTTCTGACTGCAAAATTAACAAGAGGTACAGTCAACTAGATGCCATTCTCGGACACAGACCGTGCAATGCAACCAACCCCGCGGCAACAAAAGACTCAACTCCACAATCTGGGCAGACATCCATGAATGAAACTGTGGAGGAAAGCAGAGATTCAAGTCCCGGCGAGCTTTTGTCTACGGGTAATAACAGCATTCCACCTTTATTCCATTATGTTTTCAGCTTAGCATTGTTGTTAAAGAGGCTAGCGTTAGCCTATTGTTAAGTGGCTAGCACGCAGCCTAGCTCGATGCCCAACAGCTCAGTTAATTTGTGGGACGAAGACTGGCTTGTTTACTTCTTTGTGCTGAATATATGGCACGTTTCTCATGTTTTCTGTGTTTTAGAGCAACTTTCTGAGACAACGCAAGTCTCGTTTGTGGAATCACCCTCCTGCAGCACTCGCAACAGTGAGTATACAAACAGTTGAATTGGATAGTGGATATTAATTCGGCAGATTTAAAGACACTCATTTAACTTGTTATACTTGCCAGTAACTTTTTTTTCCCTTTCAAACGTGTGACGTGTTCATAATCCTCCAGGGTATACATCGCAAGACAGTAATTGTTTAAAAAAAATAAAATAAAAAACATGAGCTGGTTTAATGCATCTTTTAATTCAACATATACATTTGACTTGTAATGTACATTGGCTTATTTTAAAAACAACTTGTGAAGTGTTCCTGATCATCCTGCATACATATATCATGAGACAGTAATGATGTGTGTTGTATTTAATTTAAATTAATTTGATGTATTTGTATTTTATCGATGTTAGAAACCCCATTGCACAACTGAAAATAACACTGCTGGTTCATTTTGTCTTTTGCTGTTCCCTAAAAGACTATGTCACACCGCGGTGAGGTTGTCTTGTAATTTCCTGTTTTATTTGGAAAATTCTGACTCCTTTCGTTTCAGGTCACTTGCCCTTCCTCATGTGGTGTCAGTGTCAACCCTGATTCCTGATTGTGTCCACCTGTTTCCCATTACCCTCATGTGTTAAATGGTCTGCGTCTCCCCTGTCTTGTGCCTAAGTGTTTTCGTCAGAGCCAGTCACAGTCCTCAGCCTTGTTGTCCTGTCTCTTGTGTGAACTTTGGTTTGTAAATTTGTATAGCCACAGTATAGTTTTAGTTAAGGAGTGATATTGTTTTGTTTGTAGTTTAGACATCCTCACACACACACAGCGCCTTTAGTTTAACATTTAATAGCCTTTGTTTTTTCCCTCTTAACGAGGAGTTTTTTTGTTTAATAAATATCTGCCTTGGCCTCAAACTCCTATCTCTGTGTCTGAGTCCTAAATCTGCCACGTCGTGTCAGTACGAGTATACAAGTATGTCGTCTAAATAAACATACACAAACTGGTCCAGAAAGTCTCTCAAAACGTCATTAATCATGGCCTGGAAAACAGCAGGAGCATTAGTGAGACCGAAGGGCATGACGAGGTACTCGTAATGGCCACTAGGTGTATTAAACCCTGTTTTCCATTCATCCCCCTCCCGGATCCTAATGAGATGGTATGCATTGTGCAAGTCCGATTTGGTAAAGATCTTAGCTTGTTGAAGATTTTCAAACACGGATGACATGAGAGGGAGGGGGTAACGGTTTTTGAGTGTAATGTCATTAAGGAGGCTATAGTCTATACAAGGCCGTAAGGAACCATCCTTTTTCCCCACAAAAAAGAAACCCGCTCCCGCTGGTGATGACGAAGGACGAATCAGTCCAGCCTTCAGGAAAGTTTCGATGTATTCCTTCAGGGCCGTCTTCTCTGGTCCTGAAACAGAATATAGGGAATGGTGGAACCTGGAATCAGCTCTATGGCACAGTTATAGGTACGATGCGGTGGGAGCGACATGGCTTTGGTCTTGTTGAATACCTCCTGGAGGTGATGGTAGCAAGGAGGCACGATGCTCAGATTTGGGTATTCAGAGTCTGTGAGGGAATTAACAGAAATATGATTAACAGACGTAATGTCCGCTTCCTAAATTGGTGAACCAACCCCATGGCTCACACAATTATTTCCCAATCTCAGAACTTCACCAGTCAACCAGTTTACATGGGGGTTGTGTTCACACAACCATGGGTGTCCCAGGACCAGAGTCTGTGAAGGAGACTGAAACACATGAAATACTAGGTGCTCCTTATGTTTGCCAACTTGGAGCTGGATGGGTTCTGTGATGTGTGTAATGGTGAATATCTCATTACCATTTAGTGCCCTAGCCTTAATGGGCTTAATTAGCGGCTCAGTCTTGGCACTAAAATGTCTCACAAGCCCCCAGTCTATCAGGCTTTCATCTGCCCCAGAGTCTATCAGGGGATGGAGGTCTGTGGAAGTGGTGCGGTGAATGATTTTTACTGGTGTGAGTTTTCGTGGGGCCGACACTGGAGTCGTAACTTGACTCACCGCTTTGGTCCTTTTGGCTGGGCAGGCGACCACGAGGTGATCTTGGTTACCGCAGTAAAAGCACGACCTTCCAGCTGTCGGCGCTGTCTCTCCTCCTGCGAAAGCCGCGCTCTGCCCAGTTGCATGGGCTCCTCCTCTGGTCCCAAGGGAACGTGTTGGCGCTGAACTGACGAGGAACAGAGAGGAGCTGACACACCTGATGCTTGGGAGAGCGGGGATCCCTCCGTCATCCTTGCCCTGTGACCGCGGCTCTGCGTAATCTCCTGCAGCCGATGATCCGTCCGGATGGCAAGGGCGATGAGGGAGTCCAAGACCGGTGGCAGATCAACTGAGATGAGCAGATCTTGGATGTACGTCGCCAGGCACACTTTTTTACTATTTTGCACATCCTTTTTTTACAGTGTGGATAATTGTGCCTTATTTCAAATGTTCATTTTTGTGTTTTAAAATAAAGACTCTTCAATGCCGACATTTGTTCATGTGTTTAATTGAAATTCAATTAATTTCATTATTTGTGAAAGAAAAAATACAATATAAAGCAATGAGTAAAGTAAAAGAAATGAAAGGGGACAGAAAGAAGTAAAACTTGTTTTGTCTGCCCCTGATCAACACGAAGAAGAAGAAAAAGAATGACAGCGAGCAAAAAAAAAAAGTCATAAAGCAAACATGTCTACATGTGAAATATCTATATGGAGTTGCATCTTTCAGCTCTTACATGTTTCCAAGCTGAAGTATTACAGCAATCAAGCCACACATGTAAAAATTGTATTGTTATCTTAAAAGTAGACAACACTAGTGACACTGTAGAACGCTAAAGTTTTTTCAGGTGGCGCATTAGAGCTGCACCACCTGTATCAACCCCACCATTAAGCTGTGCATCTGGCTGGTTTATACAGTCATTTATTTTCAGAAGACAACGCTATCTGCCCTTTAGCCGCCCAAAAGCATTTTCCACCACCACTCTAGCTCTGCTTATTCTGTAATTGTAGTTTGTCTGTTATTCTGTGAGGCGACTATTGTCCATGAAGGGTTTCATGAGCTAGTTGGTCTGCAGATATGCAGAATCACCCGGCATGAAGTAGCCCATGACATGTCTCTCAACGACACGTGTTGGTCCCGGGAACTTGCTGTTAGTGTCCAGCATATTCCCAAGTCCAGACCTGCGCAGAACTCTGGCATCATGCATGCTGCCAGGAAGCCCAGCAAAAACATTCAAAAAAGAGTCTTTTGCCACCCACAACAGCCTGCAGGACAATGGAATACCAGCCTTTTCAGTTAAAATACTGTATGTGGTACTCCTGTGGTGCTAAAATGGGGATATGCGATCCATCTATTGCACCGATACAATGTGGCAGTCCCCATCTATTTTCAAAATAGTTTGTCATTTCCTGCAGTGTGGCTGCATCTGGAAATTGAGGCTAAAGTATATTTTCTACAGCTGAACTAAAGTCCTTCAAACACTTGCAAGTAGTTGATCAGCTGACTCCAAACAAGTGATAAATGTTGGAGGAATTGTGGTCTTGTGGGGGATCAGACCCACATCTTCTGGGACTGCCCCATCATACAAGGTTTCTGGACTGAAGTAAAGGGAAAATTGTGTGACACTTCCCCTGGATCCTTTGATTTTTTTTGTTGGATATATTCTTGTATAATTTGTCCCATGACCAAAAGTATTTGCTTCATCTCCACCTCATGACTGCAAGAAAAATGGTAACCATCAACTGGCTAAAACCTGAACCACCCACAGTTGCGCAATGGAGACAAAAAATCAAACAGATGTACTCAATAGAACAATTGACAGCACAACTGCAGAAGAGGGTTCCTATTTTTGAAAGAAGATGGAGACCAATCTTGGACCTTGTTAGATAGGGTATTGATACCCTGAGTATGTGGAGGTCATTTTTGTTGTTGTTGTTTTTCTCTTATTACTTGTATTTGTATGATACCCAATGTATGTGAAGGCCCTATCTCACGACAATTACTGTTATGATGTTGTCAGTTTTGACAAAAGTTAAAAAAATTATAATAAATAACATAGACACTTTGGCACAATCCCATGACTTTCTCTTTACCCTGCACCTTCTCCCTTCTACTTCTTCGAGGAAGCAAAGAAAAAATTTCCCTCAAGGAATTGGCAATGTATTATAGCTATCCAATCTGCTACGTTACCTCAAGCCGCCGCAGCTGCGCGCTGGTTGTGACATAACGGACGTGACAATAGCGGGCGTTTACTAAAACACAATTTCTGCCAAAGTATAGAACATTCAATAAAACCACTATCATCACTATGACATTCAATAAATATTACCATACTTCCATTTACGTGTCTCCTGCGTTTTGTTATTATGGGCCTGCTGCGAAGCAGAAGGCACATATTACTATCCTAGAAAAAGGGAAAAAGGGTTTATTATTTTCCGCAAAAATGCGGCCCGTACCGTAGATCGCACCGGCACAAATGAGATATCAAACGATGCGGCTCGATCTGACTCGCTGCGCTATTATTTTTTATAAGAATTCCCAGTTACCATGGCGACGCTATTCCCAAAAAAGTCCCAAAAAAAAGTCCCATAGGAATGAATGGGAAACCGAAAGAGATCAACTCCAATCAAGCACCTTTTTCCAAGACACGCTGCGCGCGCATACGTTAACCGACCGATATGAATTTTAGCTCATTTTGTTGGGAATTTTTCCCATCTTTAGCTCAGTGTCAAAAAAAAAAATTTAAGGAATGAAAGCTCTCCCCCCTGTGCGGGTTCAAAGACAGTGAGTGAAATAGCCTTTATCACATTGGTTTGTATTGCATGGGCTTGAGCGGACCAATTAAGAATCAGAGTGTAGACAGGGAGAAAATGGATTTCAAGTTTCACTTCAACTTGTCACCATGGCCACAATCTTTGCTCACTAGACATCAAATTCGCACATTTTGTAGCCACAAGTGTTTAGTTTCTGACAAACCTATTTTTATTTGGCTAAGGTGTCATTTAGTACCTTTATTTTCACTTTAAGCGAGGAGAAGTCGGACTATTTCGCCTCTTTTTCCATGTTAATTTCGGCGTTTTTCCCTCTTCATTTTCGATCAATCATAAGTTTTCAACCTGCTCTCATTTGGTCATTTTTCATCTGATTAAAAAACTGAGAACATGCTCGCGTTCCCCAAACCTTTGCCGTTCTAACGAGCCATTTCTGGAATCTGCATCTTTAACCGTTAAGTCGTGAGAGGCTTTTGTTTAAGGTGTTCGTATCCTATACAAAATCAATGGAATGTTGCTGCGTGACGTCTGTTGGTGCGTGAATGTGCATGTTTCTTAAAGGGCAGTAATACTTTTAGTTGATTATGGTTAACTTCCACATTTCTTGACCGATTTCAATGGTTTAAATTTTAAACTGTTCAGCTCATTTAAATGTTAGTTAAAATCAAATGTGTGTGCGTCAATGCATGTTTCTTAAAGGGGCAGTAATACTTTTAGTTGATTATGGTTAACTTCCACATTTCTTGACCGATTTCAATGGTTTAAATTTTAAACTGTTCAGCTCATTGAAATGTTAGTTAAAATAAAATGTGTGTGCGTGAATGTGCATGTTTCTTAAAGGGGCAGTAATACTTTTAGTTGATTATGGTTAACTTCCACATTTCTTGAGCGATTTCAATGGTTTAAATTTTAAACTGTTCAGCTCATTTAAAAGAGTCAGCAGGCCCATTCAAAATTTCCGCGGAAATTTTCCTAGTTTCCTGCTGTCGCCATTACTTCCACCATTGCTTCCCGTGGTGTTGCCGAGGGGGCATGACTGTAGTAAGGGGGAAGTGAGGGAGGCCGGGATCTATCTTTGTCTCTAACTCTCTCCCTACATTTTACGGAGAATTGGGAAACTACTTTGTCCGCGTGAACGCGCATTCAGGGGGGAGGGACGAGATGAGGGGTAAGGGGCAGTATTGGGATTGGGCCTTTGTTTCACTTCAAGATTGCGTGCTACTTTGTATTTAACTTTTCCATCAAATTTAAATTTCAACTTCAATAAAATCTATTTATGTTTGTGGTCGTACCGTGCCAAAATGTTGAAAAACTCAAGGGGAATAAATGCTTTTTCAAGCTGCTGTACCTGGAAGTTGACTCTTCTTATGTGCTGGAAGAGGACCCTCTTGCAAGGTGAAAAGGTGAGGAGCTCAACAGAAAGACCCTTTTAGGACCTTGCACCACATAAGAAGAGTTAACTTCCAGGTCTGGAAAAAGGCTCATGAGCACTACCCAGAGATCCCATCCCCTCTCGATTATGGTTTTCACATGAACATAGAGACTGGCAAGTTAGAACCACTATGGTTTGAGGGTGACGTCATCCCCAAAACTACAGGTGTCAGGGTCTGATCGTCGAGGGCCTAAGTCCTGCATGTTTTTGAGGTTTCTATACTCCAACACACCTGATTCAACGATAAGGATCATTATCAAGCCCCTGCAGAGCTTGCTGAGGAGCTTAAATATGAATCGGCTGTGTTGAACGTGGGAAACCTCTAAAACATGCAGGACTCAAGCCCTCGACGACCGGACTTTGACACCACTGCCCAAAGCCCTTGTCGATGACTTGCAGAAGCGGAAACTGATGAGAATGACTTACCAACTGATGAAATCCATACAAATATGGACGATGATCAGTAAGAGGAAGAAGAAGATGCTTAAAATCCGGTTATATTTTATCATAGTTAAATTTTTAAAGCTGCACTTTACTATTTCTCAATTTGGCCAAACAAAATGTTAATCTATTGTAAAGAAATGTTCACAAGTCATTTTTATTCTTTGTCAGGATCTTGTTCTTTTATAAATCTCCTGTTTGGTTCCTGGATTTTGTGTGATCATGTTTAATGTTGTGCCTTGATACCCTGATCCACCTGGGGGCATAACATTCTTCCCTTTTTATGTAATTCACTTAAGATAATAAAGTACTACATAACCCATGTTTCAAATATTGTTTAAGATTGTATTTAGATGCAGAAAAATAGCTTAATCCCATTTGAAATGGTAATTCTGGAATATTTTTATTTTTTTCGATTTAAGGTACAGTGGAGTATTTAGGCCATAGCTCCTCTAATACTTCAGATAGAAAGCTCATCTTGGATTTAAATTGAAGGTTACAAATGTGGGAAGTTTTTAATATACATTTGAGGTAGTGAGATGTATAATAAAATGTTTGAAATGGATCACTTTTCATAGTAATTTGTCAGGCGGAGTGAAAGTTTTTAATCTTTTAGGGTACGTTGAGAGTTATTTTTGAGAATTGAATTACAGGAAGCCCATGATTATTTTCCTGCTAGTTTCCCCTTGTGTCAGCATACACCATGCAAAATTTTAGAGTTTTCTGACCATTTATGCAGTTGCTGTACCTTGAAATTTCGCCAGAAGCTTTTCCCAAAAGGGGTGTTTTTTGGCCCCCTGTGACCAAACGGCCCGAGTTGGGAGTGATCCCTATCAACTTGTGATGGCCCAAGGTATGAGATAACAGGAAATCATAGTAAAAAATAAAAAAAAGGTAACAAAAAACATCGTGAGGGAGTGGACCTGACTGCCGGCCTAAAAGCCAAAGCATACTGATCCCCATCTTCTTTGATTTTTAAATGGGGGAAACCGAATGAAGATTCTTTGTCGGAGGCCATATATAAAAGCTATTAGAACATGTTAAACTCAAGGTTTGACAAACAAGGAGATTGACTGGAAAACATGTATGTCACAGATCAAAGCTAAAAGCACGATGAATGGCAGTCTAGCCAAAGTGCTGGAGTTAAATGCTGTGGAACTTAAAGGTCTCAGTATGAAAATGCACTTTAGTGTGTATTTTTTATCAATAATTTTTATTTCATTCATTTGTAAAGGAAGAAAGACAATATAAAGCAATATTCAAAGTAAAAGAAATGAAAGGGGACAAGTAAAACTTGTGTCTGCCCCTGATCAAAAAAAATAAATAAGTGACAACGAGCGGTCAAGACACTTTCAGTGTAACAATACTACAAAATAATTAGACTGAGTGTCCTTGTGCTATATATATTTATTAAAATACAAATAGACTAAGAAGATTTTGTTTTACAATCCAGATTGTTCCACAGACTGACACCTTGAGTTGAAATACATCTTTCTTTTTGTTCTATATTTAGGTTTGGAAAAAAATTATATTCCTCTTAATTTGTACTCTCTTTCCCTTTTCATAAATTTAGTTTGTATATTAACTGGTAACATTTTATGATGGGGTTTATACAATATTTTAAGACGGTTAAACTCCACCAATTTATTAAATTTTTAAAGTTTTTAGTTGTATAAATATGGATTAGTGTGGTCTCTGTATCTGCAACCGCAAACAACACGAATAGCACGTTTCTGTAAAATAAAGATGGATTCAGTGTTGGTTTTGGCTGCACACCCCCACACTTCAATGCAATAGGTCAGGTATGGAACAATCAATGAATTATATAACAATAACAAAGCATTCTTGTTCAAAGATTCTTTAACCTTGTGTAACACGGCTACGAACGAGTTGTGACATCTTAGATTTGACATATTCTATATGCGCTTTCCATGTTAAATGATCGTCAATAATGATACCTAGAAACTTAATTTCATTAGTCCTTTCTATTTCTATGCTTTGCACACTCAGTGTTGCTTCGACATCCATATTTCTACAACTGAAAATCATAAATCTGGTTTTACTAATATTTATAGACAGTCTGTTAGCATTGAACCACTTCAAAATATTCTTAAACTATTTCTCTATTACTAGTAATACATTATATATATATATTCCCGGCATAAAATAAAGTGGTGTCATCTGCAAACAAAATACATTTTAACAATTTCAAAATGCTTGTGATATCATTCATATAAAGAAGAAAAAGTACAGGCCCCAGAATTTATCCCTGGGGCACCCCACAATTTACATAACTTTTTGATTGCCTGCTTTTGAATTCAATATATTGTTTACTATTTTTTGAATAACTGTCACCTCTTGTACCATATTTAAAAAACTTTTGCAATAATATTTCATGATCTAAGACAAGGTGTCAAATGCTTTTTGTAAATCCACAAAAACGCTTACTAAAACATGTTTTTTATTCATGGCTGTGTTTTCTATCAATAATATTCATCCCTGGACTGTCCACAATCCAACCAGGTATGAAAAAAGTATGTCTGCGACTTCTTTAGCTTTCTCCTCCTTTCTAAAATGTGTGTTTCAAACGGGCAGATTAAACTTCCGTGACTTGGTGACGTCAATATGACACGGAAGTACACTCGACCCCGCCCCCCTTGGGTGAGTGGCACCACCTATAGTAAAGGTTTGTCACACCCACAGAAATTCAAGAAGCTGGCTGCTCCTTTTTTCCCCCGCTGCTCGCATACACTTCATGGAGAACAATGGGGAAACAACGATCAGAAGTGGTTGCGTCCGAGACTTTGAGAAAACAGTGTACCAATTTTATTTTAAAGGACATGTACCGACAGCATTTCTCGAAGGACTGTTTTGTTTACGAAAGCCTGTTCAGATTTGCAAACATAAATGATCGGTCCTAGTGGTTTGACAGGACTGCAAACGTGAAAGATGTAAGTTTAACATTTTATTTTGATTTTGATTTCCTTCCAATCCTTTCAGTTAGAGATGTGCCATATCATACCTTTTACCATATTACCGGTGTATTTTTAGTGTGTAAAGTGGGAGCTACATTTGTCGTGTGGAGGTTGTTTGGTTACAAGAGGTCAGATATGATAAAGCAGATGGTGGTTGGATAATACTGAAGCGGTCGCGTATTGTTTTGCCAAGATACACTCCGCGGTGGTTAATTTGCCGTGACTGGCAACTCGCCACCTAGTTGACGTGACTTTGGCCTAAATGTGCACATTTGTGTTATTTATCATAACCGCTTGTAAATGTCTACAAGCATTCACGGCAAAATAACGCTCACAGGAGAGTGGGCGGTTGCGGCAAAATACCCATTGCCTAAACAATCGCAAACTAACGCTACAACATAGTAGTAACGTTATGCTACTTTTTCTTGGGGTAAAACGTTATGCCACTTTTGCACTCTATGGTGCAACTATTTACATAAAAGTGACACGCCCCTAAAACAGGCTGTTTTGAACAGACCGTTTTTTGGCTGATTTAGGGAAAGCAAAAATATTACATCCAAAGTCAAATTTGACAAATGCATGTCACAAAAATGTCTTTGTAGTATTTTAGTATGTGGAAAAGTTGAATAATATGAAATCTTTAACTGTAAAAGTAAAGTGACTGTGAAGAAAATAAGAGGCATGAAATAAATGGAAAATGAGAATATAAGAGAGAAGGTGATAGATCTACTCAAGAGCATTGCACCTATGTGGGAGCAGAAGATGGATGACGTGGACACAGGCTGGGAGGGAGGGAGGAGAGGAGAACACGCCAGGTGATCATCCAATTCGTCAAGTGACAACCCAGAGATGGGATATGGAAGATGTTGAAGGAATTTGCTGTATGCAAGGAGGCTGGAGTTCGGTTTTGTGAAAATATACCCGTGGTAGATAAGGGAGACGTTATGGCCGCAAATTCAAGATGCAAGGAAAGCTGGAATGAAGGCACACTTCATAAATAACTTTAATATTAAATATACAATGTAGGCCATAAGTTTGGATACACTTTCTTATTCAATGCATTTGCTTTAGTCTCATGGCTGGTTACTTTGTAGATTCTCACTGGAGGCATCAAAACTATGTATGCACTGATGTGGAGTTATGTACTTTGGTGGATACACTTACCACCACCATCTAATGTCAGTATTGTTTGAATTTACTTTAGCTTAATTACTAAATTATTTAATATTTTCAGTTAATATTCAGCAGTTTTGTTTGGATACATATTTTCTAAGGGGTGAACACTTTAGTTAATATTTGTCTGAATATTTACTGCATTTGTTCTTGTTTGAGGGAAGCAACCAGGCTGGAAGGTGGGAGGAGTGAATGTCTGGCATCCGGCCATTGTTCAAGACTGGAGGGGGGAATGTATTTGTTTAATGATTTGTTTGGAGTATTTATTTTTGTTAATTTGGTTTAACTGCACTTTAGTTTTCACTTGTTAGTGTTGATATATGTTTTTGTTAATTTGTCCTAAATAATTAAGTTGGTAATTTTGTTTGATTTGTAGTCATACCTCCCTCTTGTGTTCATTTAGGTTGGTCCACCCCTATTTAAGCCACCTGAGTTGTTTGTCTGAAGGTCAGTCCAGTTTAATTGTGTTATGTTGAGTTGACCTCTTAAATTGGGCCCAAAACTTTAGCTGCTAGTTGATGTTGGAATTTTTTTTGTTAAATCTTTTTACTCTGATTTGATTAAATGGAATCTTCTTCTTTTTGAAGCGCCTCTGTCTCTGTCCATGTTTGGTCCACTACAGTACTTAACCAAAAAAAAGGTGAAATAACAAAGCATGTTTTATATTATCGATTCTTCAAAATAGCCACTTTGTTCTGTTCTGGTTACTTTTTTGCATACTCTGGGCATCTTTAAATCTGAAAACTGTTGGAAAACCCTTCCAGATGACTACCTTTTGAAGCTCATCCAGAGAATGCCAAGAATGTGCAAAAAAGTAATCTGAGAAAAGGGTGGCTGTTTATTGATGTATTTATTGTATTATTTTCACCTTTTTTAAGTACATAACTCCACATGTGTCCGATAGTTGTCATAGTTTTGATGCCTTCAGTGAGAATCTACAATGTGCATAGTCATAAAAAATAAAGCATAGTATTGAATGAGAAGGTGTGTCCAAACTTTTGGCCTGTGCTGTATTCTAATTTTGGTTCCTAATTTTGTATGCTTAAATAAATGTAGGCCCCTATGTGCACTTTACTATTGTATTACTGTTTTTATTTTTGTTCCAACCAGTTATTTGAATGAAGCACAATTCATGTTGATTCTTTAAGATGCAGATGTGCCAATTTTAAAATTTAACAACATGCATCTGACGAATGGTTGTCTGTCATGCCCCGCCAGGGCCCCCAATCCCTTCTTGCTTGGGGCCCCTGGGCACCCTTGCTACGCCACTACCCTAACCCCTCATTCACTACTTAGCCCTCCACTATATAGTGGCTTAATATGTAGTGCCCTCATTCTGTTTGGACAGCCAGCTCACTACTTTCTCCTCGTCGCATATCACGTGACCACCGTAACTCTTATGACGAACCGGCGCATAAATCACAGACTATTTATTGTGAATGAAAATGTTTTAAAACTGTACTTTATTTCCTTTGTTCTACATATTTTCAACTAAGACTAATTATTTTTGTAGTATATATAATGCATCGGATTTGATTCCCACTTGCCATGTTTTTTGAGTTTTTCCCCCCACTGTTTTCATTGTTTTATAAATAAAACATGCACATACTGTACTTGCCAACAAAACCGTACACCCCAATAAAATATGAACAACGTTTCTGCAATATTTTTTGTTTTATTTTTTGAAGTCCGTTGTGCTAAGCCCATTGAAAGGCCATTGCGCATGCGCCCAGCCTATCACTTTCGCTACTCGTCTCAAGCGAAAAAGGGGCGGAGACGTTAGGCTACATCAGCCAAGCTTTTTTTTTTTAATTGACATTATAAAATTCAACAAACATTTTGGCATTAAACACAAATCAAGAAGAAATGTCAAAGTGCGGTTTACAAGGCACCAAACAGTAACACAATCATAACCACTTCTCTCACACACACACACACACACACACACACACACACACACACACACACACACACACACACACACACACACACACACACACACACACACACACGCGGATATACATTAGAGGTCATCAAACAGTTGTGACTCTTCAAGTTTTCGCATCAGGAATAGAGCATTTTTACATGTCATATATTTTAACGACTTTACATAGTAACGTTTAAGCTGTTCGTATATTGAACCATGTTGAAATTTTCACGCCTGGGATGTCCTCTTCTTCCAAAATGACGCGTAAACTGGTATGGCTACTCTGTTTGTTTAGAATTGCGGACTTGTGCATGGGCGTCATTTGAGTTCAACCCACGGTCGTTCGCTCAACCAATGAGGTTGAGCTTTAGCCCGCCCAAATCCTCCAGAGCCCGCCCTCTTCTTCTACGAGTACAAATCAGGGCGCTCTACAAGTACGAATCAGTTTTGCACCTTTTGTAGCGAGATAAATGGTGCAAAACTCACGTCACTGGACAGCAGCAGAAAAACCACTTGTGACTCCTAGTGGCGACTTCTTTGACTACAAGTTGTAATTTCTACAGGTACAAATCACAACTTTTACAGATACAAATTTACACTTTATGTACAGATACAAAAAACAATTTGTACAGGTACAAATCACGACTTTTACAGATACAAATTTAGCCTTTTTTCTACAGGTACACATTTTTTTTACAAGTTAGTTTTGCACCATATTTACCTACATACTTCTGCATTCCAGTTGCACGGTTGCACTGTCTGAAAGGAAAAGGCGGGGTTTTCTCATCTCGACAGGAAAGGCCGAGTCCCCTCTGAAACGTCTCACGTTGACGTCAGAAGTCTTCGTAGAAGCGACCGGGCAACTTACACAACTACTACGACGTCTTAAGACAATGGTAAGTGACGATTAGTTATCTGCGAACTTCAACATGTTTAAACGTATTGTTGACTTTACATTATCCATCCATCCATTTTCCGAACCGCTTCTCACGAGGGTTGCAGGCATGCATAATCAAGCAAATTATAAAATGACTGTTCTTGTTTGAGTAACCCTAGGATGTTGTTGTTGTTCCGGAGGCTAGGTAGAAGGCGGGCTACAAATAGTTTCGAATGTATGATGTTGTATTTTTTATAAATATTATAAAATAACTTCGGTTATGGTTACCCGCGTTATTTATTGTCCGTGACAATTCCGTGGTGTCGTCTCTGTAACATCACCCTAACATTGGACGTCCTATGGAGGTGTAGATCATGACGCGTTATAGAAATGATGTGCACGCTTCCATAAGAAAAGCCAGGAAAAGAGTTGATAATAATAACACAAAGCTGCCTTGACGATTGCTGACTTCTGGGGTCTTGGGCTGGACAATGAAATGGAATAAACTGTTGGTCACGTACAGATCCTGTAGATGTCTTTAGATTACCAGTATTTGGACATATGCAGTCAACCTGGACAATTTATGTTTTATTATTATTTTTATTTTATTATATTTACAGATAGGAAATGCTTGCTTAAAGCGTATTCAAGAGATTGCTGAATCATATGTGAAAAAAAAATACACAAAATAAATTCTCAAAATGTGATTCATCTGATACTTTATGTAATTGAGTGCCTGATATCTTTTCTGCAATACATTACGCGGGCAAAGACCATATTTGTTGCTGACCTATGTTGTTCCGACCGTAGACGTCTAACATTATGTGACCCATCCCTAAATTTGACCTGTAAGTGCCATATAGTGTGAATATTATGCCATAATTGTATTCAATGTTCACATGACTATAAGTGTGGCATATCTGAATTTCAATGCCATATGTCAATTTTTTTCTTTTATACAACATCTTATATTTATGTAGACTTTTTTTTTCATTTTACTGTTTCTGTCTATTAGAATGACATCTACAACCGAGCTGCCTGTGTCATTCTTATTTGGAAACCTGGACATTTCTTGTTTCCGGTAAGTAGTAATAGTTTTGAATGTTGCATTTACATGGTAAATTTGAAAAGTGTGGAGGGAAAAAACCCAACACATTAGCAGCACCTGCTTTACTAGTTTTGCATACTATTTTGTCTTTAACAACACAGCTCCTCCTTGTCGTTATGAATGTGAAGGGTTGAATCAAGGGATAAGCGAGTAAGTAATTACATGGGTTACCATATTTGTGTATGGCAGTGGTGTCCAAACTCGGTCCTCGAGGGCCGGAGTCCTGCAGGTTTTGGATGTTTCTCTTCTCCACCACACCTGAAGGTCATCAGCAAGCTCTGCATAGGCCTGATAACGATCCTGTTCATTGGAACAGGTTAGGTTAACCCTAACCCTAACCCATAAGGCTAGAGTTCAATATAGAGGGAGTTGCACCCTCTATATTGGATTGGCTAAGGACTCTATTAATCGCCTCCAGCTTATCCAGAATGCCGCTGCTCATTTGCTTTCTGGTAAATGTAAGCATGATCACATTACACCAGTTCTTGCGTCCCTCAATTGGCTCTGGGTCCATTTTCGTAATGATTTTAAACTTATTTGAATTGTTTTCAAGGCTCTTCATGGTCTTGCCCCTTTTTTATCTGTCTGAGCTCCTTCACTCCCCAATCAGATCTCTGAGGTCCTCTGATCAGCTGATGCTGGAGGTCATTCAAACCAGGCTCAAGTCCAGAGGTGACAGGGCCTTTGCAGCAGCTGCCCCTAGACTCTGGAATAGTTTCCCCTTCTCCATTACAACCTCCCAGACCCTAGAGCAGGGGTGGCCAAGTTCGGTCCTCGAGAGCCTGTTTTCCATGTTTCTCTCCACTAACACACCTGGTTCATTATCAGGAATGTTATCAGGCTTCTGCAAAGCTTGCTGATGAGCTGATTATTAGATTCAGCTGCGCTGAAAGAGGGAGACATGGAAAACAGGCTAAATAGTGGCTCTCGAGGACCAAACTTGGCCACCCCTGCCCGAGAGGCTTTCAAATCCTCTTTAAAAAATAAAATTAAAAAAATCACTGCCGTTTTATGGATGAGCACACCCGAACCATGGCACTATAGTTCTTTTTAACCTTATTGTACCTATGTTTTGTTTTAAAGTTATCACTGTCATTTTATGTATTTAAACCTTGTTTTATGTGCTTCAATTGTTTTTAACCTGTGTAAAGCACTTTGATCGACTGCTGTTAACCCTAAATGTGCTCTATAAATTAACTTGACTTGAACATAAAGTAGACTTTAATGTTTCCACTTTTTCTTAAGTTGATGACTTCATCAGATTCTATGAAGAGATTGTCGACATTGGGAAGTACATGGTGTACAAGTACAGTCAAATAAATATGGCAAATAAAATTAGTGACCATTACACTTTTTGAATGTGTCTTTTTGAATGAACAATAGTAGTACAGAGTTGAGTAAAACCACCAATACAGTTGTTATCATTAACCATGGGGAATCTATTACCTATATACAGTAGGCCTATATACAGTAGCTCATCTTTTATATTTTTCATACATTTAGCAGACTGCTGGTTAATACATTGCTATTTTATATGATGTTTTTTTTTTATCATTTATGTAGCAGCCAATATAGTTAGAAGTAGCCAAATGTTATAATTTTGAGTCCGACAATACTTGACAAATTTAAACAAGTTAAACTTGTGCTCTCATGAGCAGGTGCATGCATACAGTCTAACGCAGTAACTGATTAAACGTGGGTTTTAAACATGATCACGTTACTTTCCGTTCTAAAAACTGTTTTACGGAATTAACACAGTGATATGAAGTTATGCTACCTGATGGTCACAAACGTGGGAAAAGTTCCCGTAAGCGTAGTTAATGCGCGTTTACAACGTGGTCCGAGTGCATTCGCTTTTATTTTCAAAGCTGTACCACCACTTCCTGATTATTAGAGCGTAAACTCTTATTTTGAAGTGTATCCCACCACCTCCTGTGTGACACTTCCTTTCAGACACTGAGCGTTTGTAAACATTGCAACTGCAAATTAATTGGTTTCAGTAGAGCTGCAAAGATGATGCATAATATCAACACAATTCATAATTTGCGCGAGCATGTAGAATTAAAAGCTCCGCTGAATCAGATATTAACATATTATGTTAGCGTATTCCAACTTATTTGGTGGCACGAAATAGAAATGCTCCCACACTTGAGAACGCTTCCTTGATGGCTCCATCAGTCAAAAAGTTCAAAACTCAAGAATGTCAAACAAGCGACGGCTACGTGTAGAACACTGCTGCAGTGTTTCAGCCAGTTTAAATGCGCTGAGTCTCACACCAAAGTTTCAAAGCTCCGCCTGTCAAACCAAAGCAGTCAGCTAACTCGGTTGGAATGAAGCAATGAAGTGGTTCAAACGTCATCAGTGACGTCAACTGAAGCAAGCTCCGGCCCACTGCTTCACTACAAGCCGCCTATGCCGTAAAGTGTCTGCGCGTTAAGTGAAGAATTTTACGACAGTGACGTAATATTCATACATTGCAGTAAAATAAACAATACAAAATAAATGTACATAAATCTTTCTGACATTTGAGCATATACATATATTCAACACATTTACATAACTTTAACAGAATGAGAGCACATAACTCAACACCCTCCCTTGCTCTCATCATCTCAAAACTTACATCTTTAACTTCCAAAGAACCAATTCTTGAATTTAGCAATTCTAATTTGATATGTTGGTTTTGTTAGTATGTCTGCCATCATGTTATCTAAGGGCCAGGGGCGTGCAGTGACCTTCGGAGGGGCAGGTGCTCTAAGTGAAAAGAGGGGCACATAATAATGTGCCTGGCATGCATTATCCACTCACTTGGGGTTCGAACTTTGAAAAATTGAGAGAGGGTGTGTGTGTGTCTATGTATGTGAGTGCGACTATGTGAAAAAAAATCCATTGTAAAATTCTTAATTGAAATAACGGCTAAACAATAAATCACATTGTAACATTTGTGCATGAACAATCAATTATGAACAACGAATTTAAATAGATAAAAATGATTATGTAAAATGTACGTGAAATTTACATTTTAAATAAGACAAGTAGTGCTATTATGATTTTACTATAGTGCATGTAGCGTAAAACAATTCTTATTTTACATTTAGCTTGATTCAGGTAAGAGCAAATGCCGTTTACTATTTGTCTGTGTAGATTGTCAATCTTTAGTTATTGCAACTGTACTCAACAATTAACTGCCACATCTAGGCAAGCTTGATTGTTCTTGAGAAAACGCTGATTATATTTTATTTGATTCTTCATTGTCCCACAAATTTCTGAAAACACTGCTACCCATTTCTGAGGACCTCACTCTGGCCGCAAAACCCACCTGTTATGATTAGTGTCCTGTCTTGCTTGTTAGGTTTTGATTGCACCTGTACTCGTCATCCTTCCCTTGTGTCATCCAATCATCTCCCCCAGCCACTTGTGTCTTGTCCAGGTGTCTCTCGTTGTCTCGTCAGTTGGCTTGTATTTAGTTTCCTGGTTTCGTACAGTCTTTGTTGGATCATTGTCGCTGTCACCATTCTTGTGTTTTGTTGTTACTTTGATTTTTGGTCTTTTCAGAACTTTGTTGGTTTTGTTTATTTAGAGTTTTGCTCAGTACCCCTGTTAGTGTTTTTGTTAAATAAATCGTGTTCAGTATAACATACATCACTGCCGTGGTTCTGCTGCCTCACTGCATTTGGGTCCTCCACCCCCATTGTGACATAATAATTCAACCAAAAACGGACCCAGCAGAGCAAGAGGCAGGTACCAGTTCCCGTTCCGGCGGCGCACGTGTTGCGGCTGCCATCAGTTCCCGTTCCGGCGGCGCACGTGCTGCGGCCGCCACCAGCTCCCGTTCCGGCAGCGCACGTGCTGCGACCGCCACCAGTTCCCGTTCCCGGCGGCGCACGTGCTGCCGCTGCAGCCCCTGGCCTCTTCGCCTGTGCCCGCTGTAGCCTCTACGCCTGTGCCGCTGCAGCCCCTGGCCTCTTCGCTTGTGCCGCTGCAGCCCCTGGCCTCTTCGCCTGTGCCCTCTTCCTGGCCCCACTGCCATGTTTGACTTTTGTTTGGGACGTCTGGGATCCATCCGTTGGGGGGGGGGGGGGGGGGGTTCTGTTATGATTGGTGTCCTGTCTTGCTTGTTAGGTTTTGTTTGCACCTGTACTCATCATCCTGTTCCCATGTGTCATCCAATCATCACCCCCAGCCGTGACACCACCAATATAAAAAACAAAAAACGAGCTGTTGGTTATAATAAAAACAAAGATCATGTAGCAATTTCCACAGATACTTTATAGTATATTTCAATTAATCTCTTAATGAGTACATGCCACAAGACTTAATTAGCCTAAGAGAAAAAAGTTACAAACATCTACTGAAATTGTGCCCCTAGCGTTTGTCAGCCATGTGAAAGTACAAGAAAACATGTAACTATAGTGTTTACATGATTAGCAGATAGCAACAATTCTATGTCTGCCTTCTAAGATCTGTCTGCCTTGTTGAGTTGGTGATCTGACCACCCCCTGCACGTGCCTGCTGAGGGCAGTCCACAATATCTATCTTGCCATCATTCAGAGCTTCACGAATAAAGTGAAATTTAACATCAATGTGTTTAGTTCTTTGTCTATTGACCGTGTTTTTAAACTTTCAACTCAATGGCACCTTGATTGTCGCCAAAAATCCATGTGCAGATGTATCTTGTCTTATCCATGGCATTTAAAAGTTGAGTAAGGTACATGCTTTCCTGAGTAGTAGTTGCTCAAGCAACATACTCAGCTTCACAAGTCGAAAGAGCCACTGTAGGCTGTTTCTTAGACTTCCATGAGATTGCAGGTCCATGTTTGGTTGGCCAGGTTGAAACGGTACCCTTCAGTGTTAGTGTATCATCTACAGATGATGCCCAATCCGAGTCACTGAACGCTACCAGGTTTAAATCTTCATAATTTTTCTTGAAAATTAATTCATAGTCAATTGTACCTTTTAGATATCTCAAAAAGGTGTTTGGCCGCCACTAGGTTGTAGGCTTTTGGCTTTGCCCAAAGTTTGTGACAATTTGCTCACTATCCAAGCTGAGATATGGTCTTGTACAAGTCATGGCATAAATCAGGCTGCCTACAATCTCACGGTACTCTTTTGGATTGCCAACATAATTTTTGTCACTTTCATCATTCATTTCAAGTTTTGGTTCATATGGTGTATATCTAGGTTTACACTCTGACACTCCAAACCTTTCAACCATTTTTGTAATGTACCTTTTCTGACTCATTTTGATTTCATCACCCTCTTGTTCAAACAGAATGCCCAAAAAGAATGAGATTTTGCCTAGATCTTTCATGTTAAATCTAGATTTTATTGTCTCTTTGAACCAACTGAGATAGATAACTATTGCTCGCTGCAATTATTAGATCATCCACCCAAATGATGATAATGGTCATATCATGTCCGATCTGTTTTCTATTTACACAGTTATCAGATAGATTTCTCACAAAATTGTCTTGTTCCAAGTGATCATTTAGAAATTTGTACCAGTTTCCCTCAGACTGTTTCAGGCCATAGAGGTTTTTCTTTAACTTGTACACCAACTTCTCTCCTTCCTCTGATGTCTTTTCAAAACCCTCTGGTTGCTCTAAGAACATTTCTTCATCTTCATCATGGCGCATGTAAATATGCGGGGGTTTTTTTTTTTTTACATCCATTTGATGGGCGGAGAGATTGTTTTGGACAGCTATTTGCATTAAAGCCTGATGTGATGTTTGCTGTTGGAGCAAACGTCTCATGGTAGTCTATTCCTTCTGTTTGATTGTAACCCTTAGCAACATAGCTAGCTTTATACACTTTTCCTCTTTCAGCATTTTCTTTTAAGGCATATACCCATTTCCCTCCTATTATGTTTTTGCCTTTAGGTAAAGAAACAAGTTCAAATATTTCATTTTCTTGAAGTGATTGAATCTCTTCCTTCATTGCGTGTATCCACCTGGGAGCCTTGACTGACATCTGGGCTTCACTGTATGTTTGCAGTACTCCACATGTGGCCCTGTAACAATAATCAACATTTGAATTGACTACATCATTATCATTGATTTCTGTTAGTCATCTAAGTATTTTGGATTCTTCTTTTACCTTCTTGGGTAGCGATGGTTCAGACTATTCTGGGCCTGCATCTGTCTTGTTTTCATCTAGTACTTCTGAAGTCTCATTATATTGTGAGGCATCTGTGTATATCATGCCCTCGTTCTTATTTAAGTCCTGACTTTCTTTGCTAACTTCATTATGCGGTTTATCGTCACTATCCCATGTGCTAGAGTTTTTAGTCATGTGTCCCAGGATTTCGGAATCATTCTCATTTGTTTGTGTTTGTTTCTCAACACCATTATTTTTGATGAATTTTACCAGTCTGTGTTTTGACACTTTTTCTGTTTGTGGATTATAGACCAGATATGCTGGGCTGTTCTTTCTTACTGTATCAAACAAACATCCCTTTCTCACATCTGGCATCTAATTTCTTGTGATCATGCTTGTATGCATGACATTCTGGAAAGATCAGGTTTTCTTCCTGTCATCAGGAAATATGGAGTGTTTTCAGTCCTTTCATTGTAACATCGGTTACGGATATAAGCAGCATTTTGAACAGCATAAGGCCACAGCGCTTTTGGTAACCTCTTCTCTAACAGGCACCTCCCTCCTTTCGGTAATGATCCTTCCGCAGGCAAGTGTTTCCCACAGATTTGAAATTACTTGGGCGGGTGGCCTCCGGGGGGTTGGGGCAAAAAAATAATTGTAATTTTACACTTCATAACTGACGGTTTGTCTTGTTTTTTCCAATTCACGCACACGCACGCACACACACACACACAGACCGACACACGCAGAGCTAATGGTGGCTAACTGTAGGTAGCTGCAGCTCCGAAACAAGCGCACCGTACCATACTTGCCGCATGCATGCTAAAAACAAATGGTAACAATTATGCTAAAATACGGTAACAAGCATTCTACCATGTGTTTTAAAATGGCAACTGGAATAAAATTGTGAGTATAATTGTACTTTTTAATTCAACTATTTAACTCACGATACTCACGTTATTCGTTGCCGTGCACTTTAACAGGCGTTCACAATCCCTTCACACACTGTGGTGCGGCCTCCCAGTTTATTTTGGTGGATCGCTCCAATGCTTCTCCAGCGGTTGGATCCTCCCAGAATGATGGCAAGCCCCGACGTTTTCTTGCTTCCTCACCTTCTGAACCATGGATTCATTGATGTGGAATTATCTCGCGGCTGCTCTGATCCCATGTACAACCGCGTAACTGAGAGATTGCAGTTTAAAGTGAATGAGACACGAAAAAAGTCACCCTAAAAGCATTTTTTTTTTAAAGAGTACAAGTACAAATAATGTGATTTCAATGATTACTTTGGTAAAAACATGAGGACAAGGGCTTGTAAAAATGTGACATTTTTGTGAATTTCCAAAACATGGCGGCTCACTGGCGACGCCCCCTCTTTCCGAGCCTGGACACGCGTGACGTCAGCGGGCCACACGTGGGCAGATATAGTTGGCAAAAACAACACATGGACATGGCAGAGTACGACACGGATAGTGAGGTGCTTTCTGACTCGACATCTACAAGTGTAGAGTTGGAATTTGACATTGCCGACGATGATCAGTCTTCAGACGAAGACATTTCAGTCCTGGAATGTATCCAACCGTATCGGTTTGAGCCGTATCTAGATGAAAGTGCTGGTGCGACTTCGGACTCTGAAGGTGGCCATGACCAGCTTCAAGCTGCCAAGGTAGAGGACAACATCTGCAGGCTCCAGAACACAGAATGGTAAATCTTACTCTTTATTTTAACATGGAAAGTATGTTGGATCATTCTGGCCCTGCCAGTCTGCCGCTGTTTTCTGACGTCTCCGATGTTCTGGCATGACAGTAGATAAACTAGCTGTTAACTCATGTACAGACATAGAATGTACCGATACCGGTAATAACAAAGTCACTAAGGCACAAAGACCTGTTATATTCTTTGGCAATTTATCAAAAAGTCTTGCATATCTGCACCACCACCAGATGTCCTCTCTCGGTTGCGGATTGAAGTCAATTTCTACCACAATTAATTCCTGACACAGTGGTGCTGAGAGATGTCCTAACTGCTCTGCTCTGCCAGCAATGTTTATTATACAAGTAAAATTCCTAAGAGCTACTTTTGTGGAAAACAGGTTTCAGTCACAGGAAACACGCTATCCCAACTCATACTTGCATTACTAGGCTTAGTATTATTTATAACATCAATAACAGTTTTGTGGAATAGTAGCTGGTATTATCTTTAATAATGGTCTCGGGCCCATACACACTACACAGTCCTCGTGGGTCAGATTAGCAGCTTGCTCTACCATAAGCAACCAATTATTACTTTGTCCTGCAACTCCTGTAATGGACTGAATTTCCCACTCAAAATCATTTTGCGATATGCGTTTTACTTGCTTTGTTTAGAATACTGGTTCACTTGTTGGGTTCTCTAATGGAGCCATGGTTTTGTTTTCACAAATTATTATTGGTTAATATGGTCTATTCCAGTAGAATATGCCCACAAAAGAAAACTCCAACAGGATGTGTTAAAAACGTCGCATCAGTCGGTCGAAGAGTGTCACTTCCCATGGTTACTTTCATGCTTAACATTAATCGTAGTTTTCCAAGTGTTATCTTTTTATGAAAGTACTTTGCCTCGTAACTTTGTCCTGTGGTCCAATAATCACCCTCTTGGGAAGTAATTAGAGAATTACAGCTAAAATCTAGTATATGTCCTGTCAGGTATCACCAATACGTCTCATAACCTTTTTCGGTAATCTGTTTGGTGTTTGCAAATCCCTTTAAATTAGTAATTGGGAGTCTCAATTCAGTCGTTGTATTTGGTGCAATCATCACTCTAATTTAATTATTATATGCCCATGAGATGATCCAGGGATTAACAGGTATTGGTGTTCCCGACTGTTCACTACCACGTCCGACCTTGTATAGAATTAAGGGTTTGGTGGTTACATTATGGTTCGCTTGTTTAACCTTTGGTGGTTCCCACAAATACCAACCAAACTGAAAAATCTGAATAACAGATAGTGTAACATCCAGCATCCTAATCTTAACCACTTTGGAGTAATTCCAACTGAAATATCCCCTCTACTTAGTATGGTGTCTTTTAAATTTTTCACCTTCTGGTGTTTTCACAATCTATACATCTGCTCCCACCTTGTTGTCAGACTTTTGCTCACCTCCCTTGTCGGAATTTTCAACCAAAATTACCTTTTTTACAATGTGTCAAATGAACCCAAGTTGACCTTTCTGCTATTTTTACAGCTGTGGGAGTTGTCAACAATACTTGAAATGGTCCTTCCCACTTAGATGAATACCAATGTTTCTTCTTCACACTTCTTACAAGCACCGAGTCTACCGGCTCCACTAGTTTGGCGTCCTGCTGGGAGAGAGAGAGAGATCCTCACCACCAGGTGTCTGTGTTTGTTGTTGCTTTTCCAACATTTTTCTCATGTAGTTGGCTAAATTAGCTTCATCATCTGTTTCCCATTGGTTCTTAAATTGAGGTAAGTCATAAGGCTTTCTAAACAATGTTTCATATGGTGTTAGCCCTGAAGTGCTTGTAATGTTTATATACAGCTTGACTAATTCCGAACATTGTGTCCACGGCCTTCCTGTTTCTTCAATACACTTTTTTAGTCTGCTTTTTATTGTTCCATTCATTCTTTCCACTAGTCCAGCACTTTGACGGTGGTAGGAACAATGATTCTTTAGATCAATATGAAACATCACTCCTATCTTTTTTACAATTTGGTTAACAAAATGGGTACCGTTAGCACTGTATATTTTTTCAGGAATACCATATCTCGGAATGATGTCCTTGTTAAGTGCTTTGCCACCGTCAATGCGTCTGGATGTTTAGTTGGGAAGAGTTCTATCCATTTTGAAAAGGCATCTATGATAACCAAACAATATTTTTTCCTTCACTTTGGTTTAATTCAATAAAGTCCATATGGATAACTTGAAACTGATATTGTGGTGTAGGGGAGTGTCCTCAATGTGGTCTCAAATTACCCTGTTGATTATGCCTTGTACATGTCAAACATGCCCTGCAAAAATATTTTGAATACGAATTAAAGCCATAAGTTGTATAATATTGATGTATCTGCCCTGTCAGACTTAATCAACGCGGGCTTATGACCCACTCTTACTGGGAGTCCCTCGTTGGTGGGAAATAATTGCAGTCCCCAGTCCCTATCTCAGCGCAGGGCAGGGGATACGCGCTGATCCGCTCAGTGTGGCGCGCGTGCAGCCCCGGACATCTAAGGGCATTACAGAGATATTATTGCTCATCTCGCGTGGCTGAGCGCCACTTGTCCTTCTAAGAAGCTGTACGCCAACCGCTCGAGCGGAGGCCGCGTAGCTAGTTAGCAGGCTAGAGTTTTGTTTGTTATTGGAATTAATTCCCACTTGTTAAATTAATAGGACAACTAAGTCCGAGATCGCGCTGACAGTGGTGACGTCATCCAATCATGTACTATTCATGGTGTTTTCTAAGGCTGGGGAAGTTGTTACCCCCCCCCCCCCCCCCCCCCAAAAGAAATTCACTGGGCCCTTCTGTGCAGACAATTATTTATTATTATTATTATTAGTTACTCAAGCATTCAGTGCACTAAGCAGTGCACAATGTCAACTATAAACACTCACACCAAGCACAATCTCAAAGAAAATATGAATGACAATCAAAATGTCAGTCATTTTATTTTTAGTTTTTTTAAGTGTTGCTTTATGGGTGTAATTTCTGCGATGGGGTACAAATTGAAAATTCATAAAACACAGTTGTATTGCCAAGTACTTGAGTACTTTCCAATTTAAAAATTGCGATGTTAGTTTTTATTTATTTATTATTATTATTTTACTGTTTTTCACAAGAAGTGTGTCACATTTATTTTGGCTGATAAAGCCAAATGCACAACTATCCCTACTAACACTAGAGGTCACCCAAGGGTACTGAATTAACCATTTTATGACAGTGGTTCAAAAAAGGTTCAGAGCTTTAGAAAGCCTCGTTTTGCCATCACTACTTGTAGCCATCTTGACTAGTTGGTTCAATGAGACCTGATAAGTCAGTATGTACCAATTCAAGAGGATCACTAGCTTTTGCCTCCGATTTACTGTTTCTACTGTTGATGAATTTTCCCTCTGTACATACATTGCAATCTATTTTGATTTTGCCTGTAATTGTCATATCCTTTACCACACTTGGCAATTTCAACACATCATCCACATTACATCACAAGTTAGATTCACATTGTCCTTGTCATTATATGACTCATCAAAATGTTTGTGGTTATTTACCGTTCTCGCGTAGTATAGTCTTTCATGTTCCTCAATGTTGAAGACTGTTCGATCTTTGGTTACAAGTTCATTTTGTCCCTCTTCGAATGTCACTTTGGCTCCATCCATCGTAGCGGCTTTCACTGAGTTCCATATAATATTTTGCTGGGTTGAAAGTCTCATCAAATGTTGTGAATTTGTCTTCCTCATTTATAATATGTGATGTGGCTTCACAATCCACCATTAATCAATTTCTCTTAATGTTTTCTGGCAGGTATTTTTGACTGACCTTGAATACAAATGTATTTTCCTCTTGATCATGTTCTGCTGCTTGTTTTGCTTCAATTTTCTGTTTGTTTTTTCTCCTGCATGTCTCATCACTGTGTGTAGCACTTCTATGGTAGTTGCACCACTTTGTTTCTCCTTTTTGGCGGCAATCTCTCACAAAATTTCCACGGTTTCCACATGCGTAGCAGGTCACTGACGATATTTCCACTTTGATCACGTTATCCACTTTTAGGTTTCTTGTTGAACTTTTCTGTCCCCTAATAGCTTCGTAGTTTACTTTTGAACTGAGTAAATGTTAAGTCATCGCTGCTTTGTGTTGTGTGAATGTGAAAGGCTTGTATGATTCTGGAAGGCCCTTCAAAATCATAGCTATTATCAGCCCATCACTTATTACCTCCTTTTCATTTCTCAGGGAGGTTACTGCCTTTTCGGCACGAATGATATAGTCAGTTATAGTTTCTTCAGGAAGTTAATTCCGTATACAGGGAAATAATTATTGTCTTACCCTGACTGACGTAATGGCTGCGTAGTATTTCCAGGGCCCTTTTTCCGTCATCCGCCGCTTCCCTCGTTACCAACGACAGGCTCGTGTAGTCGAGGAACTGAATTAGCTCCGCGTAGCATTCTGCATTCTTTTCTGGGTTTGGTGCAGCGGTAGATAGTATAATGTCCTTCAATCAAAGTAGTCTTAAGTGTCCGAGGAACTTTACCTCCCAAAGTTCGTAGTTGTTTTAGTTTCCGTCGAAAACTAACGGTTGCCATCTTGCTCCTCCTGTGCCGTGCCTGGGCCCATAACCTGTTGAGTTTGCTGTTTCCATTTCCACAGTAAGGGATGAGGCGCTCAGATTTGATGACTGATGATCACCAGACTTGAAAGATACCTTTTTGGCATTTATTTTTGTCCTCACAGCGCTGGTACAACAAAACATCAGCAGCCGTAGCGCACTCATTGAAAATCAGCTTCCGCTGCTCTTCTTCACAACAAACGTAAAGTGTCCACGCGTAAAGGGACGAATTTTACGACAGTGACGTAATATTCATACATTGCAGTAAAATACAAAATAAATGTACGTCGATCTTACTGACATTTGAGCATATACATATATTCAACATTTAGTGTTAGTAATGGGGTGAGGCAAGGAGGAATTCTATTTTGACATTTTTAATGTATACATGGATGATCTTTCCAAACAATTGAGGGCCTGCAAAACTGGTTGCATGATTGGAAACTTATTAGTTAACTATATTATGTATGCGGATGATTTGGTGATTTCCACTCCCAGCAGTGTCGGCCTCCAACAGATGCTAAATAAATGTTCACAGTATGGCGTACATCTCGATATTAACTCTTTGACTGCCATAAACGTTATAAAACGTTTAGCATAAACCTAGGGAAGGGCGCCGAGGACGTTAAAAGACGTCCCCTATGTTTTTTTTTTTTTATTATGAAAACGGGTGCAGGAAAGCCTTGGGCAGCTGTGCTGAAAATATCAGGCAGATCAGGTAAGTTTAATGACTCGTTTTGGCCTCTAGATGGCAGCGATGGCTCTCCTTGCACTTTGGGTGTGCCGCCCACCGTGGGCGTCGGTATAAAAGGTGAGGCGGAGCTAGAGTGGAGTGGAGAGGTAGATGGAGAAAGCAAAAAACATGGAGGACAAGCAAGCAAAAATGACGACCGGTGGCAAGCAGCTCACGCTTGATCGGTATTTTCAAAAAGAAACCTGTGCTAAATTGAATGTTGGTGGCGATGATGATGATGATGGCGACAACGAGGTTGACGCCGAAGTTGCGGCTTTGACGCGACGTCTTCGGCCACGTCTTAAAGCGACGCCGGTTAGCGGTGCTAACGCTGGAAAACGTGGTGCACGTCCAAGTACTTCTGCAAACGCGGACGTTGATTCGGACGACGAAGAGTACCCCGAGTCGGATGGCTATTCTTCAGAGGAGTGGGTACAGTCTGATCTTCGCGAAAGTGATTCGGACAGCATTTCCTCCGCAGAAGAGTGTGACGGTAAGCGCAAACTTGCTATGAGATACTTTTCCGGCACGCTGCTAGCACCTCGTGTAACGTGAATGTACAATTCATAGATCGTGGATCGTGCTCACAGCCACAACCTACAGTTTCCACGACAAAGAGAGGTATAAAAAACGTGTTTTCAATACACTGCAACAACAAAAGAAAACGGTCTTTCGATATGATTGTAATTGTATATATTTATTTCAGCTGCAGCTCGTCGGGCTCAAGGTGACGCGTCTCACCGTGAGCAGAATAAAGGTAAAAAAAAAATGATTCTCCAACTCAGCACGAGTAAAATATTTGATGGTAAATGTCTTCTATAATTTACAGAATGTGCATCAACCAGCGAATCCAAGAAAAAAGGTAAACATATATATTTATATATATATATTGCTTCACACTGATCTAAAATAAATATTATGATATTGAAATGTATATTTGCAGATCCCAAAAGTTCTGGCTGGCATGAAACAGGCTGGCAGCCAAACACATTCCTGTTTACTGAAACTCCAGGACCAAGGGGTGCCGCAGCAGAGCTAAACTCAACCCTGCCAGCTGACTTCCTGCAACTATTCCTCACAAACGAACTTCTCCAGCACATTGCAGATCAAACAAATTTATATGCACGGCAATCCATGCAGAAGCAGACTGAAAGTCTGCCACACTGCAGGAGTCGTGCTTGGAAGCCAGTGTCTGTAAGTGAATTGAAAACATTTTTTGCACTCCAATTTCTTACTGGGTATATAAAAAAGCACAGTATAGAAATGTATTGGACTCAAGATGAAATTGAAACCACACCATTTTTTAGTCGCGCGATGCCTCGAAACCGCTTCCAGCTTATCTGGAGTTACCTACATTTTAACAATAATGAGAGACATAGTTCAGATGACAAATTATTTAAAATCCGCCCTGTGTTCAACCATATTGTAAATAAATTTAAAGAACTGTTCCAACCCGGTAGGAATGTATGTATTGATGAGGGAATGATGAATTTTCAGGGCCGTCTATCGTTTAAAGTTTACAACCCCCAAAAACCAATCAAATATGGAATTAAGTCATACATCCTGTGTGACTCCCAAACAGGATATTGTTTTAATATGCAACCTTATGTTGGTACTAGTTGTTCTCTGCCGGATACCGTGTTTAATTTGCTAGATCGTCTGCCAGGAAATGGGTACACGCTCTTTATGGACAATTTTTATAATTCAATTGGGTTGTGTGAACGTCTCCTGGCAGCACGTACAAATGTTTGTGGTACTCTGAGAAAAAATAGGGGTGAACCAAATGAGATCACTTCTCTTACAAACACTGGCCTTGGGGTGGGGGGGAAATTGGTGAGACACAACACAAATGTGTTGGTTGTGGCATGGCAGGACAAGCGTTTGTTGAGGATGGTGACTACTTTTCACAAAGATGAAATGCGGACAGTTGATGTGTGGCGGAAGGCACTAAAAAAAAGAGTGCCTTTCCCGAAACCTGTATGTGTTTTGGACTACAATTCCACAATGAATGGCGTGGATAAGATGGACCAAAACATTTCTTATCACCCATTCACGAGGAAGACATTGAAATGGCACAAAAAATTTGTTGCCTATCTTTTTCAAATATGTTTGTTCAATGCCTTCATCCTGTACAAAGCTAAACATCCTGGCAAATGTCAGCATTTTTTGGAGTTCATCCAGCAGGTGGTGAGAGGGTGGCTCTTACCACAGGACCAGGAGGAGGACATTGCTACAAACATACAAACAGAAGGACATGAGGAAGCCAGACAGAACACCAGGTCACCATATAACGATCCTGAAAGTCGACTTGATGGCAACATGGCAAAACACATACTGCAGTATATACCTGCTACCCCCCGGAAAAAAAAGCCAGCAAGAAAGTGTAGGGTCTGCACTCGAAGGGGCATTCGCAGCGAAACAAATCTGTGGTGCAAATCCTGCTGCGTCCCCTTGCACCCAGGGCAATGTTACACTATATACCACACCAAAAAAAAACTTGTGTAGTTGAAACATCCACAGAATTGTAAATAGAAACACATGCACACACCACACATGTACAGTTGCACAGTTGCACACGTTTGTTGTATTACACTGTTGAATGTTGAATGTAAATAAACTGTTATTTTGCTATCAAAAAACCCTTTTTCATTCTTGGTGGTAGTGTTTTATAGAAGTAAAGCACTATTTAGGTGTTTGTGGCATCATTCATGGACAAAAAGAAGTGTAAAATTCACTAGAATGCATGGAATAATATCGTTTCACTAAAAGCTTGATTTCTCTGTATTTTGGTCCAAAACAGGCGAAATTGGGTCAAACTAACCATTTTCTATTGTTGATTACTAAAGAACGGAATAAGGTAGAAACAAACTTTTTTTTTCTGATGAAAGATGAAAGTCCAATCTTTCATTTGGTAGTACGTGTGTTTCCATAGTCCAAACAGAACATTTTCTGTGGACCTTGAAAGATCAGTCAAAATGCTTAAATCGGCTGGCACTGGCGGCATCCCTTTTCTGAAAACGTCTGGCAGTCAAAGAGTTAAGAGTGTAGTAATGATTTGTCAAACAAAAGAGGATAAATATCTTAATTTCCCAGATTTCACGCTTTTGAATAATAATCTTGCACTTTGTGATAAAGTCAGGTATCTTGGTCATTTCTTCACGGACAAAATGACTGATGACGAACATATCTCTAGGCCTTATATACGCAGGCAAATATGCTTAGACGTAAGTTTAATGCATGTACTAAGGAGGTGAAGATGTCACTGTTCAGAACATACTGTACTCCTCTGTGGTTAAATTATAGCCAAAATAGTTAGCAAAAAATCAAGATAGCATATAATTATGCACTGAGAGTATTACTAAATAGACCTCGATGGACTAGCGCGATTGAAATGCTTGTAAATGAAAGGGTTAACACATTGCAGGCGGCGCTAAGAAATCTGATGTTTAAATTTGTCTGTCGGCTAAATGACTCGAATAATTAAATTATTGTACACTTGTTTACTTGTTTCCATCCATCCATCCATTTTCTGTACCGCTTGTCCTCACAAGGGTCGCGGGGTTGCTGGAGCCTATCCCAGCTGGCTTCGGGCAGTAGGCGGGGTACACCCTGTACTGGTTGCCAGCCAATCGCAGGGCATGTTTACTTGTTTGCTATATGCTAACTCCTCAGACTAGTGTTAGAAAACGATCCTTATGTTTTCCGTGTGTTCGTAAAATCAGACTGGAGATCGGTGAAACAGGTCCTTCAAAGGATTTATTTTACAGAAATTTCTGGACACAGACAAGATACTGTCGTTCCTCCTTGTGTGTGTGTCTCCCCTCCCAGTTGTAGTTGTCTTATACTCTCAGCATAGCAGCCCCCAGAAAACCCCTCCCCTTCCTCTTCCTCCTTTGCTGCCCTTAAGCCCCGGCCCTCTCGCAAGCAAGAAAGACAGTACTCAATACACATTGACAGATGGCCGATTGATGTGGAAATATAGTAAGTTCAGACAACCTGGCTCCCCGACAGATGGCCAACCAATTACGTGGGAATAGGAAGGAAGAATCTTCAAACGTTCCGTCACATTATTCAAGCTTTGCTAAAGGAAATTAAAGCAGTTATGACTAAATCTAAACAGTTATAACTAAAATCAAAACAGTTGTAATTAAATTGAAACAGCAGAATGTCAACATTCCCTCATTCGGACTCAAAAGAGTCCGACACAAGCAGATAAACATTTCAGAGAAAAAGGTATTAGCGGCATCATGGTCGCAGACGGCTGGCGCAACATTAAGCAAGGGTTGTGTAGAAAGATTGGACATTATCATTATAATAAGAAGCAAAAGCACGCAACAATGAAACATCTCTTTATCGGTGAGAGAAAGTTGTTTAGCAGTTATGTGGCATTAAAGAACAATGTGATTCATTAAAATATCTTTTCAGTGGAATAAGCATATGTGTATCACATGTTGATAATTAAGAGATGTTCCCCTTCGAAGGAGGTGCCAGGGAGTTTGTGGAGAATCAATACTTTGCTTAATACGATGTGTTGTGGTTATGTTCAAGGTTGTACTGAGGGGTTTTCAGAGATACCAGATTGACATAAAAGTTCATATGAGAAAGAGTGTCGCGATGCAGCAACAGATGGAGATGCGTTCCCACTTTGAAGCTGTCTCGAGATGATGTTCTTTGTTGAATGAAAAAGGGTGTTGTCAGCTTCTTTAGGACCCCAGGATCGACTTCCCAAGATCCTAGGATTGGTCACCAGGGTTATTCTGCCCGTGTATGTGACTCAACCTTTTATGGAATGATGCCCTCCATAGGGGCAACTGGACACTGGATCAGTAGACGTGGTTTTCCGGTCGGGTCGTCAGGGGTTGGGATTGCTAAACCTGGGTCATCAGGTGGCCATCAGGTGGGATTGCTGAGCCTAGGTCGGATCTGGCGGGTCGTGTAGACGAGATGTGGAACCACGTGTCCCCTTTTCCGTGCAGGCGAACTGCACAAGATGTCCTCTCCGTCACTTTGTGGGGTCCAGTCCACCTGGGTGCAGACCATTTTCGTTTAGTCACTTTTAACCATACATATTCATTAATGCAACAGGAAGCCAATTTAAATTTGATGAGGCCAATGCTTTAGCCAATTTTCTTTAATATTTCTATTTATTCGCTCAATCTGTCCTTCGGATTGGGGATAATACACTGAACCAAATGTGTTTTAATCCCAATGCCTTTTCTACTGCTTGTAGATGTTTGTTTTTGAAATGGGTTCCATTGTCTGATCAAAATGTTTTAGGAAACCCATGTGATGGTATATAATGATTAATCTAATGTTTTACCACGATATTTACTGTTTTAGATTTGCATGAATATGCCTCTGGCCATGTCTGAAAAGGAATCCATTATTACCAGCAAATATCTGTATCCTGACACTGGTTTTATCATGTCAAACATCTGACCCCAGAGCTGTCACGTCCGGCCGGACCGTGAGTGCCCTGGGGAGGTTCAGATGTATGAATTCTATTATATCTGTTGCAAACACTGCAGTCCTGCAGTTCATTTTTCTTTTTTCTTTTTTTTTTCTTTAAAAGAGCTCAGTATTGTTCATTCGGTATTTTCTTCTTTTTTTGTGTGTATGTATGTGGGTGAGTATGTGTATGTGGGTGAGTATGTGTATGTGTGTGTGGGTGAGTATGTGTGTGCGTGTGTGCGTGCGAGTGTGTGTGCATTCGTTAGTTCACCAAAAACCTATTAAAAAAAATCCCATACCGTTCACCTAAACCGCCGTCAGGAGACCCGAGGAAGGACCAAAGAAAACAAAGGAAAGTGAAATCCAGCACCAACCAGACACCACCCACCGGGCCACCAACCAGAGTTCTTCACCAACCCCAGAAACATCTAAATTCCAACAAATCAGGGAGACCTCAAGAGACCAAAGGAGAGACTGAGGAAAGAAAGGAAGGACAAACGAAGCATAGTGAGATCCACAGACACCAGCCTCCACCGAGGCTGTAGCAGTGGAAAGATTCTGTTTCAAGGAGATGAAGAGCAGAGACCCCGTCGCTCCAAAATAAGAAGTGTCAGATAGAGCTGTCAGCAAGCACCAGGAACAATAAGGGGCAGACAGTCGTTAAAGAGACAAAAGCCTTTGAGGCAGGCAATTGTAATGCAAAAGAGAACCTTAGCCAGGTCAATGCAATTGAAATGAGTGGGAGCTGATGCAATTTGAAACAATCCAGAGTGAGGACTTCGGGTCAGAAAAAGGAGTTAAGACGGCCGCATTCATCTCTTGCAGGTCATAAATCACACGAAACTTTCCAATATCTTTCTTCTCAATGGGTAAAATAGGCGTGTTATAATCAGAGCTGAAAATTTCACACAACACTCCTGCTTTGAGCAAACTGTCAATTGTTTCCGAAATGCTAATCATCCCAGCCTCTTCTACAGAGTATTGGGGAAACACAATAGGTGAGTCGTTACAACTCCAGCTTTTGGAAAATAATTGGACCCGGCTCTTCCTTGAACTTTAGACCAGATAACTGGTGCACAGAAACTCTGCCTGCGCATTTTTAAACATATACTCCTTAGATAAATCACAGGAACCTTATTACACATTCCTTTCACAGGGAAGAGACAAAATACACTATGCATCAAGTAAAATTGAATTAACTGTTTTCTTGTCAGCTTCTTCAGGACAGAGTCCAGCCTTTGGCTGAGTTAAGTCACATTCACATATTCATTAATGAAACAGGAAGAGCTTGTAGCCAATTGAAATTTGATGAGGCCAGTACTTTAGCCAATTTTTCTTTAATATTTCTATTCATTCGCTCAACCTGTCCTTGGTATTGGGGATAATACACTGAACCAAATGTGTTTTAATCCCAATGCCTTTTCTACTGCTTGTAGATGTTTTTTTTTTAATGGGTTCCATTGTCTGATCTAATTTTTCTAGGAAACCCATGTGATGGTATGTAATGATTAATCAAATGTTTTACCACGATATTTGCTGTTTCAGATTTGCAGGGATATGCCGCTGGCCATCCTGAAAAGGAATCCACTATTACCAGCAAATATCTGTATCCTGACACTGGTTTTATCATGTCAGTGAAATCCATCGAAACCACCTGACCAGGAGCAGTCACGTCCGGATCGTGAGTGCCCTGGGGAGGTTTAGATGTAGGCATACTGTTATACCTGCTGCAAACACTGCAGTCCTGCAGTTCACTTTTAACAATTGATCTCATGAAAGGATGCCACCAGGTGTGTAGTCGTCTCAGTGTTTCTTTTCCACCGACATGGCATGTTCCATGGGCTTCAGAAATTAGATTTTTCAATTGTTTCTGAGATGGAATACATTTACCTTCTTTCCGCCATATACCTGCTCCATCTTTTTGTCCCCCTTTGGACATCCACACACTCTTTTCTTCTGGACTTGCTTTTTCCTGCCACAACTTAACTGTTTCTGTGGTTACTTCTTGTCCTTCTCCTAATTCACTTTCGCTCACCATCAATTGTAATGTTGGGCTGTAGCCCGCCGCTTCCTTTGCCGCTTTGTCTGACGAATAATTTCCTGCTGACACAAAATCATTCTTTTTTGAGTGTCCTTTGCATTTTATCACAGCTACTGCTTTAAGCAGTAGTAAGGCGTCTTTTAACGCAAAGATGTCTTGATGGTGTTTAATAGGTGTCCCTGTTGCAGTCATGAAGTCATTTCTTTGCCATTCTGCCATGGCGGTGTGCACAACTACATGTGCATACGCGGAGTCAGTGTAAATGTTTACAGTCTTTCCTTGTGCTAACTTCAGTGCAGTTGTTACAGCCACTATTTCTGCTCGTTGAGCTGACTGTGGCCCTGTGAGTCTCTCTGCCACTATCGTGTCAAAATGTGTTCCTATCATTTGTGTTGCAGCAAAACCTGATTGGAGTCCTTTGTCGCCTTTAAAACAACAGCCGTCCGTAAATAACGTCAAGTCTGGGTCGTCCAGTGGTGTGTCGTAAAGGTCTTTTCTCAGTGAGTTTTCTTCCAAAGTTCGCTGAGTGCAGCAATGGGGTTGTCCTTCCAACAGGCCTTCTGCCATGTTAATTCCTTCAAGTATAAACAAAATGTGGGGTTGTGTCAGGACTGATTCAATCTTTCTCTGTCGTCCCCCTGTCATAGTAAATGCTTGGCTGGTTACGTACTGCACTGTACTGTGTGATGTACGTACTGTCAGCGGGTGATGTAACACAATATGAGATGTTTTCTGAATCAGGCGAGCTAATGCTGAAGCAAAGGCTGCACAAAGAGGATGACGTTGTTCATATTTTTCAAGAGGTGATGCATAAAGGCAAACATGTCTTTCACCTATCTCCCCCTTCTGATAAAGAACAGCAGAAACACTGCTGTTTTTTTCAGAAACATCCAGAAAGAACATCTTGTTGTAGTCAGGAATGACAAGAGCCGCAGCTGATGACAAGAACTGTTTAAGCAGAACAAAAGAGTTTTCAGCGGCTGAAGTCCAAAAAAGAATTTGTGATAAGTTTCTCATTCCTTTTTCATTAACTAATTGTCTTGAGAGAATGAGTCAGTTCCGCAAAATCCGGAACATGATGTCTGGAATAGTTGCAAAGACCCAGAAAAGCCAACATTTGTTTGACGTTTGTTGGTTTGGGATGGTGCAAGATGTCATCTTTGTGTGACGGAGACATACCTGTTCCATGTCTCGAGACGAGACGACCCAGGAAAAAAATCCGAGGTCGGGCAATTTGGAGTTTGTCTCTGGAGCACTTCAAACCTACTGAAGCCAGATGGCTCAAAAGGAGCTGTGTAGCTTGAAGGCAGGACGCCTCGGATGGTGCAGCTAGTAGTAGGTTGTCCACATACTGCACCAAAAGAACATCCGGAGGAAGTTGGAGAGGTGACAGCAACTGTCGAAGGTAATCATTAAAAAGTCCAGGAGACAACACAAAACCTTGAGGAAGATGGGTGTAGGAGTAACACTCATTATTCCACGTAAATGCAAAATACTTCTGCATGGACGGGTCAAGAGGAATACAAAAGAATGCATTAGCAAGATCAATGCAAATAAAATTAGTGTGTGATGGAGTGATTTGTGACAGTCGAGTGAGGATTGGGCACCGGCAGGGTAGGGGTCATAACTACAGCATTAATAGCTCTTAGATCATGTACCATTCAAAATTTACCAGTATTTTTCTTTTCTACTGGGAGGATAGGACTATTGTAGTTAGACCTATCAACTTTGCAAATAACCCCTGCTTTTAGTAACCCTTCAATAGTTACTGAGATGCCAATTCGTCCTTCTTCCTTCATGGGGTACCGTGGTACCCAAATGGAGTCGGGTTTCATTTTAAAAGTTACTGGAGTAACATTACATGGGCCCACATCAGTAGGGTCAGTAGTTGCAGGATTGCAACATGTCACCAGCAAGCTCGCTGTCAGATGTTTCTCTTCCATGATGTCGGTCCAAAAGTTGGTGTTCTAAAACAGACATGGATGTGAATAAATCGGATTTAATCCAATAGGCATCAAGAAATTTGGAATACAGCAAGTCTGTATGTAAAGAGGGTTGCCAATCAGTTGCTTGTGTGCAAGACAGGACAAATGGACCCAAATATTTCGCCGTGTGCTGGGATGACACCATCAGTGAAACATGAGGATGACACAGATGGATCAGGTGGATTTGCCATCCTATACCATCGTGACTGTTCTTCAGTCAGAGCAACTGAATAAGCCATACCGGGTTTGCCTGCAAACAGATCACCCACACGCAACTCCCAGCTGTTGTCATCAATTGGTCGGAACGCTTCACTGTACATCTCATCACCATATCTGTCATAGAAAAGGGTGCAATGAATACAATCAAATACCATATCATACAATCTGAGATTACGAACCCAAGAAGACCAAAGAGTCCAAAAATTCTCAGCAATTCTCAGTGTCAATCTTTGCCCAGTAGATGTCAGCAGTGGCGCAGGTCATGGCGTGTTGAGGCACCACTGGAAATTGGGTGGAGACGTTGGAGGCGGAGTCACCAGCGCAGTAATAAGTATGTCCGTCTGGAAACTGAAGAGTGAGCCCGTCCGGGCTACACTGGATCAACGGAGCAGTCCTTATGAGAAGATCTCTTCCCAAAAGATTCACTGGACAGTTTGGTGCGTACACAAAGGAGCGAAGCAAAGTTTGTGTGAAACACTGGGTGTGTATAGGAGTTGTCATATGCAGGATAGTTTCTTCTCCCTTGAATCCAACTAATGAAATGCCTTCGGCGGTGAGGGAACTATCAGGTGGCAATGTCATAACGGTGGAGTGACGAGCTCCAGTGTCGACCACAAATGGTAAAGAAGTTCCTTCTACCGTCAGTTCAATCATAGGTTCCTGCAGACTTTGGCATGTGAATTCAGGGCCCCATCAATGCGGAAACTGTCCACCAGATGGCGGCAGGAACTGCTGGTTTGGCACAGGCGGATACTGCTGCTGGGGTGGAGCTTGGCACTGTGGAGCGTTCTGTGTTTGTGGTGAGGGGTAACCACGTCCCCTCGGCTGGTTGTAGCCGCGCCCTTCTTGTTGACGCCTGCCTCCTCTGCCTCTCCAGCCTTGTGGGCGTTAACGACAGTCACGAGCCCAGTGTCCAGTGCGGCCACAGTTGTAGCACTGGTTCCGGCCCATGAATGGACCTGACTGATACATAATACACTCAACTCGTCACCAACTGTTATGTCTAACAGTAGAAGCCGGAGGAGCAATATTCTCCTCTTGTTTCTTCAAGCTTTGTAATTGCATAATTGCTAATTGTAATTCAGTATTCCTATGTTTTTTTGTTTTTGACAATTTTTTTTAGCATACCTCCTCAGGTGGTGTTTCAGATGAGACAGCCAACGGTCAATGGGCACGGTCAGCTTTTGGAGCGAACACCAAGTCTGAAATGACAAGCTCAGGAATAGGAAACAGTGAGTCAAGCGCTGAACAGTGTAAGGTAATTATCTTGTGAGAGGGCCTTACCATCCATTAAAGAGGACATCCCTGAATTTTTCATCAACACTTCTAGTTGACAAAGAGGGCACGCAGGTGTCAAGAGCGCGCGCACATCCCCTGCGGTTAAAATCTGCCCTGTAGTCGCTCTCTGCACAGATCTCAACCAATTTTCACCCCCCACCTGCATTGGGAGAAGTTTCTGCATCAACACACTTAAGTCAGAGGGCAAGTAAGGTTTATAAACCATGGCAGAGTTTCCTGTAGCGGGGTCAACTTTTGCCATCATTGGGGCTTGAAAAATTGTCTGAGAACGCGTCACTGGTCTTTGGGGAGTACTGTCTGAGAGACGTCCGGTCATGCTTATGTCTTGAGTTTGGTCAAGTGCAGAATCAGGGTGTGTGCCTGTCACTGTCTGAACTGCACATTTTAGGTCGGCCAGCTGATTTTGAATATCTGCAATGTGATAGCTGTTCACCAATGCACTAGAAATTTCTTTAGTCATTTCCCGCTCTCGTTGCCTAAACAATTCATCTTGTTCAGCCTTCAATATACGGTTTTGTTCCGTTAGTTCATTGTCTGCAGCTTTTTCAAAGCGTGTAAGAATTGCACGCCATTTGCTGCGAATTAGCTAGGGTACTTCAGAGTGTCTAGTCAGTTCCAAGCCGAAAGCTCTCGCTTGGTTCAGTTTCTCCTGTAGCCCTTCATTCATATACAATACTTTGTCCAATTTTTCCTCCAATTGTCTCACAGAGGCGGTTACGCCTGCTGCCAAGCCGTCAGCCGCGGCTTGTACCAAAGATTATCGCAGCCGAGGGCTACTTTCAGAACTTTCACCATTCCAGTCAACATTGAGGCTTCCCCCATTTACAGTTAATATGGGGGCTTGCATATTTTGCAGCATCTGAAGAGCATCCCCATATGGGGACTCAGTAAATGGGTTAACGGGCTCAAACACATTTTCCCTGGGCGGCTCGGCATACGGCGGCGGTGCAGTTGGCGGCGTAGTCACACTCATATTTGCTTCTTTCTCTTTCCTTGCTTCTCTCACATCCTTCCTCGACTGTTTCAATGCACTACCCATTGCCATCATTCTAGCCTTAGCCATCATCTTATCTACTTTTCTACAGTTTTCTCTGACTTTTTTTCCTCTTGGAGACAACCTATTTGTCCTTTCTACTTCTTTTCCCAACAACTTTCCTTTCTTCACACATGCTTGTTCCACCTCTTTCATCAATGACACCAAACAAGCGGCAGTTGACAATGAAGGAAACCATCCACCCTCACAACAAGTTTTCATCCAGTTATTCAACAATTCTTTCTCTCCTTCTCTATCTTTTTCAGGCACCCACCCCACACATACGTCACACGCATTTTTTACCTGTTCACTCAACAACATGTTCTGACCATGGTTTGGAAGAACACATAGGTCAAATCATTCAGTTTCACGGTCAAATTCTCCCTCCATTTCTATATTATTTATTTATTTACTTCCTTCCTTATTTATTATTATTATTTATCATTTTATTTTTGTTACTTCATTGACGTCTTATTGTGGTACCACAGTTACACATAGGCCTTCTTTTTCCTTATTCAAAGACACTTGCTTATTCCCAAACAAAAGTGTCCGAGCCTTAATTTCTCAGAAGTGGTCGAACTATTCCTCTTTTTTCAAAAGTGCTTGACTAGGACCAAACAAAAGCACTCGAACCTTAATTTATCAAAACCCCTCGAACTTCGTATTCTCTTATTTCTTGTGCGCTTATTTCTTCGTAACGTTACCCCATATACAAGGACTTCAGTTTCTAAGATTCTAAAATAGAATGAAACCACCTTGTATATTTAATGTCTTAGTAAAATCCAAAAACAAGGATTACTTGTTTCTAGGATTCCGTAATGGAACGAAACAACCTTGTGTTTTAGATTTACTTATATCTGTTCACTTAGATCTCATATACAATTAAGTCACAAATTAAATGACTTGAAAACAGGTCTCGGAGTATTCAACAGACAGAAAATTAACTAGGAGGATAAATGTCCTCTTACCTTTAATTACTTTGGCGCCAGATGTTCTGTCTGTTGATCAACACCTCAGCCCGAAATCACGTCGGGGTCCCCAATTGTTGTGGAGTAGATATTTTTCTCCGCGTGTTCGTTTTCTTTCGGGTAGTGAGAATGTTGGTTATCTGAATACAGGCTGGAGATGGTGAACAGTTCCTTCGAAGCTTTTATTTCTACAGAATATACCGGGCACAAGTGAGTTACAGGCAATGGTTGCAGCTTCTCACAAGTGTGAAGATTACAGAGGACTTACAATATTCTTATACTATCTTGAAGGCCGGTACCACACAGTTTCCAGTAAACAGTTCAACCGGAGTTGACCGGACATGAGATAAATTCAAGGACACTTTTCAGACACAAAATAAAAGCCCATTTGAGGAATAGAGGAGGTTTTTCAGTCATGACTGCACCTGGCAGAAATTGCGATAACACTCACAAAGATACATCCGCAGAACAAAGCTCAACTGAGGAAATAAGGAAATTAAAACAGTTATGACTAAATCTGGGCAGAAGACCTTCTTCAATCCGCATCTGCATCGACTTCCGGAAGCTCAACGCCATGTCAGAGTTCGACGCCTACCTGATGCCCCGAATTGATGATCTTCTGTAAAAGATTGGTCGGGCAGTTTCATCACCACACTGGACCTCTGCAAGAGCTACTGGCAGGTACCTCTGGATGCCTCCAGTCGCCCCTACACGGCATTCCGGACCCCTACTGGCAGTTCACCTGCCACGTTCCAGAGGCTGATGGACTGTGTCCTGCATGGGTGTGAAGACTACAGTGCTGCCTACCTAAATGATGTGGTCATCTTCAGCGACACCTGGGAGCATCATCTGCAGCATCTGGGACGAGTGCTAGGCCAGATCCAAAAGGCACTGACACTGAATCCTGCCAAGTGTCAGTGGGCGAAAGAGGAGGCGAGATACCTGGGCTACCGGCTGGGACGAGGCGCGATTCGACCGCAGGTGGAAAAAGTCGAGGCCATCCGCAGCTGTCCACGCCCCCGCACAAAGAAGGAGGTGAGGTCCTTCTTGGGCTTGGCCGGCTGGTACAGGAGGTTTGTCCCACGGTTTGCCACGATCGCCACTCCTCTGACAGCGCTGACAGTGAAAGACCAGAGGAATCTTGTTTCCTGGAACGACGTATGTAAAACTGCATTCCAGACCCTCAAAGCTGGCCTGTGTTCCTCTCCGGTGCTGAGCAGTCCTGATTTAGACCAGCGGTTCTTGGTGCTGACTGACGCCTCAGCAGTGGGACTGGGAGCGGTCCTGGCTCAAGGTGCTCCGGGGGAAGAACAACCAGTGATGTACCTGAGCCGCAAGCTGCTGCCACGCAAAACCAGGTACTCCACTGTGGACGAGGGGGGTCTGGCCATCAAATGGGCTCTGGAAAGCCTGAGATACTACCTGTTGGGGAGGGAGTTTGACTTGGAGACGGATCATCGCGCTCTGACGTGGATTAACTCCATAAAGGACCACAACAGTTGTCTCACCCGCTGGTACCTTTCCCTGCAGCCGTTCCGGTTCCAGATCCGACATCGCTCTGGCAAGACCAACGTTGTGGCGGATTACCTGTCAAGATTGCCGCACATCGTCAATCTCGTGGAAGAGAGGGATAATGTGACGGAGGGCCTGTGACTGTCCGCTTCTCCGCGACTGGAGCGCGCTGACGTCTAGCTGAGAGGAGCAGCCCATGCGAGCGCGCGCTGCTCGCTCTTCATTTCTGCGGGGACGAGCTCCGTCAAAACTATTGTCACACAGCCCACACAAATTCTCCCTGTAATTCGACACTTTCACAAACTGCTTACCTGCCGCCTGGACTCATTCCTTTTTCCCGTTGTTGGTTGCCGGGGGTGCACACTCGACACCGACGCACGACACATGACACTCACCGCAAATGCTCACCAGCATTCTGCGGGGTCATTGGACAATTAACACCGGACCAAACCGAAGCACTTCCGGACTCCCACTTAAATAGAGCTTTTGCGGCGCTTTAAGTGTCACATGGCTATGGACTATACCACAAAAGTAGTTTGGTTTATTATTTGATGAGTTTGTTTTTTTGAGAGATTAAGTTATGGATTGTGATTGGAGGATTTATGTTATGGTCAATATATGTTGCAGATATTATTTATTTACATGCTTTAGTTAATTTTGGTTACTTTTTGGTATTATACCCCATAATTGCCTAAATGGTTTGCCAGGAGGGAGGGGCTAGGGGTATTTAAAAATATCTAAATTCATTTGTAGGGAGTGCTCAGCCAAGTGGGATGGTGAATGACTGACTGGCTACCACAGTAAATTACGGAAAAGACTAATGGAACGTGTAAATATTGTTAGGATTATTTTTGCACTGGACTTGCACTGTAAATATTTTTTTCTAAGTGTTAATTATTCTTCAAGCTGTTTTAGTGTGATGTTTAAATATCTTATTATGAAATATTTGCTTTTAATTTGGAAGGCCGCTCCGTAGTTCCGTTTCCTGTTTCAGTCTCAGTTCGTTATTCAGCTCATGCATTTATTTTTAGTTTGTGCAAAACAACGTTAACTTATAAATTGTTTGTCCAAAACCATCTATCTGAACATAAAAACTATTTTAAACAGTCTCTCACGTCTCATAGGGAAACCAACATGACATTGCCAAAAACATGTTATCTTAAATTGGACTCTGGAGATTCTTCTTTTCCAGATTGTGTGGTGGATTACAAAAACGTTTGTGGTAAATAGCGCCATCTACTGTGCAGGAGGGGCACAGCGAAAGAGAGGGAGAGAAAGACAGACACACGCACACATCACGCGCACAGCGAAAGAGAGAGGGAGAGAAATAGAGACAGACACACACGTACACTACCACACAGAGAGAGAGAGAGAGAGAGAGAGAGAGGGAGGGCGGGAGAGACACACGCACGCACGCACACATGCACGCGCGCGCACAGAAAGAGGAAGAGAGAGAGACAGACACACATACACGCGCAGAGAGTGAGAGGGAGGGAGAGGGGTCGAGAGAGAAAGAGAATGAGAGACAGACACATACACGCGCAGAGAGCGAGAGAGGGGTGTGGTGGTGGTTGTGGAGTGGGGTTAGCCTTTTGTCGCCCAATCAGGGCTGTTTCTATTGTGACTCATCATCCTTGATGTCAGTTTTGGGACGCAAATTAATATGTCTCCCTCCGTAGAAGCCCCGACACATCGACATTTGTTCTGTCAAATGTGTGAATTTTCAGCGACGAGGGAGAGAATTGACAGGAATACAAGCAGTATACCCCTTCACCATTATTAATTCAGCAAATGCCTGGTATATGATAACAGTTAGCTTGGCTAGTTATCCAGTCATCAAGAAAGGACCGTGTTGTAATAATGGAAAAGCTATCCTCGTGTATCAAACTCAATCATTTTGTGAGCGCGCAGAATAGATTTTATGTGGACGTGCTCGACTGTTATGCTCGCTTTATTTGTTAAATGGGAACGGCAGAATCATAATATGGATTACCGCAACACTTTTGGACCCAAACCATTGGCAGAACCTTCTCAGGTGAGTTGAATTGTGAACGTACTGATAAAGCTAACCTGCTATGTACCAAGAACTAGCTATTCACATAGCCAATTATCTATGCTGTATTATAAAACATACAGTAGGCTACAGTGCATTTGGTTGTAGTCTTTGATAATATTCAATACTAATAATTATGCTGTGGCATTACAGAGTAGTGTACCCACCCCTGCAACCGAATGCATATATTAGACCTATGGTATTTTTGTATTGGTTTCAATCAAATCTGCAGACGTTTGAACACCAAATTGCTAACTTTTCTACTATAGTTTGAATGCTGTACAAATAATCTCTTCGTAAACATTTGAACCATTCATTCATACATTCATTTGCTCATTCATCGGCTAATAATATTAGCGGCTAAGATTTCACACATTCCAATAACGACCAATTTTAACAGAATTCCATATATTATGTGACAATACATTCTGATTCCAATGAATTTGGGCGTTTTAGGGGCGGGCTGAAACAAATGTTAACTCGAATAAATCTGATAAAGTAACATTTCTGCCTCAAAGTTTCAAGATTATTTAAGACAGTGTTTCCCAACCATTATTCATCCAAGGCACATTTAACATTGAAAAAAAAAAGTCACAGCACACCACTTAGCAAAACTATTCTCAACAAAAGGTTAAAGGGAAAGTCAACCCCCCGATTTTTTTTTTTTAGAGTTATATGTTCTATGCAGCCCCACTAGTCTACATATGGTATTCTGGTTGATATTGTGTTAGTGGAATATGAGTTATGAAGCAAAATCCAGCCATTCTTATCCATCTCAGGGGGCGGCCATTTTGCCACTTGCTGTCGACTGAAGATGACATCAATGTTGCTCAGGGCTCAGGCAGCGACCAATCACAGCTCATCTGTTTTCTGAAGCTCAGCATTGATTGGTCCTTGCCTGAGCCCTGACCAATATTGATATAATCTTCAGTCAACAGCAAGTGGCAAAATGGCCGCCCCCTGAGATGGATTAAAATGGCTGGATTTTGCTACATAACTCATATTCCACAAATGTAATATTAATTAGAATGCCTTGTTTAGACTAGTGAGGTCACATTATATTATTGTCAAGAAATGTTTAAGGTTGACTTCCACTTTAAAGTGGCGCCGCCCATTTCGAGGTATTTAATGGTGGGGAAACGGAGCAACGTTGTAAAGTTTGATAAATATCTGGTGTTCCCATTTTTGTTTCTAGTCTTGTATTTGTCAAAAAGAATCCCCCTGGTTGATTTTAGGCGGGGCCATTTTGGGATGGATGTGACGTCACCGTGTTGACAGTCAGTCACACCCATTAGTCAGGCTTGAGTGGGGGCTGTGTGTGCCAGGGCACATGCCCTTTTGGCACTGATGCCCAAAGTGCCTCCTTGTCCATTTATTTATTTATTTTATATTTTAACAAATTAGTTTGTGAAAGTAGTTTTGTTGCCTTTCAAAACTAAAATTCACCAACATAATTTACATAAAATGAATTATTATTATTACGTTATCTAGGGCTGGCCGATTTTGCCTAAAAATAAAATCCCCGATTTTTTAACAAAAAAGATTTATGATTCCCCCCGATTTTATATTATTATTATTTTATTTTATTACATAAACCAAGAACCTAAAAAGTTTTGCTTTTATTTGATCAGTTAACAAAAGCAACCATATATCACTAATTATAGACCAATATCACTGCTGCCACAGTTCTCAAAATTTATAGAAAAATTATTTTCATATAGACTGGAAAATGTAGAAAAACGGATTGCCTCAATGGCAGTCATGGAAGTCGTAGAAGCAATATCTATTAACATAGATAATAAAAAATTTACTGTTGGAATTTTTATACATTTCAAAAAAACATTTGATACTATAGATCATTCTATACTAATGAATAAATTAGAAAGATATGGCATAAGAGGTTTGGCATATAAAGGGATGAAAAGTTATTTGGATAATATATATCAGTACTTACAGTTTAACAATATACAATCAAAACACTTGAAGATTACTCATGGAGGCCCCAAGGGTCTGTGCTAGGCCCCAAATTATTTATATTGTATATAAATGATATCTGTTGTGTCTCAAAAATATTCAAAATTTGCCGATGACACAACTCCCTACTGTTCAGGAGAAAACCTGACTAATGTGGTGTGAAATATGAATTAAAGACCTTAAAAAATGGTTTGATATGAACAA
>NC_141246.1:26228303-26240803 GCF_054856555.1 Leptonotus elevatus
ATTTCTTGTTTGCCATTTTGGCAACCCAAATAATTGCTACACCGATGTTAAAGTATAGTTGTTCATTCGCTAATAAGAGTGGTTGGCTATGATAGATATAGTGGTGAAAAAGAGATGACGAATAACAAAACTTATATACCTTGCTGCTTCTACACTTTACTCAAATTTGGTCTAAAAATAGTGAAAGTAGTAGTAATAATCATGTTTGTCTATGGTTACACAAATCCACATAAGAATTGTAATAATCATACTTAAATAAATTCAATAAATAAATGTAAACTTTCTTATTGGTTAGAAAAAATGGGTTAGTTATTGTTATTGTTATCGGTAATTGGTTAGTTATAGTTATCTGTATAACTAACCAACAGTAAATTTGTATGAAATCTATACCTTTGGTGGTAGAAAACAATCCGAAAAGTTATAAAAATGTTCTTAGTTTTACTACAATTCAAAAATATTACATTTGGTTAAATAAGTAAAATGGATAAAAATGAATAAATAATAAAATAATTCTTAAATCAGAAACAATTTCCAATATTGGTTAATAAATGAATGAAAGGGATAAAAATGAATAAATGATAAAATGATTCTTAAATCAGAAACAATTTCCAATATTGGTTAATAAATGAGTGAAATGGATGAAAATGAATAAATGATAAAATGATTCTTAAATCAAAAACAATTTTTAATATCACTCAAAAACCCTTAGTATGGTTAAATCGTGATAAAGCAAGGCAAAGCTCTATAACATTTAATAAAAGTTAAAAGTAAAGAAAAGTGAAGTAACAATCAAAATTAGGAAATTATATAAGTTTCACTCATTGGAATCAAAACCAGGTACTCACGGTTTTTAGATAAATAACTCCAACTTCAAGGTGTAAAGAGAGAGTAAAACTTCACAACTTCCAAAGGCAAATCATGTTGAAGAACTGTGATCCTTTTGGGTGAAATAAATCGGGTAGCTAATTCGCTTAATCCACAAAAGTCGAATAAAACTTAAGCAAAGTGGACTAAAATAGGAGAAGATGCTTATATTTAATTTAATGGCTTTCCTTTTCCACTCAGCTAAATTTCCCTCTCCTATTCAGCTTAAGTCTGAATGTTTTAGAAGTCTCCAATCTGTAACATGGGCTAGTCTATTTTTCTATTTCAACCTGCTAAACAGCTGCAAATAGTGACTACATTTCCCATGTTGATTTACCTTGAAAATTGCTAAGGCCATTACAGACGTGCAATCCCAGAAGTGTTGTTGTAAAAAGCCTAAAAGTTCCCAAAATGCCTTTTTTATAGCATACAGTGCTGCTCAAAAGTTTGTGAACCTCTTGAGCAATTTGTATTTTCCAATTGTTTCAACCTGATTTTGTTGTTCAATCTGAACCATTACATTTTATATGAAATAACAGGTGTAGGTTTAGCATTTCAACGCATTGATCTTTAAAAAAAAAAAAAAATCAATTGTGTAGTCAAAACTAAATTAAAAATAGTTTTTGGTCAATTCATGTAGGTGCAAAAGTAAGTGAACCCTGAGCTACATTGCTTAAAACAAGCAGTCAAGTAGGATTAGGTAGGACAAATTGGTAGCTTAACTAACCACTGAAATGGACCAATAAAATGAGAGGTTTAGCAAAGAAATTGTGCATCTGACTGAAACAGAGACAAAACCATGTCACTTTAGTCTTACTCAGGTGAACCCATTCAGGTCAGTTATGCTGAGAGGAAGAGAAATCTCAGGGGACCTCAGAAAGTGGGTAGTGACAGCACATCTGTCTGGGGAAAGCTATAAAGTCATCTAAAAAAAATTGAACTTCATCATTCCACTGTGAAGCAGATCATCTGCAACTAGAGAACACTGAAAATTACAACAACCCTGCCTAGAAGTGGACAATCTTCTAAAATATCAGCAAGAACCACAAGAAAAATTATAATTAAGGTAAAAAGCCAACTCGAACATCACATCAAGGGATTTGCAGACCTCTTTTGCTGCATCTGGGACACATGTGCATGCTTCAACAATCAGAAGAAAAGTCAATCGACAAGGCTTTCATGAAAGGCTTGTTAGGTAGAAGCCTCTTCTCACAAAAAATATCAAAGCTGTCCATCTCAACTTTGCCAGAGAGTACCTGGACAAACCTGAAGCTTTTTGGAAGTCCCTTCTGTGGTCTTTGAGTCCAAAATTGAACTGTTTGGTCACAACTGAAACAGTAATGTTTGGTGAAAAGTCAACACTGCATACCAACAAAATAACCTTCACCCTCGAGTGAAGCATGGGGGTGGAAATGTTAAATTCTGGGCTGGCTTTTCATCCTCAGGACCTGGACAACTCCACATAGTCCATGGAATCATGAATTTAGATGAATATTGTGAAATCCTGGATCATAACCTAAAGCCGTCCTTTGTGAAGTTAGAGCTTGGTAGACGATGGATCATGCAACATGACAATAATCCAAAAGCATTCCAGCAAACACAGCCAAGGATGGATGAAGAACAACAAGATTCATGTTCTGGATGTGCTTAGTCAAAATCCTGACTTAAATTCTTTCAAAATACTGAGGCGGGACCTGAAGCGGGTAGTTTATGCTAGACGCCCATCCAACCTCTCTCAACTCGCTGCATTTTGCAAGGAAGAGTGGCAAAATTTTCCCCCAAAGTAGATGTGAAAGACTGATAAATCACTAAAGAAAGTGTTTGGATTTAAGTTCTCATTGCAAAAGGAGGTGCAATGTCCGATTAAGTGAGAGGTTCACACAGGGCATAGGCAATTTAGGCGGTTGCCTAGGGCGCCATCTAGTGGAGGGGGCGCCAAATTGCAGGGCAGAAAAAAAAGGTAACAAATATGTTCACCCCTCATGTTTTCTAAAATAAAATATGCAAATAACCCTGCTATTATTTTTGTTTTTGCATTTTTGTATTGCAGAATTGCGTTGTTTTATTGTGCTATTATAATATAGTTGTAACTTTTATTTTGAAGGATAAAGGAAAAGGTCTCATAAACCGGTGGGAACTGACGTAAGTAACCAACGTACTGTAGCGCCGTCTTCCAAGTGCAGAGAAGATGTCAGAGAAAGAGAGAGAGATTTAGAGAAAACTGAAGTTTACAACTAATTCAGTGAATGATTTTTTAGCACCTGGCTGAGAAGGGAACGAGGTTCGTATTGGAGCAATGTTTCATTGTTTAACTAATGTTGCTATATTTCATGTTCATTGTGTAATTTATTGCATAGTAAAACGTTACCGTTTTCATCCACTGGAGTGTGCTAACGCTCCTTGGTAAATATTTAGCAATGTTATTGCTCAAGATTCAGTTTTATTGACTAATAATCTATATTTCTGTATGGTTTATTTTTGTTTAAGGTATTTATAAAGGCAACAGGCAAGGTTAAAATGTTTATTTACAACATAAATTGTAAAGAGATTGTCAAGGCTATAAAAGGTAATAATTTAAGGCAATTCATTTATAGTATATTGTAGGGTGACCAAATGTGTGCTCTTTTAGGAGGACAGACCATTTTCTTACGTCCTGTTGAAAATGCCTGCAGGGTTCACAAACCTTTGAGCAGCACTGTACATCCTAAGGTCCACCCATATATGACATCAAAAAATCACCCCATACAAGGTATCCAAAGATTCATCCAAAAATGGTATTACCTTCTTTCAGGGTTCCTCCCTTCATGGGAGTACATAAATGCAACGTCACTTGTTGTCATCCATGCACCTATCAGCAAAACATATTGTACTGTGTTTGATGTTCTTGTTCAAGTACAAAATGCTAACCCAGTGGATCACATCTCCTCAACATTTCACAATGTTGCCTCATCATCAACACATACTCAGTCATTTAAACAAAGTAAAAAAAAAATTAAACCCATGCATTATTAGTGCTTACATATAACATCTGGCTCGCATGTAAAATGTCAGGTCCTAATTCGTGTCAAACTGACATTTAAGTACAATCGTGCTTCAATCATCCTAGCCTGTAGATTCATCGCGAATAAGTACTATATAGGCATGACTACCATTATTTATTATTATTACTATTATTATTTATTTTATCATTATTTATTAATAAAAAAATCAAGCTACTTCATTAGAAGAGCCCTGTACCCCCACTCTTCGCTTTTCTTCTGTGTTAATGCGCGCTTGCACAATGAACGTGTGCTGTATTCTGCTTGCGCGCACAAATACATCTGGGTCAGCCAAAAAGCAATAATTCATTCGAGGAGGCCAGGCGCGGCTTCCTATGGGGTAGATGCGACTTCCAGATTTTACACATCAGTGCCGTTTCCGGCTACTGCTGGCCTCGTTCCAACACTCGCAGAACCCACCCCTGCGCCCCCCAACCGCGCGCTCCCGCTCATCGGCGGGAGGGCGTCTCGGCTATCTGAAATGCTTCGGACACTGAGACAGACACTACACACTCGCAGCCTCGCACCCTCGCACCCATCGACGGGAACACGCAACCGAGGGGCACAAAGGCGGAAGCGCAAATACTGGGACGCGGCCCACACATCGCAAACCGGAAACGGAAACAAAGTTGATGGGTGAAAACCCGGAAGTCGGAAGTCCTGCCTCCTCCGTGGCATATAGTCCATACCAAATAGCACATTTTTCACTAGCACTGAGAAGTAAACGTGATAATACTTCGTTCCATCAGTCCAAACAACCTGTTCATGATAGATCTTGTAGACATGATCACAGAGCATAATGCGTGCTAGCCTAGTTTCAATTGAAATGTTGTGACACAAGTTGTAATGAGCCTTTACTACGATGAAGTCTGACATTTGGGCGTAGTTGGCTTGGCTCTGAGGATGCGGGGAAGATGTCCCCTTCAGTTTCATCAAGACACAATCCTTCCCATCCACTTTAGCCGCGACAAAATCTCTGGTAAAACTAACGATCCTCTTCCATTGGGGTGGGCCTGGAGCTTGTGTAGTGTGTACAGCTTCTGCTCTAACTACTGATGCATTTAAGGTGCACACATATCTACATACACACCCTCTAACAATTTCCTGAGCTATTCATCTACTTTAAGCATCAACCACCCCCCCACCCCTCCACACATGGCGGATCGGTGGTGACATGGGTTCGAACCCCAAGTGGGTGGATAGTGCAGGCACGTTATAATGTGCCCCTTTTTTTGCTTTGAGCACCTGCCCCTCCAAAGGTGAGTGCACGCCCCTGCGTTAGTTACTAGGGCCCAACCGATATGCATTTTTTTAGGCCGATGCCCATACCGATTTTTGGCAGAAAAAAAATACTGATTACCGATTAATCTGACGATTATTTAAAAAAAAAAGAAGTATAATGCATAAAATTATCCCCCCGATTCCTTTTCAATGGGTGTCACTTACGCACTCACTTTCGCTTATGTTTTGGTTTTCGGCCGTTTCCTGTTTCTGATTTCTCCTTTGCAGTTGCTGGGGAAACAGCTGGAGGGCGGATCCTGCCGACACACCTGCTGCCCATTATGTCATCAGGTTGAAATAAAAGCCTGGCAGTAACAGAGAGGAGTGTCGGGTTATTGCTCTGCGACGCTACTCACGATACCTGACGTTTCGATACTGCTACCTTTCTAGCGGCAATCTTTCTTGGTGTTGTGGACACCACTCGTAATAAGACTAGTAGCGCTTTTCTTTAATCAATTTTGTATGCTCCACTCCCTCTCTGTTTTATCCGCCCTCCGGCGTGATTTTGTGTTTTCTTGCTTTTGCCCACGACGTACACCTTTTTGTCGTCGTCACCTTTTGTTGAGCAACCTTTTGTCCACGTGCTGTGCGCTTTTTGTTGGTTCATTAAAATTGAGTGACTTTCGCCCTGGCTGGGTCTGCCCTTTTCTTTTGGGGTCCAACAAACACAACCCACTCGTGACAGAATAACCCGACCAGAATGGACCCCGCAGACCCCGACAGCCTTTGCCAGGCATTGGCCAGCCATAGGTGCTTACTTGGAAAGCACGAGCAATACTTCCGTGAACTGAAGGAAGCAATGTCGATGCTAACCGCCCAGATCGGGTCTCTTACCTTGAAGGTGGAGCAGAGATCGGACTCCACGGCTGCTGATGGATCACGACCAGCTGGGGCGTCCCCTGTCTCCTCCGCGTCTGCGGCCCAATCAGCTTGTAACTTCGTACTTCGGGAACCCAATATTCCCCATCCTTCCCGCTACTCTGGCAACATTGTGTGTGTGTGGGGGGACCAAATCATTCACCAGTGTAGTCTGGTTTTTGATCAACAGACGCAAACTTTACCTAACGATGGCGCCAAGGTCGCCTTCGTAATGACCCTACTTTCCGGGCCAGGCGGCATTATGGGCGATGGCAATCAGTAAAGCCAATCCGGAGCTCCGAGCTTCATTGCCTGCTTTCCTGTCGGAACTCAGAAACGTCTTCGACCACCCGGTAAAAGGAAAGGAAGCAGGCAGCCGCTTGCTAGACCTCAAGCAAGCTGACTTGCCAGTTGCTGAATACTCGATCTCGTTCCGGGTTTTGGCCGCCGAGAGCCGTTACGACGAAGCGGCGCTGTGTGGGATTTTCCAGCGGGGCCTCAGCCCACGAATCAAGGACAAGGTGGCTGCATGGGACGAGACATCCGGTCTGGAGGAACGCATCAACCTGGCCATTCGATTGGACAACAGATTGCGGGAGTGGCATTGGGAGCGGAAGGAGGAGCGACAACCTGCGGCAGCAGACACGGCTGCTCAGCCGTCTTCAACCACGTCCGCGGTGATTACGCATAGAATGGAGAATCTACACATGCGTTTGTCGGGAAATCACGTTGAAACGAGACCATTTTTCATTATGCCCTCCCAGGCAGCCCCGGTGGTTCTGGGTCTGACTTGGCTGACTAGGCACAACCCTGACATAAACTGGGAAATACCCAGGTTAGAGAGATGGAGTTTGTTTTGTCACTCACATTGCCTGCAGTCAGCGGTAAACTCCCACTATGGCCCAGTTAAAGCAACAAGGGAATCCATTAACCTTGAAAATGTGCCAGCGGAATACCACGATCTACGGGAAGTTTTTAGCAAAGACCGGGCCTTGTCTCTCCCTCCGCATCGGCCATATGATTGCGCTATAGAATTGGTTCATGGCGCACCGCTGCCAAGTACACGCCTGTACCAAATATCCAAGCCGTAACTTCAAGCCCTTAAGGAATATATTACAACGTCGCTAGCTGCCGGGCTTATTCGGCCTTCCAAATCGCCGCTAGGGGCAGGATTTTTCTTCACTGAGAAAAATGACAAGACTACGTTCTTGCATCGATTTCCGTGGTCTAAATGACATGACTATTAAAAACAAATACACATTGCCACTAATGGAGTCCGCATTTGCACCATTACATTCCGCTACGGTGTTTACCAAATTGGATCTTTGCAGTGCCTACCATCTGGTTAGGATAAGGGAGGGCGACGAATGGAAAAAAGCGTTTAAAACACCCATTGGCCATTTTGAGTATATGGTTATGCCTTTTGAAACGCTCCGGCAGTATTTCAATATTTTATTAAAGACGTCTTACGTGACATGCTTAACCACTTTTGTTTTGTTTACCTTGATGACATTTTGATTTTCTCCAGAAACCTCGCAGAACATCAGCGACACGTTCGGTTGGTTTTGGAGCGACTGCTGGAAAACCGGCTATACGTAAAGGCAGAAAAGTGTACATTTCACACCAGTTCGGTGCAGTTTCTCGGATATATTGTGGAGGAGGGCCAATTAAGAGCTGACCCGGACAAAATCCAGGCCGTGGTCGAGTGGCCAACTCCTACATCAAAGAAGCAATTGCAGAGGTTCCTGGGGTTCGCTAATTTCTACCGTCGGTTTATTCGCAACTACAGAATGAATGCGGAACCTCTGACAAGGCTTACATCTACCAAGTTTCCGTTTATTTGGACTCAGAAGCCGCCTTTGTTAAATTTAAATTATTATTTTCATGTTCGCCGGTTTTGACACACCCTAATGAGGTTCTCCCATTTGTTGTTGAGGTTGATGCTTCAGAGACAGGAGTGGGGGCGGTGTTGTCTCAACGGTCCCCAGTCGACCAGAGGCTGCATCTCTGTGCCTACTTCTCTCGTCGGCTCATCCAAGCGGAGCGCAACTACGATGTGGGCAACTGTGAGCTGCTGGCCATCATTTTTACAGGAGTGGAGGCACTGGCTGGAGGGCGTGGCGGAACCCTTCCAGATCTGCACGGACCACAAAAACTTGGCGTACCTCCGGTCCGCTCAGAGACTCAATCCTCGTCAAGCAGGCTGGGCCCTGTTCTTGACGCGTTTTAATTACATCATCACTTACAGACCAGGATCCCGCAATGTCAAGCCGGATGCCTTGCATGCAGGGTCCGGCCGCCGAGGGGTCTCCACCCGAAACTATTGTTCCGGAGAACAGAGTGTTGGGGGCTCAATTGGGAGGTAGAGAGGAAGGTGGTGGCAGCAACTGGCAACACACAGACCCCTGTAGCTTGCCCTGGAAATAGATTATTTGTACCCGCACACCTTCGTCAAGAGGTGCTGCAGTGGGGGCATACATCAAAGGTGGGATGTCATCCTGGGGTCGGTCAAACTCTCTCCCTAATAGCACAGAGGTTTTGGTGGCCAGGGCTACGCAAGGACATAAAATATGTTTCCTCCTGTACAGTGTGTGCTCGAAACAAGCCCTCTCACTGTATGCCAGCCGATCATCTCCGTCCTCTGCCCATTCCGCCCCGTCCTTGGTCGCACTTGGCACTGGACTTTGTTACCAGGCTACCTCCTTCCCACGGTAAGTCTGTGATCCTTACTGTGGTGGACCGGTTCTCCAAAATGGCGCACTTCATTGCTCTGCCCAGATTGCCCACCTCTTTGCAGACAGCGGATATCCTGATAAGGGACAGATTTAGGATCCACGGGATCCCATCCGACCTCGTCTCCGACAGGGGGCCTCAGTTCGTGTCCCGGGTTTGGAAGGCATTCTGCAAATCATTGGGAGCTACTGCTAGCCTGTCTTCGGGCTATCATCCCCAATCCAACGGGCAAACAGAGAGAGTCAACCAGGACTTGGAGGCTGCGCTTCGATGTGTGTGCCTCAATGGAACAACTGTTTGCCAGCTACCCATGTGCCGTAATAGTTGACGACATCATCGTGGGAGGTCGCAATGCTGTGGAGCATGATGCCAATTTGAAGAAAGTGCTCAATTATGCACGTGAGATCAAACAGGCTCAATTTTAAAAAGTGCAAGTTTCGTCTTGACCTGCTATGTGGGTCACATGTTCACAAAAGACGGTCTCAAGGCTGATCCAACAAAGACTGAGGCCATCTCAAAGATGCCAGTTCCAGAAGACACCCTCGCCGTGCAACGTTTCCTTGGCATGATGAATTATATGGGGAAGTTTATACCGAATCTCAGCAACATCGCAGCGCCCGTCAGGCTCATAAAGACTCTTCATGGTGCTGGCTCCCACAACACCAATCAGCTTTTGATAATCTCAAGTCATGTTTGTCCAGATCACCTGTCCTGTCATATTTTGACGTGAAGAATTCAGTAACACTGACATGTGATGCATCTCGCTGTGGATTGGGTGCAGCATATTTACAGGATGGGAAGCCTGTCGCATATGTGTCTCGCACTTTGTCAGGTACAGAAGGTCGCTATCCGCAAATCGAAAAATAACTCCTTTTCGAATGCACCAAGTTTAAAGACTACATTTATGACAAGCACAGGGTTATCGAAACAGACCACCAACCTCTGGTCACCATACTGAAGAAACCGATCCACGCAGCTCAAGCTCATTGGTAAAGGATGCTACTACGCTTACAAGCCTTCAACAGTGCTCTGGTTCACAAGAAGGGGAAGCACATGTACCTTGCAGACACCCTGTCACGAGCCCCAACCACAGTTTCCCAAATGTCAAGTGCTCACGGCTCGTTCGAAGTAATGTCTGACAGTTTTATCTCAACAGCAAGACTCGAAGAATTGAAAATACACACTGCCAGTGACCAAGTGCTTCAAACGCTCAGCAATGTGATCCAAAATGGATGGCCTGCCAAAGAAAGCAAAGTGCCTCTGTCTGTCCAACCATACTTTCCATACAGAGATGAGTTGGTAGTGGAAGATGGTATTGTTGTTAAAGGACACAGACCAGTCATTCCAATCTCACTGCAACAAGAGTACATCCGGATCATGCACAGAGGTCACCCAGGTCTTGAGTCGACAAAATGTAGAGCCCGAAGTACAGTGTCCTGGCCCAACATGAACATGATCCAAGCGTGACAACATGCTTGGATCACCTGCACGTCTCATGTCACGTCAGACACGTTCAACCGTTCCTGTCAACAACAGTATTCTAGCACCTGCCACAAAGAACACAAAACAGGTTGCTACACAACTTCAAAGAAAAATACTTATTAAAAATCAGCAATATGATACAACAAGTCGCCCGCTACTGCCACTTGCAGGAGGACAAGTCTGGTTACAGACCTCAAAGGGATATGATCGCCTAGGCAAAGTGGTAGAAGTTTGCAAAGAGCCACGCTCCTACATCGTTGAATCCAACGGGGGAATCTACAGGAGGAATCGCCGTCACATCCTTCCTGTTGCTGAATCACCACCTCGGCATGCCGACTCTGACTGTTGCTCTCAACCACCAAATCTGAGCTAACAGACAGTGGAATGAACCAATGAGCAAAGAGCGGACGTGACGTCAGAAAAGCGACTCATTGAAGTATTTTTTCTTTTTGCGGAGACGGAGTAAAAATCCAAATGGCCACTAGCCGAAGAAAGACAACAGTGAAGGACTTATGTCGTTTTTGCTGGAAAAATGTAAAGTGTGAAGAGTGACAATGCTCACGAAGACGACGACACGCAAATAGATGAATTTGATTGGCCGGCCTGTTTTCGGCCGGTGCCGAATCGCTGTCTATGGACACCTGTCTAGACTTGCCAGGCTAATTTAAATGCACCCATAGACTGTGAGATCTACATGGAACAGCCAGAAGGGTACGAGGTGAGACCCCACACAGGCAGAATGTTAGTGTGCAAGCTGAGAGGTCATTGTATGGACTCAAAACATTCGGGAAGAAATTGGAATACATTGTTGCATGAGTATCTGACGCAAAACGACTTTACACAAAACCAAGTTGATAACTGTGTTTACACGCGAGAAAGTGAACACGAGAACGTGATCCTTGCAAATTGGGTCAACGACTTAATAATCTCAGCAAGTGATGAAAATGCCACGAACATTACAAAGGACATGCTTACAGCAAGGTTTCAATGGACACAATGGTGCAGGAAACAGAGGTAATAAGGAGGTAATGGGCAAGTTTGGTATCCAGGAGAGGAACGCAGAAGGTAATGTGAAGGAGATCATCGACTGCAAAGTAGTGGTAGGTGAGAGTGTAGCCAGACAGCATAGGATGGTAGTGTGTAGGATGACTCTGGTGGTAAGGAAGACAAAGACGGCAAATGCAGAGCAGATGACGAAATGGTAAAAGCCGAGAAAGGAAGAGTGTTGTGTGACTTTCAGGAAAGAGTTGAGACAGGCTCTGGATGGTCAGGAGGTGCTTCCAGATGACTAGACAACTACAGCAAATGTGATCAGAGAAACAGGTAGGATAGTCCTTGGGGTGTCATCTGGAAAGAAAGGAGATAAGGAAACTTGGTGGTGGAAAGAGGAGGTGCATACAGTGGATATATAGTGGATACAGTGTAGGAGGTTAGCTGAGAAGAAGTGGGACACAGAGGACTGAATAAAGTAGACAGGAGTACAGGGAAATGCAGTGTAAGGTGAAAGTACTTACGATGACTTGTATGCTAGGTTGGACAGTAAGGAGGGAGAGACTGATCTATATAGGTTGGCAAGGCAAAGTGACAGAAATGGGAAGGACGTGCAGCAGGTTAGGGTAATAAAGGATAGAGATGGAAGTCTGTTGACAGATGCCAGTAGTGTGATGGGAAGATGGAAAGAGTACTTTGAAGAGTTGATGAATGAGGAAAATGAGAGAACGAAGAGTAGAAGAGGTGACTGTTGTGGACCAGGAAGTAGCAAAGATTAGTAAGGATGAAGTAAGAAGGGCATTGAAGAGGGTGAAGAGTGGAAAGGCACTCGGTCCTGATGATATACCTGTGGAGGTATGGAAGTGTCTAGGAGAGGTAGCAGTAGAATTTCCGACTGGGTTGTTCAACAGGATCTTAGATAGTGAGAAGATGCCTGAGGAATGGAGAAGTGTGCAGCCCGCGTCACGGCTGAGATGGGCATCTTGAAGCTTCTCCCGTTGCGCCAACCACCTCGCCAACTCATCTCCCACGGGAAACCACGCGGCTGCCGGTGGAGGACGATATATTCCCCCGCGCACAGCCCGCAGCCCAAGTCGCGGCCCCCGGGCTCGGCCGAGGGGGCCACTTTGAAACCTGGACAAGGCGACGACGGATCCCTCACACTGCCGACCGAATGAATGCTGAATTTAAGCACATTACTAAGAGGAGAGGAAAATAAACTAACCAGTAGTGGTAGCAGCGAGTGAAGAGGGA
>NC_141246.1:26245803-26290803 GCF_054856555.1 Leptonotus elevatus
GCAGTCACGTCCGGATCGTGAGTGCCCCGGGGAGGTTTAGATGTAGGTATACTGTTATACCTGTTGCAAACACTGCAGTCCTGCAGTTCACTTTTAACAATTTGTCTTATGAAAGGATGCCACCAGGTGTGTAGTCGTATCAGTATTTCATCCACACCTTACATGGCATTTTTCCATGGGCTTCAGAAATTAGATTTTTCAATTGTTTCTGAGATGGAATACATTTACCTTCTTTCCGCCATATACCTGCTTCATCTTTTTGTCCCCCTTTGGACATCCACACACTTTTGTTTTCCTTCTGGACTTACTTTTTCCTGCCACAGCTTAACTGTTTCTGTTATCACCTCCTGTGGTTTGTCACATTCAGACTCACTTACAGGTAGTTGGAGTGTAGGTCGGTACCCCACAACCTTTTTTGCTGCTCGATTTGCTAATTCGTTTCCTGCTGATACAAAATCATTAGTTCAAGAGTAACCTTTACATTTTCATTTTTTTATTTTTATTTTTTTACTGCCACCGCTGTTGGGATCATTAAAGCATCCCGCAATTTAAGAATATCATCCTGATGTTTAATGGGTGTACCGGTTACAGTTTGGGAATCGTTTCGCTACCATTCTTTTAATGCAACATGAACTGTCATGTGTGCATATTTTTCCAGTGGAGTTGATGCATACAGACAAACTTGTCGACTTCCTCCTTCCCCCTTCTGATAAAGGGCAGCAGAAACACTGCTGTTTTTTTTCAGAAACATCCAGATAGAACATGCGACTGTAATCAGGAATCACAAGAGCTGCAGCAGTGGAAAGATGCTGTTTCAAGGAGATGAAGAGCAGAGACCTTGTGGCTTCAAGACAAGAAGTTTCAGATGGAGCTGTGAGTAAGAGGTCATCCACATACTGCACCAGGAGAACAACAGGGGGCAGTTCAAGTGGAGACAGCAACTGGCGAAGACAGTAGTTGAAGAGTCCAGGTGAAAGGACAAAGCCTTGAGGCAGGCGATTGTAGGAGTAGCATTCATTATTATGCAAAATACTTCTGCATAGACGGGTCAAGAGGAATGCAAAAGAATGCATGAGCAAGATCAATGCAAGTGAAATGAGTGTGGGTTGATGCAATTTGAGACAGAAAAAGTAGGAGTTAAGACGGCCGCATTAATCTCTTGCAGGTCATAAATCATACGAAACTTTCCAATATCTTTCTTCTCAACGGGTAAAATAGGCGTGTTATAATCAAAGCCGGAAATTTCACACATCACTCCTGCTTTGAGCAAACTGTCAATTGTTTCCGAAATGCCAATCATCCCAGCCTCTTTTACAGAGTATTGGGGAACATATATTTGTCCTGGTTTCATCTGAAACACAACAGGCGAGACGTTACAGAGATCAACATCAGTGGGATCCATGGACCACAGTGATGTGGGGGAAAAAAATTTCAAAAGATAACCAGCAAAATCGCTGTCGGTTGTTTCACGTCCATGGTGCCAATCCAGAAGCTGGTGTTTCAAAACGGAAGTGGGTAAAATGTGTTAGACTGAATCCAATAAGCATCAAGTGATGGGAAATAGAGCAATTAAGATTGAAATACATTTTGCCAATCAACCTATTTTAAATTCCCATATGTTGTTTTCAATTTCCTGAAATGCCTCGCTATAGATCTCATCCCCTGATCTGTCATAGTGCAGAGTGCAATGCATACAATCAGTTACCATATCATAAGATCTGAAGTTACGAACCCAAGGTGACCAGAGAGTCCAAAAGTGCTCAGATTCGAGCCAACAACTGGAGTCAATATCCACTCCTGTCCAGTAGATGTCGGCAGTGGCGCAAAAACGACGTGCGAAAAACACGTTGATACCAATCACTCAAGCGCAAAGCTGAGGAAACACAAAACTACAGAGCAAAAAAGGCTCAACGCATGGTTAACAAGCACTCAGGCAATAAGCCGAGGAAACAACATAAAATACGTGTCAAAAGACTCACATGAGAAACTGGAAAAAAGAAACGAAGCTAGAGATAGGAATTTGGAACACAAAGTCAGAATAAAGCTCTTGGGCGAGGACGTAGCAAGGTCAACACACCGACGAGGAGTGTCGGCAGTTGCAGTCGTTATAAAGCGTTGATTTGTGAATGAGAAACAGGTGCGGCGCAGGAGGACACGCCCCTCTACTCAATCAGAGACTGAAAAAAAAAAAAAACAACGCAATAAAAGCACAACCATAACAGTATCCCCCCTTAACGGACCCCCCCTGGCGGACCACCTGGTTTTGAGTGATGAGTTGAATGGAAGTCATGGATGAGAGACAGATCCAGGGAACCCATTGCCGCTCCTCAGGCCCATAACCCTCCCAGTCGACGAGATAATGCACACCCGTGCCCCGCTTTTTCGAATCCAAAATGCTTTGGACGGTGTAGACAGGATCTACGTTGACGATGCGTGGATTCGGAGGAGGAGGTCCCGGAGGGTTCAGGGAGCTGGAAGACACTGGCTTAATGAGGGAGACATGGAACAAGGGATGTACCTTGAGTGATGTAGGGAGGCGCAGACAGGATTGATTATCGCCTCCACCTTGAATGGCCCCAGCTTTCTAGATCCACCCGCCAGACGGAAGTTCCTGGAGGACAGCCAGACTTTGTCCCCCGGTTGGTAGACGGGAGCGGGACGACGGCGGCGATCCGCCACCTGGCGATTTCGTTCCGCAGTCCGTGATAGAGCGGCCCTGGCCTCACGCCACACACGATGGGCCCTCTTCAGGTGGTGCTGGACCGAGAGAACGTCCATTTGGCCCATTTGGGACGGGAATAAGGGCAGCTGGAACCCATTGGCCACGAAGAAAGGTGACTGACCGGTGGCCGAGGAGACCAGGGTGTTGTGTGCATATTAAATCCAAGGCAGGTAGGTGGCCCACATGTTGGGCTCGAATTGGCACACACAACGTAAAGCAGCTTCGAGGTCTTGGTTTGTTCTTTTAGTCTGGCCATTAGATTGCGGGTGATAACCCGAGGAAAGACTGGAGGTTGCTCCCAATGCCTTTCAGAACCTTTTCCAGACTTGCAAGATAATTTGGGGGCCACGGTCAGACACGATAACTTGCGGGATGCTGTGTAGTGGAACAACATGTCGAACCAGCAACTGAGCAGTTTCCAGGGCAGAGGGGAGCTTGGGCAAGGCAATGAAGTGTGCCGACTTGGAAACGCGGTCCACAACAGTCAGGATGACCGAGGAGCCACGAGAAACAGGAAGACCAGTACCAAAGTCTAGAGCAATGTGGGACTAGGGATGAGCAGGCAACGGCAGGGAGTGAAGTAGGCCGGCAGGAGGCCTTCCCACAGGCACAGGCAGTGCACGTCTTGACGCAGCTCTGGCCACCAAAACCGCAGCGCAATAAAGTCTGTAGAACGGAAGATTCCCGGATGGCAGACCATACGTGACTCGTGGCCCCACTTGAGAACCTCTGGGCGGAGAGCCCCAGGCACAAACAACCGACCGGCGGGGCAATCAGCCGGCACCTGCATCCCTCGCAAGGAGTCCATGACCTGGCTCTCAATCTCAATCGGAGCGCCCCCACACATCGATGGGCGGAAGGATGGGTTCAGGACCAGTGGCAACCCGGTCCAGGTCGTGGATGCGGGATAGCACATCTGACTTTTTGTTCTTGGTTCCATGTCTGTAGGAAATTGTGAAGTTGTAGCGAGTGAACAACAGCGTCCACCTGGCTTGCCTGGGATTCATGCGCTTGGCCGTACGGAGGTATTCCAGGTTACGGTGATCTGTGTAGACCACAAAAGGTTCCGGAGTGCCCTCCAGCCAGTGCCTCCATTCCTATAAAGCAGCCAGGAGTTCTCTGTTCCTGACGTCGTAGTTGGCCTAAGCTGGGGAGAGACGATGGGAGTAGAAAGCACAGGGGTGGAGTATCCGGTCGACCGGCGAGCGCTGAGGCAGCACGGCCCCCAGTCCTGAATCAGATGCGTCCACCTCAACCACAAAAGGAAGAAGAGGGTCAGGTTAATGTAAAACAGGAGGAAACGTAAATGCCCGCTTAAGAGCCAAAAACGCAGATTCGGCCTCGTCAGACCAAAGGAAACGAAGCTTAGCCTGGTAAGCGGTCTTACAAGGTGGCTATGATTCCTAATAAAGCGCCTGTAAAAGTTAGCAAACCCAAAAAATCTCTGTAGCTGTTTGCGAGTGGAGGGACGAGGCCATTCGAGGATAGTGCGGATCTTATCAGCCGCCCTAATCTGTCCATCCTCCACCACGTACCCCAAAAACCTAACCGAGGAAGAGTGAAACTCGCATTTTTCCGCTTTTACATAAAGTTGGTTAGCAAGTAACCGCTGGAGTACGGTGTAGGCACATTTCAATTTATATTGTGCTTGGTTAAAATGCCAGTACTAAATAAATATTTTATAATAATATTATAATTGTAATTAATTATAATAAATGCAATAATAGTAAAAATTGGCATAATTTTTTTGGGCCGTTTCGGTTTTCGGCCAAGCATTTTTCATTTTCGGTTTTGGCCAACCATTTTCATTTCAGTGCATTCCTATTATAGAACTATATCACTTCTGGCCCAGTTCTCAAAAATTATTGAAAAAATTTTGTGACTAGATTAATTCATTTTATTGAGAGCCATAATCTACTGAATGAATAAAAATATGGATTTAGAGACAATAGGTCAACTACCAAGGAATTGATTAATCTGACAGAGCAAATTGCAAATGCTACTGATAATAAAGATTATATAATTGGAGTCTTCATTGACCTTAAAAAAAGCCTTTGATACAATTGACCATAAATTGCTTATGAGAAAATTTGGAATTAGAAGGAAAGCCTTGTCATGGATAACTGATTATGTTGCAAATAGAAAACAATATGTTCAGTTACATACGACGGCGTATTAGGGCCACGTATAAATATATATTTTTTTAGAGAGCGGGGGCAATTAATTCAGAAAAAAAACTTCATAAAGTTGCAAATTTGCCACTTTATAAACTCGCAAATTTGCCACTTAATACACTTGCAAATTTGCCACTTTATAAAGTGGCAAATTTGCGAGAGAAAAAACTCTGAAACTTACGAGAAATACACATAGCGTAGCTAAAGTCTAATCATGTGAGGATTCATTGCTGGTTAATGGGACACTGTTTATGAAATTAAAAGGCAGGATGGAGACGGATTCATTCTTAAATTAAAAGTGAATGACGGAGAGCAGCAGATTAGACACATCAGATTTTTTTTCTTGCAAATCTGCCACTATATAAAGTCGCAAATTTGCAATCGTGGAATCAGCTGCAGCTGACATGAGCGATATACTAGGCGAAAGCAGGAGCTGCGTGGCTCAGAGTAGGAGGGCTGTCTCCCAAGCTTAAGGTCTTGAGTTCGTTCCTATGTTGAGTCACTTTTATTTTTTATTTATTCCAATTCTTTATTTTACTCTCTTCCAAGCGTAACTTTTACTCTAAATCTGAGTCTATTTGGTCCCTACCTTAATAGTCAAATTGACTCTACAGAATTTACTGTGTGCGTTATTTTCACGCCTCAGATTTCGTGTATTGTGTGTAATTTCATTGCGTTTTTTAGTTTATTTTTTAAGATGTAGCAGACCTTGAAAGTGGGAGTCATTCTGAACGGGAGCATGACGCAACAGTAGTCATTTTCATCAGGAGCGGGACAAAACATGATTTTATTAATTTATTAATTTATTCTTTCATTGATTCATACATTCATACATGCTATTTTTCCCTCCGATTTTTTAATTGGAAGTCTTTCTTGGGATGGGAGTGAAAATTCACTACCCTGCCACCCTCTACCTCAAATCACTACACACACACACAAGATCGGGAGATCGGGAATGGAACCTTGCACCCAATGGTCAGGGGGTGTTATATTAAAAATATGTATAGGATGATCCGTTCAATGAATTGATTTCTACAATTATTCAGATTGATGTCCCACGCTTTTGTCAAATTTTGAATAAGATGACCTCACTCGTTTGCCCGCGGCGGCCGATCGGTTTGCTTGCGCCTCCATCAAATGCACAAACATCGCAAGATGTGCGCTTCAAAATGGACTTCCTTTTGGGCGATTTAGAATTAGTCTACTTTTTGTCACCAAATTGATGCACTGATCGGCGGCAGGCGCACTTTTTACGACCAGGGAAAATGCGAAAATTGAGATGCGCCTGCTAAGGCCCAGGGCAGTCTGCTTTCTGTTTGCCAGATGCGCTGGAGGTTCGGCAGCTGTGCTCGCCGGAAAGCCCAGAAAAGCGCACCTGTCCTCTAACAGTTTTGTGTTGAGATACGCCGAGCACAATGCTCCATCGTGCATGCATCATCTACGAAAACCCCCAATGTCAGTTTTCAGGAATGAATGCTTTTTTTGTTTGTTTGTTTCTTTGTGTTTACTGCTGCTGTCAAAAAGTGGGATGGAAGGCCACAGAACAAGAAATATATAATGCCATGGCTGACCATCTGAAACGTGACCCTGCACGGTCTGGGGGTGCAGAGGCTACACCAAAAAATAAAATAAAATAAAATAATATTTTTAGATGTTTCAATTTTCAAGACAATGTTTGTATAATGTTCTTAAAAATGATATGTTCATCTTTAGTTTTTATTTAGTTTTTGTGCCCATTTTTTTGGGAGAAGTTATAAAATGATTTATTTGTTATTTATAGTAGTGTTGTCAATAAATGTACTTTTTTTTTAATGTCTCATTCTTGATTGAAAATCCAGTAATGACTTTGATTAAATATTTTATTAGATTAAATATTTTATTAGATTGTAATAATTTCGATTAATTAATAATTTAGGGATGTCCTGGCAACCAAATTTAGACTTTTTGGTTCACTTTTCAACCAAATTTAAACTGTAAAAGGACGTCTTTTTAACGTCTTGAAAAGGACGTCTTCACTTTTCAACCAAATTCAGACGTCTTTTGGACGGACACCAGTGACTACTTTTCAACGTCATTTCAACCAATTTTTGCTGGGTGGGTAAAGTATCGCTGCCAAGTCTTTATTGACCCAAAGCAAACTTGCTGGTACATAAAATGAACCTCAGAATTGCAACTGGCTGGAAATTGCTATGTTCATGACTGTGGTGTTTTGTTTCAAACGGGAGCTTAGTTCAACCCGAGGATATTCAATGCTAGCATATAGCAAGCAGCTAGCTGACGCCTGCCCCGTAGTCCTCGATACACATTACGACAAACTATTCAACTTCCGACGTCGGATTAGAAAATCGAGACTTGGGAGGCAAATGTTGACCGTGCCGTTCCATAGCAACTAAGAGCATGAATTGAGCTCATTCACACATAACGTAGAGGGAATAATAACGAGATAAACATTACTCTATCCATATTATATATGAATTATGACACAGCTTTGTCTTATGTCCATCAAATAACTTATTTAGTAATTTAATTTTATAATAGCACAATTGTAATTTGATCTGAGAGTAATTCTAAGATCACTTATTTTGCACAAGAAAAACCTCATGGTAAACCAGCTAACAAAAATAAAAACTTTCCTACTGAAATAATGATCTTAACACATTTTAGTCAAAAATGTAATTAGTGTGAAATCTGGGCTTGTATAGTTGAACACAAAGCTGATATATTTGCAGGTAACCGTGGTTAGTCTGTTGTATGAATGACAGCAGACTGGTTTTACCTTTTGCCATCCAATTGAAGAGCAGTTATTTATACCTGCCATTTATATGCCACAAGCATAAATAGAATAATAATAATAATTTAAATGGTAAAACCATAATAATAATAATAATAGTAATTAGCTGTGAATAATCACATCTTAAAATTTTCATTAATCACGATGAATCGCTTAATTAAAAAGGCTTTTTTTATCAAATTTTTTTGCCTGCCAAATTTGACAAGCACCTGTTATGTGTTAATTATTTCGACATTTAATGTTATGAGGACCTCTTCAACATTTTTTGATCCACTGCACGCTCTCATTTTAATAATTGATATACAGTATTTGCATACACCTGCAATACAGTAGTCCTATTTTGAATGCCCAAATGACAAACTGGGTTTCAAACTTTGGGCCAAATAGTGACGAAGAACCAGAACGGTACAATAAAAAGATTAGACCAATGGGTAAATGTTACGATTTTTATTAGGCAACTGGATTTACATTGATTATTTGATACAATACTTAATGATTTGCAACTTCCCAAAATCTGACACACAGATCAATTTGGGTAAAGTTGCCATACAGTCATTCAACCACCCCACCAATAATACAGATTGCCATACTCTCTAATTGCTATTGAGCTTTACTCAATAACAAAATTTCTCCTTTTGTGTTTCTTTAGGTGCAGTAACCTGACCAATCCCCAGACTGGAATATTTTTGATGGACAACTTTCGAATTTATTACAATTACCAAGGATCCAAACTGTTCAGCAATGAGTCATGTTTTCTTAGGAGGAAGTGCTTGTATACAACAATATACAAAAAAAATAGCACAATTTTAAGATGTCTGTGAGCCAAGATTTATTTCTGGTCCAAACGTAAAAAAAATCAAGTGCATTGTTTCTTTTTCTAAAAGCTATTGCAGGCTATTGAGGAGGGAGACTGTGGGGCACTCTACTTGTATTGCTGCTGACATGGTAGAAAAATGTAATCAGTGTAGTCACTGTGGTCAGATAAAGTAATCTTCACTAGAGCTGGTTGAGTTCACCTTGTACTGCTCTCATCTTTGCAAATTATTTGAATTACTGTTATAGTTTTTAGTTGTTCAGTGTAGTTTTGCTCATAAAAATGTAATTGACATGGATACAAATGGAATATAACCAGACAGTTTTCTAAAGTTCAGCGCCATCAGTTCTTCTTTTGCTAATCCAGCTGTATGATGAAGCTCGTAGGTCAGGTGGCCTGACTCAACTGCTGTTAATTATTAGAAATGCCCATACCTAGGAAAAACCAATCTTCTGCATTGGTGCATTTACAGACTGTTGGGCCTAATATGAATTTTGGACTGAAAGCAAGTTGTTTTTATTCCAAGTATTTTTTTTCTGAAATAGTTGCAGATGCTCTGAATTCAGCTCTCTGAATTTAGTGCTTGTATATATATGACTCTCAGATAAAAAAAGAAAAAAAAACCAACTATCCAATTTTCAAATTTGGCTCGACTTCTAAGCAAGTGCAATTCACAGGGAAACGTTAAAGGCTAAATGAATATTGTCTAAGACCATTTCTAAGCGTGAGGGTTAACCTCTGTCTACAGATGTGTGTTACTGAATTCACTTATTTTGATAAATCCAACAGATCACACAAAACATGTAAAATTACTATATTAAACAAACAAAAAAAAGATTTTGGGAGCATTCAAGCCTAACTCTTAATTTACTGCTTAAGATTGATCAATGCCAAGTACTTGATGTTTATATGTTTTCTGGGTAACACTATACTTGCACTTCTATCAACATTTTCACAAGCCCTGTTTGGACGACATCCATGGATTTTGTGGCTGGAACAACTCAACTTTTTGGTATTGCTATCAGGATTTCTGTTACTTCTTGATGGTCACCTCTTTCTGACCCATTGAAGGGAAACCGTTATCTCTCCCATCTCTCAATTTGTTTTATGTGAAATGAAACTCTATTTAAATGTGCATGTTGTTTCTATGAATCATAGTTTGAATTCCAAAATCAGAAATCCACTAGGTACATCAGTAAAAAGGAACATTTAACTGAATGAAGACTCCCACATCATTGCACCTGAGAACCAAAACCTTCCTGTACACATAGGAAGGGATGCCCGTTGGCAGTAATCAGAGTGAAGGGCAGGGTCAAGTCTCTTCTCCCCTGCCCCATTCTGTGAACCCGTCCAGCAGACCTCTGCGACCCTCACGCTACGTTCCTGTGTCAGCAGCAACTTTCTTCTTGATTGGCTCAACCACACTGTTCTTCTGCTTCACGTAAGTGTTTTACAACCATGCATGTATGGCAATGGACTCCATAAATGCAGCGCGCATGTGGGGACATCTCATTGACATGATGCATTTCCTAGCCCCTTCCGCCTTCCCCTAACACCAACCATCAAAAATGATTGCCTACCATTCCTTACCCTAACCTCAACCATAACCCAATTCAAACCTAAACTCTTAAACCAAGTCTTGACCCTAAAAAAAAAAGGTCTGAACCTGTGGGGACCACCAAAATGTCCCCACAATTTCAAGTCGGTCCCCACAATGGTAGTTAAACCTGGAAAAACATGCGTGTATGGGCCCCACAATGTAGCAAAGACAAAGGCACACACAAACACTTTCAAAATGTAATTGGAGTAATTGGGAGCTACTATATAATACAGCACAATTCTGGCCTGCTCAATTTCAACACAGCGAAGAGAGGCAAACATAAGATTACCACACATGGGCAGCTGTTTTCCATAATTAATTAAGGGCAATTTGCCCATGGATTGTTTTTGTTTTGTCATGATTGTCTTTGCGTCATACATAACTCGATAAGTTGTGCTTGATCATTGGTATTAATTTTAGTTGGGTAACTTGACGTTCTAGGTAGTTTACGCTGGGTCTCATATTGTGAGCTCTGTGATGATGTCTGATCGATTTACACAAAGTGAACATATTATTGTAACACAGGCACTTTGAACTGATTCTTTTCATCTTTCACATAGCATTTTGTTACAACAGAGTAAATAACAGTTCTGTTACAGACAGTAGAGAGAAAAACACGTAATCAGTCTACAGGTAGGTACATTTGTTAAAAATGGGAATTATTTTGCGGGAATACAATTTCCACACAGAGAGGGAGACGTCGTTGTTTAGCTCAGGCTTAGCTTGAGACCTGTATGCCTTCGCTTCGATAATTGTGAAGTCTGCTTTTCTGCATATTTCAACATTATGAATATGTACTTCCACTGCATATTGTCGACCCTCTTTCCTTGATTTGGAAGATATTGCGCTTGTATTGCTCCAAAAACACTCACCGACATGCTCTGGTATGTTAATTTCCATTGTTAGTGTCCAGAAAGATGTTAGACCCGGAAGCGTTAAGTGAGGAGGGCAGGGCTTTTGCAAAAGGTCAATTGGACTATAACGTATTTATATTTGAATATTAATGATAAAATAGACATTTCAAAATCAGTTATTTCTTACCAATGGAAATAGCTTGAAAAAGAGCATACTGCTCATTTCCAACCCTCGTTTTCTTGCAAACCCGATAAAAAGTTACTAAAGGTTATAAATAGTGTTGTTCCGATACCGATACTGATACTGGTATCGGCAGAGGCCCAGATACTGCATTAAAACTGTGGTATCGGTGAGTACTAACAAGTAACATGCCGATACCATTAATTCCGATGCTAATAGAAATTGCTGTAGGGGTAGTGGGGGGTCGTGGGGGGAGCGGGAGCTGTGGGCCAGTGGGGTGCCTGGTGGGCCTGCCGTGCCCCGTCCTGCTGCGTTAAGGGCGCGGGCCCGGGGGTTGTCCTTTGGCGCTGCCGTGGCCTAGGGGGCCCTGGGGGGTTGTGCTTGCTCTGTCCTGGCCGGGGTCGACGGCTCCCCTCTTTGGTGGAGGTTTTCATGCATGCCAGATCCACCACACCAGCATCTATCGAAATTCAAACACAATCTTCTTCTTCCTCTGGTCGTTGAATCGGTGGAGGCTGATGTCTGTGGATCTCACTCTGCTTCATCTATCCTTCCTTCCTTTTCTCAGTCTCTCCTTTGGTCTCTTGAGGTCTCCCTAATTTGTTGGAATTTAGATGTTCCTGGGGTTGGTGAAAGACTCTGGTTGGTAACCCGGTGGGTAGTAGGTAATGTCTGGTCAGTGCTGGTTTTCACTTTCCTTTATTTTCTTTGATCCTTCCTCGGGTCTCCTGACAACCTCACCACTCTAGCTGGATTCTGAAGTATTCGGTTTCGGTGAACGGTATGGGATTTTTAACTTAGGTGAACTAATGAGTACACACTCACGCACGCACATATGCACACACACATACACACGCACATGCACATACTCACGCACATACAAAATAAAAAGAAAGAAAGAAAAAGAAAAGAAAAAAGGAGAGCAATGATGATGACATGTCAAATCGGTAAAATTTCCAAATGAACAATACCGAGCTCTCAAGAAAAAAATCTATATAATTCCGATGCTAATATAGGACTTTGGATGCAGCATCTTGTGTCTTGCTCGTGCACAAGATTCACTGATGTGTGACATGTTTACTGCATCCCAAGCCAAGATATCCTATTGGCCCTTGAATGCTCTGAACCAATGGCAGGACAGCTTTTTCATATTGAGAAGAAAAAAAAACCTTACATATCGGTATGGTATCGGCATCGGCCGATACTGCAAAGCTCGGTATCAGAATCGGTATTGGGGGCCAAAAAACGGTATCGGAACAACAGTAGTTATAAAACAATTATGTAATGGCACCTTTAACATTTTAGTTGATTCTGAATGATCAGTTGTTGTGCTTACTATTCTACCTCTTCTGAACATTATTTTTCTTGCAACATACCATAAGTGTGTGGCGCCAGCACAGTGCTTATATTTTTAGATCAAATTAATTACAATTTAACCAAAAGTGACAGGCTCATGACTGATGAAATTAGGAAGTAGGGCTGAATGTTTTTGAAAAATAATTTAATTGCATGCCATCCTCTACCCACGATCAATATTGCGATTGCGATATAATATACAATTATTTTTGTCAAGGTCGTCTTCTGATACATTTTTATTAACAAACAATCAATAAATTAAATAATGTATTACAATAAACAATATTTGATTATTTATTTTTTTAGACATACAGTACAGGCCAAAAGTTTGGACACACCTCATTCAATATTTTATTTTCATGACGATGTACATTGTAAATTCTGACTAAAGGCATCAAAACTATGACGACAAACTAGGTTTGTCACGATAAGAAATTTTGATTGCCGATAAATTGCCCCAAAAATTATTGCCACAAACGATAATATTGCAGTTTTCATATAATTTTTCAACTAATATAATGATAATGGTATAATAAATATATCCAAAGAATTCCCATACATAAGCAGTTGCGTTTGGCTTTGATACCAGCTCCATGGCTGTCCCTAGTCCCTACTACTCAGGGGCCCTCACGCTGAATATGATGCGCCAAATGCACCGCTGTTGTGCCAAAGTAGTACCCCCGGAATTTTTTTTTATCCCCTGCCACGCGATCTTATACATTTTACCACATAAATGTGGCGATTTTTTGAAAATGTCCCTGTTCCTAACCCTTTTAAACTTCAAACATGGTCAAAAGACGAAAAAACATTAACATTCATCAGTCGTTTGAGCTTTTTTCTATGTATGCTGAGATTTCCTACTGCGTGTGTGGTCATTGAACACACCTAGATCCATTGCAGAATGCGAGAGTGTTCTTGATTTTCTTTGATCTGCAATAAATCTTATTTTTCTTGTTACAAAACCTTGTTTCTAAAACTCAAAAACAACGTGTCTTCTTTGTGCATTTATTGAAAAACATGCGTACCCGTGGAAGGGGATACACATTTTTTCAGTGGTAACTACTTTGGCACAGCACCGCCTCCCAGAGTGTGTGCGTGGCAAGATGATTCACTCCTCAATACGCTAAGCACGGTTTAGGAGTCAGTCGTGACAGGAAAGTTTACGAGGGTGTGTGCACGTAGCGAGTGTTGCTTTTTCGGCAGACTTAAAAGCACAAGCAATGAATAACAACACCGATAGCTGTGGTGCTAGCAATGATGCTTCATGGCTATTAGCAGCGCTACTGCCCCGACTCACAAATGAGAAAGAGAATTGCGTGTGCTTATGAAGACCCAATGGGACACATGCAAATCAAAATGTTTAAACTGGTTTTAAAAGCCACTTTACGGGCTCCGGGTGGCGGAGGGGTGCCGTCGCTGCAGGCGGTGTGGGTTCGCTTTCCCGCCCGGGAGAACAAGTTTGTGTGTGTGCGTGAGTGAGTGAATAGAAAGGGGAAAAAAGCCTCTTTACCCAGTGACTGAGAAGCAACGGACCAGCGCGAATGTTGATGACGGATGTAAACAAACATGCACTTACATGGCTGAGAATTATCGCGCCCGGCAAACTTATCGAGCTAATTTTTTATTATCGTGCAATTAATTAATTAATTAATTTGCTTCTTGCGACAGCCCTAACGCCAGCTATGACAACTAACGAACACATGTGGAGATATGTACTTAACAAAAAAAGGAGAAAATAATGAAATCAGTACATACATAGAGAGCCACCCTTTTCTTTGATTACTTTTTTGCACATTCTTGGCATTCTCTTGATGAGCTTTAAAAGGTAGTCACCTGAAAGGGTTTTCCAACAGTCTTTATGCAAAAAAGTAACCAGAGCAAAGGTTGGCAAATCTATAATATAAAACATGTTTTCAGTTATTTCTCACGTCAAATGTTCGTGAGTGTCGGTATACCTACCTGCTCTGCTGTTCTTCGTAATTTGATGTTTACATTTATATGAAGGACATCTGGGTCAGAAAATTACTTAATCAAAGTTTTGGTTAATCCTGTGCACACTTCTGTCCAATTTTATTCCTGACAGTGGAACCACTGGCAAACATGTTTGTATGTTGGACCTGGACGTTTATCACTGTGGAAGGCGTGGTGTTATGTTTTGTTGGCATTTTATTATTATGGTTGTTATTATTTTGGTCTTGTTGTTGTTTATTTTTACTCTGTGATATGGTTTTCCTCTGGGTCTGAAATAGAGAATAAAGTAAATGCATTGTCCCAATCAGTGTTTTTTGTAAGTAATGTTCTTTTTTAAATAAAATATTGCCACTGTTTATACAGTATAATATGTTTTTATTGATTTCTGACAGGTGTTTTTCTTTTTTTGTGTGTTGTGCAGTTGTCCATGGCTTTCAGAGCATTTCTCAGTCGCTGTCCCTATTTATAATGGCATCATCTTTCTGTTTGTTTTGGCCAACTTCTGTATGGCTGCTTTCATGGATCCAGGCATCTTTCCGAGAGGTAGGTGGATGGATGTTTATTTACATTTCGTGATTAAGATGAATGTGTCGCAAAGTTATGAGAGAACCTTCACCCTGTCCTTTTATCTTAAATACTGATATTATACTATTTGTAACGACCAAAACACTACATATTATCAGTTGAACTATTTACTGGATGCCAGAAAGACCAAGTACACAGATGTACTAATCTGTCCTAAATGATTTCTACTTTTATTCTGTCTTGACCGCCTATTTTCCTCCGCGTGTTCGTTTTCTTTCGGGTAGAGAGAATGTTGATTATCTGAATACAGGCTGGAGATCGGTGAACAGTTCCTTCGAAGGTTTTATTTTACAGAATATTCCAGGCACCTATGAGTGACAGATAATGGCTGCAGCTTCTCACAAGTGTGAAGATTTCAGAGGACTTACAACATTCTTATACTATCTTGAAGGGCGGTACCACAAAGCCCCCCGCAAACAGCCCACCCGGAGTTCACCAGACATGAGATAAGACTTTTAAAGACATCATTCATTACACATTGATTTTAACCACAGACAATGGCCCATTGTTGTGGAAATAGAGGAGGTCCCAGTCATGACGGCACCTCGAGACATCATTCAAACACATTGGCAATGGCCCATTGTTGTGGAAATAGAGGAGGTCCCAGTCATGACGGCACCTGGCAGAAATTGCGATAACACTCACAAAGCTCTACTGAGGAAATAAGGAAATTAAAACAGTTATGACTAAATCTGGGCAGAAGACCCTCTTCAATGGATAGATAGATAGATAGATAGATAATACATTAGATTTATATAGTGCTTTGTTGGACACTCAAAGACGCTTCACAGTGGTTGCATTATTCATGCACTCACACATTCACACTGTGGTGGCAGTAAGCTACTTAAGTAGCCACAGCTGCCCTGGGTCAGGCTGACGGGGGTGTGGCTGCCAGTGTGCCCCTACGGCTCCTCCGACCACCACCAAACATTCGCACCTTCCATACACCAGTGTGACTACCATTGGAGGCAATGTGTGTGAAGTGCCTTGCCCAAGGACACAAAGACACATGACTTGGGGGGAGCAGGGATTGAACAGCCAACCTTCTGGTTACTGAACAACGTCTCTACACCATGAGCCACGGCTGTCAGATAGACAGACAGACAGTCAGTCAGTCAGTCAGTCAGTCAGTCAGTCAGTCAGTCAGTCAGTCAGTCAGTCAGTCAGTCAGTCAGTCAGTCAGTCAGTCAGTCACACAATGGCGTAGCTTAAGTCACCTATCCATTATGAGGCCTAATCTAACAATTCCCCTGTTTGAGTGACCTCAAGGGTCACTCAACTAAACTTAAGCTTTTGACAAAAAATGTATATCTCCCCCTGTTGAACACGAGTCATGGTCAATTCATCCCACCCATGTGCACGTGGTCTCCTACAAGGTAATGTTGCTTACAAAGGGTCCCTCTCCCTCGGACCTGCCCCCTCAATTGCCATTAACTTCAGGGATAGTGTGGTGCAATACATTATGGAAGACTAAACAGTACAACAAAAAATACATGTGACCGACAATGGGCTGGGTGTGTGTTATTTTGTGTACCTGATTGCAGGCAGGAAACCTGTGGAGGACATGAGCAAGCAGAATCAACAACCTATAATTTAATGAGTAATTGTAGACCCTATTCTAGTCTGTCATCAATGTCATCCTCCTCGTTGAAGTCTTCCAAACTGGGGGTCTTTGGCAATGGGTGGTTCTCCAATCGTGAATCCAGATAATTCTCTAAATTCCAATCGCACGACCAATAAGCGGCTTTCACACCGCAGGAACCAATGATGGAACTTCCCTATGTAAACTGGGAGTTTTTCCAAAATTTGCCTTCACACACAAAACTGGTTCTAGGTCTGGGGGTGGGGGGCCAGATTGGTACTACCTAAGCTCCTAAGCCTGAGGAGGGTATTTGGGGGTTGCACAGCCGCCATTAGCCTAACTGCGAGCATACATATTGATTTTTTTACTGCGAGCGTACAGTATTTACAATATTTACTAGTTATGATGTCCTCATTAGTAGCAATATTTTAAAATATTGGAAAAGCGAATAGATAGGTGGACAGATGTACAGGCTCTTTTAAGCATTTGGGAGCCGAAGGCATGCAGCACGACTTTGAATTGGCGTCACCGAAGCCACCACGTTATTACTGCCAAGCAAGGTGAGGTAAACAACTAAAATGCCCATAGACCCCCAAAAAGTCTGTAGAGGTTGGAAAGTTATACCAAAGACTATAAAACGCTCATGGATCACTACAGCAGCAGCTGGAGTGGAAATGACTACTGAGTGAATGGGACGGCCAATTTGACGCCACGGTTCATGGTCATCGGAGCAATACTGGAGTCAGCGCGCCACGGATAGACGAAGGTAAATACGACAATAATCTTACAGAAATACTTGTAATATTGTCATTTAGTGTGGCGCTTGCCAGTAGCTTAATTGTGTGACTGTGTCTTTTACTCAGTAGCTATTTTGCCATGACCGGCAAATCTCCTGTTAGTGTTATTTTGCTGTGAACAGTCGGAACGACAAATTATTGGCCTGCCCTGCCGTGAATACCACGATTGCTTATAGACATTTACAAGCGTATATGAATAAGAGAAATGTGTACGTCCAGTTCGCTGCGCCGCCGTGACGGCCGTTTTGTCCAGTCAAACACACCTCACCGGGAGTTAGCTTAGCACTGCGTTAGCACCGCAAAGTCACGTTAACGTAACAAAATAGAAGCTTATTCCACTCACCATAACGCTCAATGGTGAATTGCCGGTCACAAACACGGTTCGCGTCGCGAAAGATCATCTTATTCCACTCGGCGTGACAAAACAGCGTGGTGATGGTGAGTTGCGGGTCACAGCAAAAAACAAACACACAAACAACCACCACTGCCTGTGTTTTAATGACCATACCACAATGTCTAACCTAAATATTTGTAAAAGGATAGAGGATTAATATAAGAAAGTACCATTCAATTATTCACACAAATACTTGTGTTTTTATTAGTGCTGTCAAAGTTAAAGCGTTAACTGATTAATTAATCCCCAAAAATTATTGCATTAATCATGAATTAACGCAGATTAATTGCACTATTAATTTTTACCATAAATTATCCTTTAGCGTGACAGTGGATGATAATTACATGCATTAAAGTAAAGCATTTAATAAATGTTTGCGTATTACATTTAGAATATTTGTTCATCTAAAAATATTGGGGTCATTTTTTTCCCAATTTAAATTATGCAAGTAATTAACTGATTAGAAAAAGAGGAGGATGAGCGTGTGCAGTGGATCCAAAAATGTTGAAGATGTCCTCATAACATTACATTTCAAAAGAATTAACACATAACCGGTGCACTTTAAATTTGGCGGGGGAAATTTTTTGATAAAAAGCCTTTTTTATTAAGCGACTAATCGTGATTAATCAAAATTCTAAGATGTGATTAATCTGATAAAAAAAATAATCGTTTGCGAGCTCTAGTTTTTATTTACCGGTATAACAATTATCAGCAGCACTTTATAGTTAAATATAGCTAAAGCCTCTACCTACTTACAAAACAAAAAAAGCTTTACTCACCACCTACAGTATATGGACCCCAAGTATTCATAAAAACAATTTAGCCAAATCAAGTAATAAGCTAAGATAATATCAAAATGGATGGATGAAGTTATTTTTTATCCACTGTAATATGTAGAGTTTAACTATAGACACTGCACTTAGGTATAAGAACATAAAATGTACTCCAATAATGATTGGAAAAAAATGTATTGCACATTTAAAAAAATGTATGCAGACATCACAGACATAACATCTAATACTAATCTGTAAAAAAAATTCTGTATGTGTTTTAATTTACAGCTGTTGTGAATGGACATGTTGAAGTTTCCGATGCGGGCACAACAAGTGTGAGTTCATCATCATGCTACCAAGCAGCAGCACTCATTTGGTGTCCACCTGTGTCGGTAAGACATTTTACTTACAGTAACTAGTAGTACTTGTATTGCCAACTGTTATTAATTTTGCGTTTCTATGTCAACAGGAAAGTGCACAAGGGATAGATTCAGTCAGTAGAATGGACATTGCAAGCCAGGAACTCGGCAGGACAAGAAATTATGTACGGCCAGGCAGAAATTCAGCCCAGCTTCTGGCTTTGCTTTTTTTTTTAGGTGCACAAATAAACTCTTGAAATCCACAATTTGTTTTTTGTCCCCCCCCCCCCCCCAAAAAAAATCTTGCCATGCAAACATTTAAAAAAGATTAAAAATTTGAGTTGTCAATTGTCATGTATTTATTTAACCTTTATTTATCCAGTTTAGGTTACAGTATTTGCAATGTCAGTCAGGTTGCAGACAGCAGAGTAATATAGCACATAGTGAATTAAAGTTACATGACAGGCTACAAACAGGTATATTATGTGTAAAATGTAAAAACTTTTTAAAATTCACATTAGTATATATCACTGCCTCAAATACTGTCTGCAGCATGAATGGCATTGCACATTAGAATCTGTTTTCAACTGCCTTACAAAACAAATTATACTATACAGTTAACTTTTGCCAGGTGGCAAATACATGTTCAACTGTACGTGATCTGCAACCTAGCTTCTTTTGTTGCAACTACCTGTTGGACAGAAGGGGTAGTGCAGCTTGTTTCTTCACGACATCATGCTGGGCAAGCTAGTTCATTCAAATGAGACTGATGAGTCATCAGTCTCATTTGAATGAACTACTTTGCCCACTGTTGGCGTGTGTGAACGCAAACAAGTGGGCCAAACACAACCTCTTAAGACCAGAAACTGTCTGTACCAAAAATTCTAAGTGCTTTGGCTTTTTGGTGTGAAAGTGCCTAATGTCACAACAGCATCCACAAAATACAAACATGCCTAGTTCCTAATACCATGAAAATGATTTCCTATGAAAACGATAACAATTAAGCCGTTATGGGTCCCAGTTAATTTTGGCCAGGGATTTCATGGCGGCCCCATGCGATTATTCATATCATCAATATGATAACATGAAAGATCAAATAACACCGCAATCAACAACACGGTAGACTGCAACATCCTGATATCGGCTTGATGTTGTCCGTGCTGCCAATGGTAGCCACATTGAGCACTTATAAAACATGAAATAAAAACTTTAAGGTACGTACAACACGTGTCCATAGTTTTCTATTGTTTTTCATTTTGACGCCCTAATACTGTATCAAAATATTTTTTTGTGCAAAATTCTGCCTTATTCATTTATATATACACATTCAGGCTTCACAAGAAGGTCTACTGTGAGCCAGCATCAAACATGCTGATTTTAGTGGGCGTGCCTAATTCCAAGTGCTTCCTTTTATAAAATTAGTTGGGCGTGGCCAAAGCTCTCTTGTGCCACCTGCTTCTGTCTACACACTCTTTCATGTCTGCACCTGAAGAAATAGTGACACGTTTTTGCGCTCTTCACTTTCAATATGTGATCACCAACACCTATTATTGCCACCTTTATGTACAAAATGTAATTACAACAGGCATTCACTGTAATTACATTATTCTCTGCCTCGCCCCGTCTTGGCGTCCACTCGGCAGACTCGTCGCCGCTTCCCACCCCGGTGTCCTTTCACTGACACAAACCTGCCTCGCTGCCGAGTGGCTTCTGCGAATCGGCGGGTAGAAACCAGCCTGTCCCCGCTCTCTCTTGCAAATAATTAAATTCAATACAATAGTGTTTCAAGTAATTTAGTAATATCTACCATGTTAAGAATTCCTCAAGCTTTTTGGTGTGGGATGTTTAATTATATCTTGTTTTGGAATTTATGCTTTTAATTTGGAAGGCTGCTCTGTGTTTCCGTTCCTGTTTCATGTTCGCCGTTAGCAGTGCAGTAGTGAATGACAATATACTATATACAATGCAAAGATCTGTCTGCATTTCAGTGCTAATGAAATTGTTGAGTACAACTGAAGACTTATATGCGCTCTTACCAGAACCCCCCGTGGCGGTCAATAAATGGAAAATAGCCTTTTCAGCCTTTAGTTCCTGACCGAAAAAAGGCCACAAGAGCGGGGGACGATACCAGTATCAATATCCGTCGCGAGTACCGATACCGTGAAATGTGTCCTGGTATCGGTGCTCGCCCATCCCTACTACGCACCAAACAGCAGTTTAGAGTACCAATTGGGCAGAACGGTCCCCTCAATCATAACCTGAGCGGTGTTGGGTTACTGGACATGTTCAAACATAAGGGTGTTCATATGTGCACCTCCCTTGGCCGATTTACCGGTCGATCCACAGCTATGGTCACGAGTTGTGGGTCGTGACCAAAAAAAAACAAGATCTCAGACACATTGAGAGGAGCCAGCTGGGGGACTTGTGCATCTGACTATGATGCCTCCTGGACCCCTCCCAAGAGAGGTGTGTCGGCAAGAATCTCCACCCAGGGTACCACCCAGGACGTGCTGGAGAGGCTATGCCTCCCGGCTGGCTTGGGAACGCCTTGAGATCCCCCAGAGGAGTTAGGTGAAGCCAAAGCTAGCTGCTAAAAGCTGATGTCCTTCGACCGGACCCCATATAAAGTGGCAGTAAATGATGGATGGATGTTATTTAGCAAGCAGACACACTGTGAATGGAAGTATGTTTGTGACTGGAGCTTTCCCTCTGTGGCAACTGGTGGACCTTGTTAATATGACAATACAACAAGCATTCAACTCTAATATATGATAGAGGGCAGGGGTTATATTTCTTTATGAGGTATATTACCCCTGGAGCTAAACCTGACCCCTATATTTTATGGTCCCATATTACATGTATACTGTTATCCACCTTCCCCAAATTAACATGTGGAAAAGTGAATCTCCGTGAATGCTTTTAGTATGTTAGTCATACCAGTTTAATCTTGACTGAATATCCATCCATTTTCTTAACCGCTTGTCCTCACAAGGGTCGCGGGGGCGCTGGAGCCTATCCCAGCTGGCTATGGGCAGTAGGCGGGGTACACCCTGAACTGGTTGCCAGCCAATCGCAGGGCACACAGAGACAAACAACCATCCACACTCACAATCACACCTATGGACAATTTTGGAGTGTTCAATTAACATGCGATGCATGTCTTTGGAATGTGGGAGGAAACCGGAGTACCCGGAGAAAACCCACGCAAGCACAGGAAGAACATGCAAACTCTACCCAGGAAGGCCGAAGCCCGGATTCGATCTCATGTCCTCTGCACTCGGAGACGGACGAGCTAACCAGTCAGCCAACGTGCCACCCTATCTTGACTAAATATGTCCTAGAAAATTATATCTTTAACAGAAAGAGTGGAACCATGGTCACTCTATCATCTTACTGACTTTGAAGTTGACTTGTTTTGTTTTTTGGTCTATCTCTTTCTATAGCTGAGGAGGATGAGGACAAGGACGATGACTTCCGTGCTCCTCTTTATAAAAGTGTGGAGATCAAAGGGATCCAGGTCAGGATGAAGTGGTGTTCAACATGTCGCTTCTACCGGCCGCCACGTTGCTCCCACTGCTCAGTCTGTGACAACTGTGTTGAGGTGTGCTCACACTCGCAAAGACATGGAAAACTGCAAATGAGCTAAATAGGCAATTCACACAACTATACAGTGCCTTGAGAAAGTATATATACAACTTGAACGTTTTCACAATTTCGTCCTTAAAATCATAAACTTGAATTTACTTCTGTTGAGATTTTATTTGAGAGACAAACACAATATAGTAACTAGAGCTACGAGCAGCTATGAAGGGCCCTCTCAGCCCCGGCTACGTCCATCCAAAACATGCTAGAGTTGGTGACCTCTGCTTTAAAATATAAATGATTTGCCAGGCCTGAAGTATGTACAGTTTTCTGAGTTTTCGCCTAGTCTAGAGTCCTTTGTAGGGTGCGATGGAGCCATATATTGAAAATTGCACAAGACATTTCTAAAATATTCATATTCATGCTACGTCTGATATGTGTGCAAAGTTACATGAGTTTTCGCATGTTTATTACCTCAAAAACAGCATATTTTTTATTGGAAAAAGTGCATCGCCAAAGCAACAGTAGGTGCATTGCCATTACCCTCAGTTTTGCGCAAAAGCAAGCTGGTAATGGAAACACATGATTTTCGAAAAAACTCAAATATCGCAAAAACGTTTTTACGCTCTCATGAGGTGGTTTTTGAGGCTTGTCGAAATAGAAGTATTTTGCAAAAGTGTAATAGAAACACTTCTTGCGCATTCCCTGTAGCCATGTGACTCCCGCCCAGTCACAGAGGAAAGGAAGTAGGAAGTACGGGGCCACTCGCTTTGGCTCCGGAGGGGATAACAAATCTTTTTAAGCACAAAGTGATTCAGTTATGGAGCCAATATGCCGCCGTTCAACACATCCCTTATCATTGCATGAGAAATGGCCGTTGCCCCTGGCAACGAGCAAACGAGCGACCTGCGGCACACGTCGTCGTTGAAATCCATCCAACACGAGTTATAAGCGCGCGCACACACACGAATACCAAATGGGCACGATGAGGAACCCCCTTCCTCATCGTGCCCATTGGGGGGGGGGGTTAAAGCATTATTAACAACTCCGAGCGTCTGTCTTCCGTAAACATCATGAGCACCTCCTACAGAATTGCGAGATCCCGCGAGACGCGACATTACGAGAATTGCGCCTCAGAAGCGAAACGCTCTTCAATGGACAAGTCAAAATTGTACTTTATCGAAATAGTACAATATCGCTTTTATTTTTGCGAAAAACTGTAATGGAAACGCAGCTAGTGTGTGACGAAAGCACACTAAAACATACACTAGTATGTATGCTAGCATATGTCTTTAAAAAGGCAGCGGAAGAAAAACTGAGTTCAGTTGTCTTTATTGAAGTATTTAACAATGTAATAATAAACAATGAGTTCGGTTGTACTTTGTTGAAGTACTTAACAATGTACTCACATTACTTTTGGTCAATCCTCATCCACAAATCCCTCAAAGTCGTCATCTTCTGTATCCAAAATAAACAGCAAGTTCTTCATTCAACACATCAGGTTCCCTCGTCATTGTCAGTGTCAGTCTCGTTGACGTGCGGCTCCTCAGATGATGCTGGGTTTTGCAAAAGCTCGAACAACAGTGCAAGCAGACATGGTAGCCTATGCGTCCAAAATCCGTTCACAAATTTTGGCATAACTCGCTCGGCGCTGCCTCCCAGTATTAGTAAAGCTGTGTTCGCCATCTATCAACCATCGCTCCCACGGCGCTCGCAACTTCACTTTGAACACCCTGTTTACACTGATGTCCAGTGGCTGGAGTTCCTTTGTAAAACACATTAAATTTGCATTAAAGGTGTAAATTAATAATAAAATAAATAATAATAATACAAATAATAAAAAAAATAATTAATATATATTTTCAGTTGTAAATGGGCAAATCGTGTCAAGTCTAAATCGAGTTTCAGGAATACCAAGTCAAAGCCAAGTTCTTTCACAAGTCTTTAGCCAAGCAAGTTCAAAGATTGCTGACTTATGCCTGACCACCTCTATTGAGTGGTTCAAGCAGATTACAAGAACAAACAAGATCACTGTGCTGTCTCGAGAGGCATCTAAACTGTGCTGGACCGTCGGGTAGGAGACATAAGCTTGAAGGAGAAAGCACAAAAGAAAACACCTATGTAGGGATGTAGGGGACAATTTAGCTTTTCTTTTTGGGGGGTAATTAAAAAATACCAAGAGACGTAAATGCATCATGCTTTAGAGCTGACTTTTTTTAACTTGAAAAATGGGACTTGTATGAAGTTGTAAGGAATTATTAAAGGTAAAACGTTTTATATAATTTAAGGAGAACTTTCTCATTTAAAACAATAATCAATCAAAGCTTATTGCATTCCCGAATCTTCTAAAGAATGTGTCTAGGGCTTGATCTCAGAGATATTTTCTTTGCTTTTACAGGACTTTGACCACCACTGTCCATGGGTCAATAACTGCATCGGCAGGAGGAATTACCGATACTTCTTCCTCTTCCTCCTTTCCCTGACTGCCCACATCATGGCTGTGTTCGGCTTTGGGTTGCTCTTCCTCCTCTATCATCACCAGTACATTGATCGTCTACATGCGATTGTCACGTATCCTTGGATGAAAGGTCTTTCTAGTATGTGTTATATGCTTGCTTAATTTCAAACGATAAGTAGCCAACAACATTTTCTTGGGCAGTTTTGGATGTAGAATCAAAATATATCATTAGATTTTCTACCATTTTTTGCAATTTTACATATATACTTTTTAAAAAGTAAAATATAATATAACAGTATAATATCATAACTGATTGTCATTTTGTCCAAAGAAAGCTGAAAAATGTTCACATACCAATAGCCACAATTTAAACAGAATGCTCGCCCACTAAAGTATGCCTTAAACTACCAACTAAACCTCAGAAACTCTAGGATGCATTTAAAACATTGTACACTGAGCCTTGTTGAGGCAACAACCATTGGCAGGTGGTCATAAATATTTACTGCTTAATTTAATTTGGCTGGCAATGCACTCAGTACTAGGGAAAAGCAAGTACATCACTATCTGTATCTGTATCTGTTCAACCATCTAAATTTTCTGTATCTGTATTTGGAGTGGCCCTGGCATAAACTGGAAATGGGCGTGGCTTAACCAGAGGTAGGCATGGTTTAACAAAAATGGTTGGGGCTTACATATACATTACTGTATTTTTGTTGTTGTATGAAATTGGAAAAACAACAACAAAAAATGAGTTTGATATTGATATAGATTGATCAAAAGTTTCTATATTTTTTGTTTATTTGAAAATTGACAAAACAGCCTAATAAAGATTCAAATCAATGCTTTTGATCACAAAACTATTTTTCAAAAAAGTTTTTATAAACTCAGAAAATGTATGTGTCCGAATAAATATTTACAGAACAGTCTGAGAATTGAGATTTACTTTTGTTATCACAATAGCAAGGGAACTATTTAGAACATTTTTATAAATGACTCAGAACAGGAATATTTTTAAGTGTATGAATAAATATTTACAGAACAGTCTGAAAATGAATATTCACTGTTTTTGATCACAATAGTAAAGAAACTATTTACAGAACAAGTTTTTTTTATAAACTCTGGAAAATACTTCTGAATACAGCACATGCAGAAATAATGAACTATTATGTGAACGAACAAGAGTTGTCATAGCAACACAGATTTTTTTTTTTTCAATGTTTAAATTTTTACTACCTAACATTATTAAAGGGTGTTAAGATGTGTGTGTAAAGCTTAATTTGCAATATTTTTTTGTGGACTGCAGTGGGGGGGGGGGGGGTCTATTGATTTGTAGTGTGTTCAGCTGTGCATGTGTAATGCTTTTACCAGCTAAATAAAAATTAAGTTAGGCAGCCAGTGTGAGAGACTGACGCAACACGAACCAAGCTCTGTTTTGTCAAGAGCGCTGCGGCTGCAGAAAATTAAGGACCAATTAAGAGATAATTATTTACTGTCCTCGTGCCAGAAGCCGACACCACGCGTACAGATCCTCTCTCTCATTCTCTGTGTGCCGCGCGCAGCGGAGAGGAGGCAGGGGCCGGCTTTCCTTCAGCATGGATATTAAGAAAGTCTATCTGTGTTACAATCGTATCCAGGAAAAATAAATGATCTGTACCGGATACTCGTATGTACGAATATCCGGCTCACTCCTACTCAGTACCACACACGCTATTTTTTGTTCTCAACGGCATTAGGTAACTCCGTTCCCTTTTCATAAATGGACCAATCAATCTAATTATTCTCCTCATATTTCAAACGCCGTTATCGTTATATGAAATGCGTTGCGTTACAATTTATTTATTAGTTTCAAGGCTCGAAGTAAGCTTACAAGATGTGCAGTCGTGTGCACTTTTTGGTCTGAAAATTTAATTTGCACACAGTGAGAGGCGCTGTCGGACCTCGTCAAAATAAAAGTGTGTTGATACCACTGTCTCCAGTGCGAACAAATGATGTAGAAAATATTTGTCATTCTTTATTTATTTTTTGATGCAGACCAGTGCAATTTATTTCTTAATGAATGTATGTTGGTCCTGGCCTAGTCAATTTTGCACTGAATCGTAATGTAGTTCTTACTCAGAGCATTGAATTGATCGAAACTGGACTGTTCTTGGTTGTCTATTTTTGGGCTCTCATCCGAGCAGGCTTTATCAGCTCATGCACATAGGCTAGCTAGGACAGCACTAGCCTGAGTTTTGGTGTGGAAACCCAACTTTTTTTTTTTAATCCCCTAAATTTTGGGGCATGCCACAAATCAGAAATTGTATCACAGTAAGAATAAAATGACCAGACTTTACGCCAACCTTTTTATGGACATTGTGTGATAAGCTGTAATGTAATATAATGTAATGTCATCACTGATTGGTTTAGCGAAATAAGACATTACGGCTGCTGTGATTCCCACACATACTGTACATTTACTTTTGGCGAGCCACCTCAAATACATTTTGGCAGCCACTGTCAACATGTAACTATTGTATTAACTATTGCTACATTGAGAAGCTTGACTGCTCCTTTTGTGCTCCGTGTGTGAGTCTAGTAATAGATATGCCCAGTGCCTCAAATGACTTAAGTATAAAACACAACACACACACGCGCGCGCACACACCCCTACACACACACACGCAAACCCCCGCGCGCACACCCCCACTCACACACCCCCACCCACGCGCGCACACACACACACACAAAATGACATGGATGAATGACAATATTAACAGACAATATGTTCCTTAACGCTCCTCTTTTTCAGGTTGGCTGTAATGTGTGTTGCAGGTCTATTCTTCTTTCCCGTTGCTGGTCTCACTGGTTTCCACATTGTTCTTGTGGGAAGGGGCAGAACTACTAATGAGCAGGTAAAAAAATATTTCATCATCAATTTTCTTTTCTTTTTTTCCCTCATGCACTACAGGCCAAAAGTTTGGACACGTTTTCTTATTCAATGCATTTGCTTTATTTATGACTGGTTACTTTGCAGATTTTCACTGAAGGCATCAAAACTATGTATGAACTGATGTTATGTACTTAACAAAAAAAAAAGTGAAATAACTGAAAACGTGTTTTATATTATAGATTCTTCAAAATAGCCTTCCTTTGCTCTGGTTACTTTTTTGCATACTCTTGGCATTGTTACCTCTGGGAACTCCTTTAAGACAGTTGGAAAACCCCTTCAGGTGACTACCTTTTTTGAAGCTCATCAAAAAAATGCCAAGAATGTGCAAAAAAGTAATCAGTGAAAAGGGTGGCTTTTTATTTATGTATTTATTTTATTATTTTAACTTTTTTTTTGTTAAGTACATAACTCCACATGTATTGGATTAGTTTTCATAGTTTTTGTTATAGTTGTGAGACCTTCAGTGACAATCTACAATGTACATAGTCATGAAAATAAAGCAATGTATTGAATGAGAAGGTGTCCAAACCTTTTGGCCTGTACTGTATGCTCTTAGACTACCGTGGAGCCCCACTGTTTGTGGGGGATAGGGACTGAAAGCACCTTAATTAAAAAATGTACACCAATAACTGATGCTCCAACAAAAAGTGATTATACAGTGGAACCTCGAGTTACGGATTACCCTTTTTACAAACTTTTGAAGTTACGTACATGTTTTGTTAACTCATTCACTCCTAGCCATTTTCACTGAAGCAACCCCCTTCGCTCGCCTGTTTTACTGGATTTTGACTGATTTTGCAAGGCTAACTGAATATTGTGTTCTATTGCTATAAAAACATGGAACCTACAAAAAGAAAGATTAGAGTCTCTTCTTTCATCAGGAAAAAAAGTATTTTTCTATCTGTTTTTGTTTTGCAGCAATTAGCATTAGTTACTGTATTCACAAACGGTTTTAAACAGTGGGGAAAGAGCTTTTTGCAACATGGTCCTGGTTGATCTCTTATACTCTGCTGGCACCTGCTGGCCGTTTTTGTAATAACTACCATTGTTTCAACCATTCTCTTCAGTTCAGAGGCGGCATCAAAGCCTTATGTATGCTCTAGCATAAAAATAAATATAAATATGTCTTTAGGAGCATAGTAATAGTTAAAATAGTACGTACATGATTTACTGTATGGGAGCGTCAAAAAAGACACATACAACTTGAATTCTGCTCCCCGCAGGAGCAAGCTTTTGTGTGTGCAGCCGAAAGTTCCGCCTACACACATTTTCTACCAATCAGAATTCCAAAAGCGGCTGCCTAAAAGCCACTCAACCCGAATCCAGTCTGAAAACTATTGGCTAGAGGCTTGCAGGCAGCGGCGGTTGCTCTAAGACTGTAAGGAAAGCTCACCTTTCTCTAGATGCCAAATTTGACGAGCACCTGTCATGTGTTGATATGATATGAGGACATCTTCAACATTTTTTGATCCACTGCACACTCTCATCTTCCTCTTTTTCTAATCAGTTAATTACACAAATGACCCAATATTTTGACATGAACAAATATTCTGAATGTCATACATTAACATTTATTAAATGCTTTACTTTAATGCACGTAGTTATTGTTTATTGCTCAAACACAATCTGTGCTACCTTTAATGTAACCATCTGCTGTCAGCTAAAGGATCATCTGCGGGTCAAATTAATAGCGTGATTAATCTGCGTTAATACCTGATTAATCTGATAATTATTTGTGATTAATTAATTAGTTAACGCTTTAACTTGGACAGCACCCACACAGTACACAATCAAGTTTTGATTTTGTGCATGTTTATTTTATAATCTACTCTGGAACTTAAAAAGAAGCAAAACTCAACTACTGTGATAGGAAACAGAACCAAGTACAAATGAAAAATGATCAAATAAGCGAAGATAAGAACAATCAATTAAAGAGAAACCGAGGTGATGGAATTTCCCTAATCAGTTAAAAACATGGGACCAAAAATTTACCAAATTTTTCTTAACCCAATTGGAAGCACCAATTTGTACAATCTGCTTAATGTTGCACTTACAGCTAGTTTGGTTTGGTCCGAGACGCGGAGAGGTCTGTCTGGGTTGGAGGTTCGGCAAGCAAGTTTTTTGGAGAGGTTAAAAAGGTTCATCAGGGATAGAGAGTTCATCAAGATGGAAAAAGCCCTCACGGCCCAAGAATTGCAGTTTCCAATCCTCCTGGATTCTGATCTGCTGGCTGGAGAGGGGCCCTTTTTGTTGGCCGGCTTCGGAGTGCCTGGAAAGCCTGCAGCCCGGCAGATACAAAGAGTGTGGCCTGTCAGTGCTCAGACATTACGCTGCACACTGCATCAAATTGGGCTGCATGGCTGTCTTTCCAGAAGGAAGCCTCTTCTAAAGATGATGCACAAGAAAGCCCAACAGTTTGCTGAAGACAAACAGACTAAGGACATGGATTATTGGAACCATGTCCAGTGGTCTGATCATGATACCAAGATAAATTCATTTGGTTCAGATGGTGTGAAGCCTGTGTCGCGTCAACCAGGGAAGGAATAAAAAGACACGTGTGACTTGCCTACAGTCAAGCATTGTGGTGGAATGTCACGGTCATGAGTGATGAGTTGGGGAACAACAGTTCAATGAGGGAAGCATGAATGTCAACATGGGCTCTGACATACTCAAAACAGAGCATGAAAATTTCCAACATGATAATGACCTCAAACACTCCTTCTAGGTGACCACTGGCTTGCTAAAGAGGATGAGGGTAAAGGTGATGGACTGGCCAAGCATGTTTCCAGCCCTAAACCCAATTGAACATCTCTGGGGCATTCTCAAACGGAAGGTTGAGGAGCGTAAGGTCTGGAATATCAGCCACCTCCATGGAGGAGTGGAAGTGGATTCCAATGGCAACCTGTGAATCTCTATTGACCTTCATGCCGAACATAGTTAAGGCAGTGTTGGAATATAATGGTGGCCACAAAAAATAAGCTCCCGGCTGTTTTTCTGGATTTTGACTGATTTTGCAAGGCCCACAGAATATTGTGTTCTATTGCTATGAAAACATGGAACATAGCAAAAGAAAGATTAGAGTCTCTTCTTTCATCAGGAAAAAAAAGTATATTTCTATCTGTTTTCGTTTTGCATCAATTAGCATTAGAATATAGCTAAGTCTCATCATTATTCACAAATCTGTTTAAAACAGTGTGGAAAACAGCTTGTTGCAACATGGCCCTGGTTGATCTCTTATTAACCACCTGCTGGCTTTTTTTGTAATAACTACCATTGCTCCAACCGTTCTTTTCAGTTCAGAGGCTACATCAAAGCCTTCTGTATGCTTCAGCATAAAAAAAACATAAATCTAAATATATAAATACGTTTTTGGGACCACGGTAATATTTAAAATGGAACGTATTTATACGTTTTTGTGAGCAAATAAGTTAATAGCATTCACCGCTCACAGGCACTCAAAGATTCGTTGTGTTAGTAGAGAATTGGTTAATGTGAACTTACAGCTGTGTTAGACTAATGTGTGTCCCCTACAAACAAATGACTAGTGGGAACTAATGAGCTAATCGTGGGACCTGAAGGCACCAATTTGTTTTTGTTTTTCAGTGTGCCTTTTTGATTTGCTCAGTTTTTTATTAAAAAAAAAGTTCATTCAGCCAACAGCTCCGTGGGTAACAACGGCAAAAGGCCTTATTGTCTGAGCCCGCAACAGGTTTCAGCCAACCAGCAAATTGGGCCTGGCTTTCCCACTCTTTCTTACCATTCAGCCAATCAATGCATGGATGTCACTCATTTCTCACGCTCAGCAAAGCGCAATTGGCTTGTATTATGTCACATGAGAACAGATACCTTCAGGGTTCGCAAAAAACTCTGTCAGTTTCAATTTCGCCGGCAATAATATGAAATGGCCAAACTATCGTACATTTGCCATTTTTTTGGATTATTGATCGCACATCGTACAGAGGGAGAAATTATCATACAAATACGATAATTATCGTACACCTGGCAACACTGTTGATGTGTACTTACTTTTGTTGAACTTAACGTTTGTATTTTGGGTTATTTTGAGGGAACAACAGTGTTATACGACTACTACTGCTACTACTACTACTAATAATAATAATAATAATTTATGACTACTACTAATACTACTACTGAACTGACTATTTTTCATTGTCACTTAAGTGTCTTTTTTTCCAGCATTGTCCAATGATAAGATATAATTAAATGGGTACATTTGCCTATGTCGAACCACAAATATGCTGGGGTTCATGTTATTGTTATGTTCACAATATCCACTCTTCTGTTGTTGATGTCTACTTTCCTATTCTCTTAAGGTGACAGGAAAGTTTCGTGGAGGAGTTAACCCTTTTACCAATGGGTGTTGGAAGAATGTCACTCATGTCGTCTGCAGTTTACAGGCACCCAGGTTCACATTTACGTTTTTATTTTTTGCTTGTTACTACACCATCTGTTCCATCTCAAACAAGTGTGTCATGGAATCCATGGACATTTAAAAATAATAAAATGTTGTAAATGAAAATTGCAACAATTCATATGACCTACAATAGTTTCAAGAGCCAGCACATTGGATGAAATACTAGTAGCTTTCTTACTATTACATAGTATGAAAATGTACTTTAGTGGGGTTTTCTACAAATAATATGCATCCCTGGCCTGTCTACAATTCAACCAGGTATGAAAAAAGTCAGTCTGCGACTTCTTTAGCTTTCTCCTCCTTTCAAAAATTTGTGCTTCAAACTGGCAGATTAAAGCCCCTATCCCACTGAGTTGCCAGCTTGCAGAACGTTGCGAAAATTGCGTTTTGCCAGAGTTCGACAGGGTTTGGAATTGGTTGGAATATGTCGCATTTGTGTTCTGAGTTATTCGTAGTTGTCGCCATTATCGCAAAGACATTTTGAACATGTTCAAAATTTCCTTGCAAATCCATTGTTTCACCATCATGCGCATTTGCTCGTAATCCGGTCGTAATTCATCATAATTTGTCATAAGTGTTTCGGCAAAGTTCTTTCCGAGGTCCCATTCATAAACGTACTCTCCATATACTACGGTGAGAGAGCGTTTGTTTTCAGGCGGAGGGCGCTGTTTGGGGATGTGAGGCTGTGCCTGCAACCACACACGCATTGAAATCATATTTCAAAAACGAAAAACAAAAAGCTAGTTTGGAGACTCATGTGTTGAACATATTTTCAAATTTGTATTTCATGTTTTCCAATTGCTCTTAGTGCACCAGCACACCACGGGCAGTCAAGTAGGGTGATATTCCTCCAAAACGCATGCACATGTTGCCGTGCGGGTAAATATAGGCTCTATCAATGGCATCTGACTCCCTGAAAAAAAAAGGTTTAAGCCGATTAAGTGTCAAAATGATGACATACCATGTACGCTGTCATATTGGAATTTTTTTTGTGCAACGCGTCATCGCTATAACGTGGTGCACGCAGGGGGACAAACTGCCCTGTTCGTTTTGGATTTATTTCCTGGACTGTATTGTGCTATATAAATGCCAATGGCGTCTTCAAGTGTTGGCATAATTTAGATAGCACTCATACCCACTCAGTTTTCATATATTCTTACTTTGAGAAGAAAAAAAAACGTCACAGGTGACACGCAGCAACCGGTCCGTTTTGGTGGATGAATTAAAAGCGTTTCACCAAAATGTATGCATACATGTGCTAATGATAGTCTGGAAATAAATAGAACTACATTTGCAGTATTATTATTATTATTACTATTGTTCATGTTGTGATGACTCCCAGCCGCTATCGACACAAAATATTACGTCAAAAAACAAACAAACAAAAAATAAAACCGACTGATTGTCACCAAAATGTATGAGTACATGTGCACACATGTGATAACTATAGTCTGGTAATATTAGAACGGAACTTGCAACATTTTTGATAATATTCGTTCATAATAAGCGTTCATTATTATTATTATTATTATTTGAATGTGCGGCAGCACTTCTTTAAATATTATCCAAATTATTGCGAGCTTCGTTCTAATATTTTTAGACAATGATTAACATATGTTTGCACATGTACTCATATATTTGGGGGACAATCAGTCATTGTTTTCATTCATAATGCCACCGTAAGGGCTGGTTGCGCATAATTGGCTGTGTCGCATTCCGCTGCAGTCACGTCTTTCCCCCCTTTCTTTCAGGAATCTAAATTATGGCAATATACTTGATGACACCATACTCATTTTTATAGCACAAAACTAGACCAGGAAATAGCTAAGTCCAAAATGAACAGGGGTTGTTTGCACGCAAACACGTCACGGCAATGACTGACTGGACAAAAATGTCCAATAATTACATCCTCTAATAAAAAGGAAAACAAAAAATAATAATTTTAATCTGTTTTGTGGGTCAATTTGACTCAAATTTTAGGTTAATTCGCGCGTTGTCTCAAATGTCGCTTTTACAACGCAAACACGTCGCAGGTATGTTGCAAAATGACAGAGACAACAACCTCATATTTTGCAAATTCAACATTCGCAGCATTCGGCAATGTTCGCAGTTCAGTGGGATAGGGGCTTAAACTTCCGTGACTTGTTGACGTCAAAAAGACACGGAAATGCACTCAACCCTCGGGTTAGAGGAGGCACCGCCTCTGGTAAAGGTTTGTCACACCTACAGAAATTCAAGATGCTGGCTGCTCCTTTTTCCCCCCCTGCTCGCAGCATACTGGAGCGTATGCTGCGAGAACAATAAGGAAACAACGATCAGGAACAAGTGGATTAATTTTATTTTTGAAGGACGTGTGCAGACAGCATTTCTCGAAATACTTTTTTGTCAGTGAAAGCTTGTTCAGAGCTGGATTTGCAACTCGTTAAAACATTATGGATCGGTCTCAACGGTGACATGGCTGCAAACGTGATAGATGCAAGTTTAACATTTTAATTTGATTTCGCCTTCCTTCCTATCCTTCCAATTAGAGATGTGCCATATCATACCTTCTACTACTGTATATTACCGGTGTATTTTTTGTGCCTTAAGTGGGAGCTACATTTGTCGTGTGGCGGTTGTTTGATTACAAGTGGTCAGATATGCAGACGTCGTTTGATATTACTGAAGTATTTGCATATTGGTTTGCCAAGATACAATCTGCAGTGCCGTGAATGGCAACTTGCCATCTAGTTGACGTGACTGTGATGCTAACCGGCCGCTAAGTGGTCTCGACAAGTCGGCTTGTACGTTGTGACCGCGCAAAATAACACTCACAGGAGAGTTGCCAGTTATGGCAAAATAACCATTGCCAAACTAACGCTGCAACATAGTCTCTGTAGTAATGTCATGCTACTTTTTCTTACGGTAAAACGTTATGCCACTTTTTCACATATTAAAATAGTGCTCAAATGTGTAAAAGACATTGTCTGTCTGTCTCAAATTGGTACGTTGTAACAACACTGCTTCTGCTCGTCATGGCCCAGTTGTTTCCATTCACAATATTAGCACATGGCTACCGGAGCCGAAATCACAGAAAGAAGGGTATGGCCTGGTGCAGTATTTACAAAAAAGTGACACGCTCCTAAAACAGGCTGTTTTGAACTCGTTTTTTGTTGTTGCTGATTTAGGGACGGCAAAAATATTAGATCCCAAGTCAATTTTGACAAATGCATGTTACAGACATGTCTTTTACATATTTGAGAACTATTTTAGTACGTGGAAACGTTGAATAATATGAGACCTTTAAATACTGATAGGTATTACATCAAAAGCCATGAACATGCTGAAGGAGATATGAGAATCTGTTTGAGAAATACCTGTAAGTAACAGTGAGACGGTTGTCACCTGTGTATTTTTTGCTGTTCGACATTTTTCTTTTAACAGTGGGAACCCCTTCGAATATTTTAAACGATACTCAATCACAAATCGCCTTTTAATTGATGATTAACTGTATAAACGGGTGTCTACTAATGCTGACTACATGTCCTGGTCATTATTAGTGCATGTTTGTCGAAAGATTGAATTTGGGGCATAAACCATCTGTGTGGTGCCATCTTCAGGTTAAACACTGGGATAAACATAATTTGGCTGTTTGTCCTATCATTGGATGAGCAGAGATAGCCAATATAATTTCTTGAATTTGAGGTAGTCGCTCTGCCACCAAGGTGTATACAAGCCCGACGGTCCTCTAGGCACACGCCCTTTGAGTGCCATTTTCAAATATTAGTGCGGGGTAGGAGCAAGAGTCTCTGAGCATGTTTATTAATGTAATGGGTGTGTGCATAGAGTTCAAGAAAGACCCTCAATTGACTGTTTCCCAGAATGTATTCACTCCTGCAGAAGTGAATCAATCTGGGACACAGTTTGTCTTCTTATCTCTCAACTGCGCATCTGCTTCCCTCATCAAGTAGCATGGCAAACACTGTATACACATGTCTTTTCCAAGATGAATAAGATTCATTATTATAAAAAAGAAAAAATATTACACGTATAATTATTATTATTTTTTTTACAGAGTTAAACAAGAAAACAGTGTGTACAAAAAACAAGAACCTATAAATAGGAAAACAGTGCCACCTATTGGCTAAAGTGAGAGAGTGCACTGGGTGCAGAATACAAAAAGTAACGACAAGAATAATAAAGTCGACCCAAAAAAACATACCTGCATAAGACAATACTGGACATAGTTTGTCTTCTCAACTTTTATCTGCCCATCTGCTTCCTAAATATGCAAAATATTCGTATTTACAGTTTGAAGTAAATGCTTTCACAGTATTGGTCACATAAGAGTAGAATTTATGCCAAAATGGCCGCACTGAGAATCGGTTATAAAAATACTACTGTCGATGAAATTGGCACAAAAGACAATAACATGTTACTACGTACAATATTTACGTAGCATTAACACAAAACCTTTGAGGACATAATGTAACAAAGGAGCATCTGTTGTCATACACAGCATACCCTCAGCAAGCAGCATCGCAAACTGAGGTAAGGAAGTTCAAGGCTGTGTCCGAGGGGTCACGTCATTTTGCAGGGGTGTCCGAATGTCCAAAATGAAAAAAATGTAGTGAACTCAGTTACCCACTATGCACTTGGAAAAATAGTGAACATCGATGGTCACTCAACCGGTTAATATAGACCACGATGCATTGCAAGCAGGAACGTGAGCATCAAAGTGATACATTGGATATATACTACGAAAATAATTTTCATTGAAAATATGTACAACAAAGGAAATAAAATACAGTTTAAACACATTTATAGTCGGAGAGCTTACGCGCCGGTGCGTCATGACATGTAAAATGGTTATGTGATATGTGACAAGGAGCAAGTACTTAGCTGATGGTCCGGAACGCCAAACAGAAAGAGGTCAGGTTAGGCTACTATACAGTGCGGGGCTATATAGTGAATGAGGGGTTAGGAGATAAGGGTGGACATTTGGACACAGCCCAATGGGTATGACGGAAGCAGAGTGTGCAGATTACACAGGAAATGTCAACATATTGATAAATAAAAATGTCTCATTGAGATTAAATTCACAAATTTACCAATCAACCAAGAAATAATTCAATTTCAACAATATAAGTAGGAAGAAAAATAATGAATTAAGTAAATTTTTTAACTCACATTAACAGGTTTTCATCATGTTCATGTTTTTTTTCTTATTATTGTAGACAATATATATTATTTTAAAATTATTTTTCATCATGTCAAATGTTTTTTGTTTTTTTTATCTTAGACCAACAGCATTGAAATCATTATTTTAAAATTACTGTACATTTGATAAAATGTGCTCCCAGGCACAGTCTTAGAAAGTATAACTCCCTAAAAGTGTAAACTGTAAATAAAGTTTTCCAAAATTTAGTATACCTGAAATGAAATGCTGCGACTGGCTGGCAACCAGTTCAGGGTGTACCCCGCCTACTACCCGAAGCCATCTGGGATAGGCTCCAGCACCCCCTTGTGAGGAATAAGTGGTCATTAAAATGGATGGATGAAATGTTAATGTTTCTTAGCTTTGTTGTAAGTTCAAACAAAAAAGTGCAGGAGTTCCCATGATCAGCAGTCTGTCTTAAAAAGTTAACTGAACTTTTAAGTAAATAAATGAATTAATCACTAAAGTTTACCAACTTTTAAGATGTCCTTTTATCAGCCACCAGAAGATAAAAAAAAAAAAAGGCCAAATATCCTATAAGCGCCGAGGCCAATTATCGGTCTATCCTGACTACTAAAGCCTGGTACACACATAAAGACAATCGGGCTGTTTTTGTCACGATTTTGCCCCTTACCGACCAAAGACGTCAAACGCCCGACAATCTCATGTTTTATAAGATTATCCTTATGTGTGAGCTGTGTGGAGTGGATTTGTCCCGATAATTGGGTCCAGAAGCAGTCTGGGCCGACAATCTTAAGTAATGAACATGTTCAATATTTACGCCGAAAATCTTGGGGGTAGCCAAGGTTCTCCCAAGCCAGCTGGCTCCGCAGACTGTGACGTGTACGGTATCTAGCCAAACAAAGAAACTCTCTGATATGACGAACGAGTGCCCGTACATAAGACAAATGTGACCCGCTCTGGCAAAATGGTCCACATGTTGCGGGGATTAATGTGGAGATTTTTAGACAATATTAGACAGTTGGACACTATTTGTCTATTTTGAGATTTCTCCACAAATAGCCTCCTTAAGGTCTCTAGTTTAATTTCCCAGCAGCACAAAAGTCAAAATTGTAATAGAAGTGTATGAAAATAAACAATTATTAGGACGGTATGCATTGTAACCGGGGAATGTTTTAGCCTAGCTGCTAGCTAGCAGTGCGTCTTCCACCTGTTTATTCAAACCAACCCGTATTTCCTCGCCTTAAACGGCATTCACAAATGGCTTATATAAATGTTGTGATGATAAGCGGTTCTGATAATGGAGGGATGGATGGACATAGCAACCAAATAAAGTTGAACACCATAATGAATGTATGAATGAATACTGCGGTCAGGCCAGCCTCCACTCAAAAGACAAAATCAAGCCAGCCGCCCCAAAAATTGTTAATTCTCTGCATTACGGTAACATGCAGACATGCCGCTGCGTTGGCCACCTTCAAAATAAAAGCTGCTCAACACCTGGTTTAGGGTAAAAATAAATAAAAATCTTAAAAAATTCAAAGTTTGTTATCCTAGGACCAGGCCAGCTCTTCAAGACACTACACCGGCCCCAGGTATGCAACCAAATTACTTTGACCAAAATCTGATGTTGCATTTCAAAATAAAACTCCTTTGAAAATTGAAATTTCGCCAATTATCGCAGATTTTTTTAAAATCATAAAAAATTCATGGTTTGTTATCCCAGGACCAGACCAGTTCTATTTCGTCAGGTGGCGGTGCTGAAACAGGACGGAAATCCCCCCACACGCATGCGTCCCTTGAGAAAGAATTCATAAAAGGACATTTCCAGGGTTTCGGCTGACGTGATCCTCATGTATAAAAGCGGATCGAAACCGGAACCCAGCCTCTTTCACATTCTCCCGCGGTCACTCACGGCATTTACCGCCGTTCTTCGTCGCTGGTGGCCTGTGATCTTGTGGATCGGGGCAGCAGGGTTCCGCGCCCCCCTTGGCTGTGACGGCTTGGTGTATTTTTTGACTTTTTAAATATATGTACGGACATTGGAGCTCCCCTTCCATCTTTCCATGATCTCCGTGCCTCATCGCTGAGTGCGGTGTATGTCAGCCACTGTTGCCGTCTTGTCTACGATTGCTTTGACTTGTTTTGAATACAACTAGCTCGTGGTGGTACGGTTATTTCAAATCCTTTCCTAACTTGTATTGCCTCGCAACTTATGCGGCTCTGTCCGTGGGTCACCAGCCGTCTTGATGTTGTTTGATGGCTTTGATATTGTCTGTCATGACTTCTGCTAGTTCATGACGACACTAACGACCACTTACATGTTGCTGTGAGAATTTGTGGGTTTGTTTGTTCCATTGGTGAAGAGGCCGGTTTTCGCCTGCCCCTGACCATTGGAGTAAGAATAGTCGGGCTGAATCTCAGATTGCCTGGCAGTTGAGCCGTTTGGAGGCGAGTGTGAGGTCTATGCAGGCTCAGTTAGGTAATCAAAACCCTTCTTACTCTCAGGCCTCTGCAGGGGCGTTGCCCTATGCAGAGGTGGACATGCCGGATGCAACACTCTAATTGCCCTCCCAAGCGGACGACGTCGCCGAGGATGCCGTCTCCATCCGGGATTCTGATGCATATTTGGGAATGGACTGTTTCCACTGCCCTGTCTTCTCCTCCGTCCGTCTGAATGTTTTTCAGCTGGAACAGAATTGGTGCACACGGTTATGCTTAGTGCTTTCCAACGTTTAAAGTTGGACATGTCTGGCTTTTCTCAGCCTCCTACTGAGTGTGGCCTCTCTCCGATGGACTACTCAACTAACTTTTTTGAGATCCCAGAATCTCGTCCTTTTTTTGACAGACCTTCATTCCTGCTTGTACAATTCTAGTGTTTATCCTCGGCTCCTGGTGGAGGGCTGTGCCCTGGCAAACGTGGTTTCTTAATCTTATTGGTTTGGACCGTATGCCTAATGTAGAGTATTCTGTGGCTTCACTCATCGTCTCTCCTGAGGAAGCCCTTAGAGAGGCTGTGCGATGCCCTAGCCCTCAGTGGTGGTTGATGGATGAGCTGGCCACTAAGTCGTACAACGCGTCGGCAGTGGTAGCATGCCTGGCCAACGAACAGGCGCATCTGCTACTTGCTCTATCCGCAGCTTTGAGAGACAACGAAGTAGATGAGGCTACATCTTCTGTAACATGGCGCTGAAGGATTTATCCCTCCTTTCGACGGAGCATCGCCGTAGTATGTGCCGTAGTCTAGTAGTAGTAGTCTAGTAGGTCTGGTTGGCTCAATCTCCCTTGTGAGAGCCCTCCCGGAAGGAACTGCGTCACCTCCCTGTGGTTCCGGATCAAGTTTTCTGTTCGGCAGCGACAGGAGCGCTGGAATGCACGGTGCGTGCTAATGATGCAAGGCATAAGTTTACTAACCTTGCCAGGCCCTATGCTCCGTCAAACTCTGGGGGAGCTCCTCTCCCGACCGCCCCTCTGTCACGTACTGTGTAGTCCTTTCGGCCTACAGGGCGATACGGACCTCATCGTCCCTCACGGGGACATGTCACGGATGCCCGTGAGGTTCGTCCCTCTGGCCGAGGGCCCCATGGTAAGCCTCGTCCCTCCCGGACCCCTAAATCCGGGAGGGCCCAGTGATTGAGCTGACAGTCGGTTACTTTTCCTGTCGCCAGCTCACCTACTGGGCTGCCCTCGCTTCGGATCCATGGGTGCTTTCAACATTGTCTCATGGGTACAGGGTTCAGTTCCAACGCCAGCCCTCTCTCTCTCCAACCCGGTCAGATAGACTGTCATCAGCGACCCGGAAAAGGCACTAGCTCTGATGTTGCATTTCAAAATAAAACTTATTTGAAAATGTATATTTAGACTATTATTGCTTCTTCTTCTTTTCCTTTCGACTTTTCCCCTCAGGGGTCGCCACAGCGAATCAGTTGCCTCCATCTAACCCTGTCCTCTGCATGCTCTCACACCAAATCTATTCATGTCCGCTTTAACTACATCTATAAACCTCCTCTTTGGTCTTCCTCTCGACCTCCTGCCTGGTATTTGAAAACTCAGCATCCTTCTGCTAATATACTCTCTATCTCTCCTCTGAACATGTCCAAAACATCTCAGTCTGGCCTCTCTGACTATCTCCAAAGCCTCTAACATGTGCTGTCCCTCTGATGTACTCATTCCTGATTCTATCCATCCTGGTCACTCCCAAAGAGAATCTCAGCATCTTCATCTCTGCCACCTCCTGCTCTGCCTCCTGTCTTTTCCTCAGTGGCACTGTCTCCAGACAAACAACATTGCTGGTCTCACCACAGTTTTTAAACCTTTCCTTTCATTTTAGCTGAAACTCTTCTATCACACATCATACCTGACACTTTTATACACCCGTTCCAGCCTGCCTGCACACGCTTCTTCACTTATTTTCCAAGCTCTCCATTGCTCTGGACTGTTGACCCCAAATACTTAAACTCCTCCACCTTCTTGGTCTCTTCTCCCTGTAACCTCACTCTTCCACTTTGGTCCCTCCCATTCACACATAGATACTCCGTCTTGCTACGGCTAACCTTCATTCCCCTCCTTTCCAGGGAAAACCTCCACACCTCTAGCTTCTCCTCCACCTGTTCCCTGCTCTCACTACAGATCACAATGTCATCAGCAAACATCACAGTCCATGGAGATTCCTGTCTAACCTCATCCGTCATCCATAGCAAACAAGAAGGGGGCTCAGAGCTGATTCCTGATGTAGTCCCACTTCCACTTCGAACTCCTCCGTCACACATACAGCACGACTCACCACTGTCTTACAGTCCTCAAACATGTCCTGCACCACTTGAACATACTTCTATGCCACTCCAGACTTCCTCATACCACACACCACAGATCCTCTCTGGGCACCTTGTCATAAGCTTTCTCCAGACCTACAAAGACACAATGCAGCTCCTTCTGACCTTCTGAACATCCTCAAAGCAAACTTTTTTTGTCATGAAACCATACTGCTGCTCACAAATGTTCACCTTTGCCCTCAGTCTAGCTTCAACTACTCTTTCCCATAGATTCATTGTGTGGCTCATCAGCTTTATTCCTCTGTAGTTGCCACAACTCTGCACGTGTTCTTAAAAATGGGCAGCAGCACACTTCTCCATTCCTCAGGCATCTTCTCACTATCTAAGATCCTGTTGAACAACCCAGTCAGAAATTCTACTGCTACCTCTCCTAGACACTTCCATACCTCCACAGGACTAAGTGCCTTTCCACTCTTCATCCTCTTCAATGCCCTTCTCACTTCATCCTTACTAATCTTGGTTTCTTTCTGGTCCACAACAGTCACCTCTTCTACTCTTTGTTCTCTCTCATTTTCCTCATTTATCAACTTTTCAAAGTACTCTTTCCATCTTCCCATCACACTTCCGGCATCTGTCAAAACACTTCCATTCATAACCTTTATTACCCTAATCTGCTGCACATCCTTCCCTTCTCTTTCTCTTTGCCTTGCCAACCTGTATAGATCAGTCTCTCCCTCCTTATTGTCCAACCTAGCATACAAGTCATCATAAGCCCCTTGTTTGGCATTTGCCACTTCTACTTTCACTTTACGCTACATTTCCCTATACTCCTGTCTACTTTCTTCAGTCCTCTCAGTGTCCTACTTCTTCTTAGCTAACCTCTTTCTCTGGATCCACTTCTGCACCTCCTCATACCACCACCAAGTCTCCTTATCTCTTTTCCTTCCAGATGACACACCAAGGACTGTCCGACCTGTCTCCCTGATCACATTTGCTGTAGTTGTCCAGTCTGGAAGCACCTCCTGACCATCCAGAGCCTGTCTCAACTTCTTTCTGAAAGTCATACAACACTCTTCCTTTTTCAGCTTACACCATTTTGTCCTCTGCTCTGCCTTTGCCGACTTTGTCTTTCTCACCACCAAAGTCATCCTACACTACCATCCTATGCTGTCTGGCTACACTCTCACCTACCACTACTTTGCAGTCGCTGATCTCGTTCAGATTACACCGTCTACACAAGATGTAGTCTACCTGTGTACTCCTACCCCCACTCTTGTAGGTCACCCTATGTTCCTGCCTCTTCTGGTAGAAAGTATTCACGACAGCCATTTCCGTTCTTTTTGCAAAGTCAACCTCCATCTGTCTTTTGCATTCTTCTCCTGGATACCAAACCTGCCCATCACCACCTCATCACCTCTGTTTCCTGCACCAACATGTCCATTGAAGTCTGCACCAATGACAACTCTCTCACAGGGATGCTGTGCATTTCATCAAGGTCCAACCAAAAGTTCTCTTTCCCCTTCAGCTCACATCCTACCTGTGGCGCATACCCACTAACAACATTGATCATCACACCTTCGATTCCTAACTTCAGGCTCAGCACTTTGACAGTCTTTGTACCTCCAGGACGTTCCTAACAAACTCCTCCTTCATGATAACTCCTACTCCATTGCGCTTCCTTTCTACACCATGATAGAGTAACTTGAACCCTGGTCCTAAACTTCTAGCTTTGCTCCCTTTCCACCTGGTCTCCTGAACACACAATATGTTCACCTTAATCCTCTGCATCATGTCAACCAGCTCTCTACCTTTTCCTATCATTGTTCGAACATTCAAAGTCCCTACTCTCAGTCCTTGACTCTTGGTGTTCCTGTTCTCTTTCTTCCTACGAACAAACCTTCCTCCTCTCCTTCTTCAACCAACAGTAGTCTAGTTTCCACCGGCACCCTGTAGGTCAACAGCACCGATGTCGGTCGTTGTTAACCCGGGCCTCGGCATATCCGGTATGGAAGTCATATATTTTGATTCGCATGTTTGATTTGGCCAAAGTTTTATGTCGGATGCCCATCCTGCCACAACCCTCTGTATTTATCCGGACTTAGGACCGGCACAAGGAAACATTTTAGACCATTATTGCTGATTTTAAAAAATCATTAAAAAAACAAAGTTTGTTATCCCAGGACCAGACCAGTTTTAAGAGACACTACACCATCCCACGTATGCAACCAAAGTACTTCGGCCAAAATTTAGTTTTATTTTGAAATGAAACATCAGATTTTGTTCAAAGTACTTTGGTTGGATACCTGGGATGGTGTAGTGTCTCTTAGAACTGGTCCGGTCCTGGGATAACAAACCATGATTTTTTTATGATTTTTTTAAATCATTAATAATGGTCGAAATTAAAATTTTCAAAGTAGTTTTATTTTTAAATGAAACATCAGATTTTGGCTTAAGTACTTTGGTTGCATACCTGGGATGGTGTAGTGTCTCTTAGAACTGGTCCGGTCCTGGGATAACAAACCATGAATTTTCTATGTTTTTTTGAAATCAGCAATAATGGTCGAAATTAAAATTTTCAAAGTAGTTTTATTTTTAAATGAAACATCAGATTTTGGCTAAAGTACTTTGGTTGCATACCTGGGTTGGTGTAATGTCCTGTAGAACTGGTCTGGTCCTGGTATAACAAACTTTTAATTATTTTATTATTTTTTTT
>NC_141246.1:26299722-26472222 GCF_054856555.1 Leptonotus elevatus
GCACTCCATATCCACCACAACAGCATCTACCAATATTTAAGAGTTTGAGTTTGTTTCTCCCTCTGGTCATGGAGTTGGTAGAGGTTGTCCTTCATCTTTCCTTCCTCTGGTTTTCTGCCAACTTCATGACTGATGTGTGTATTAGAATAATTAGATTCTTTATCCAAATCTTTCTGGAATATCATGTGCTCCTTGAGCCATGTATTCCGATTAGAATGAAACTGAATGATCAAACAGAATGAAAATGTTTCATATGAACACCTCTATCAGAATAAAAAGACCAAATCTGAATGGAATGTATTTGGATTCACATTCAACAAGAGTCATGTAAACAGTTCAATCTAAGTAGCCAGGCCACATCCAGCCTGCGCATGCCATGTCATGACATAAATGCATAGAGACGTGATATGCACACTTTAAAATAGCGGCATCTTGCCAGAGCTCGTTTGTGATGGGAGATCTTGTTTTAAAGTACTTGGAACTTAGAGTACACAGTAGTAGACAGGTTACACCCCAAAGGTCTCTTCATAGCTGTTCTAAAAGAACCATTAAACAGAAGGAAGAAGATTTCATTTATACAATGCCATGGCACTCATAAACAAATTACCTCTGTGGTTTTTTCCCCAGCAATACAACTGCCATGACCTGTTTCTTTTACAGCAGGGGGTGACCAAACTTCTTCCTCTGGGTGCCACATTCAGAAAAATGGAAAGATGCAAGGGCCACTTATTTTTTATTTATTTATTCATTATTAAACATTGTCAAACCAATCAAGCAAAGAAGTAGTTACATGTTTTATATATAATGTAGTTATTTTTGAAAACGTACTACTAGTAAAGGTAATAAGGCAAATAGTTTGGGGTATGGTGACAATACCCCCCCTAAAAAAAAAAAAGAGGACACTTGCCCCGGCCTTGAAATTGTGGTACCAGTCGCAGTTACACAGTGTACTTCACCTCTTATTCAAATTGCCAATGCCGGACATTTACACAAATTTATAAACCCCCCGGACGCCCGAACAGGACGTAAGAAAATGGTCTGTCCTCCCAAAAGAGAACAATTAGTCACCCTAGTTTAGGGCATTTTCTTTTTTTGGCTAGCCGGCAGGCATGTATCTTCCTGGAATAGATCTGCCCCTCCACTGAGTAGCAGCTGAATCCCATCTCCACATTCAGAACCGAAACAAGAGCAATCTGTAATCAGATGAACAAACTTGATAACCTTTAGTGTAAATCTATAAATCAGACCAAAATGTGGAGGAATCCATTTTGGTTTCTGAAACTGAATTACCTTTATTCTCCACAGTGTTATGAAGACAAATTGTGTTACTATTTTAGCTACTATTTACATTCGTCTTGTTATATCTAGAAAAGTTCATTAGTAGCAGAAGTGATATCCCCATTACTCAGGAACCCCCACTTTTTCAACTTGACTTCTGCAGTATACAAACAGGAACAATAAACAATATAATAATCACAGATTAAAATTGTTACAAAATACTTTAATTCCCAATTGTCACAAATTTAATCTCTACTACAAACATCCAAGACATGCCTAACGTAGGGGGACCAGCTGCTGTAATTTTGACTCATTACTAGGACCAGAACTTGTGATAGCGTCTGCTTTCTCAGTCCTGCTTGTATGTGAAGAGAATGCAAAGGTTTCTTTGAGTAAAAAAAGAAAAGAAAAGAAAACTCATACCAACAGCTATCCCAGTGAGCCGTATATTTGTGGTGTTTTGACTGCCAGCAACATAGCTTCAGGAGTCGGATAATCTGAAGTTGAGTATGGACTATGGACTCTTTAGTTTTGAACTGGTGAAAGTTCACAATAACGGATCTTGGTGCTCGGTTAGCGCCCTGTGTGAGTTGTGTTTCAGCTGGAAGCTCTTTCCACAGCAGTTCCTCCACAAAGTGGAGCATGGAGGACCCCTCAGCTCCCTCCAAAATATGTGCAGATTATTCCGTCGTGATCTTCCCACCAGGTCAGTCAGTTTGTTCTTTCAGAGTTTTCAGCAGGATATCTTTAACTTCCCTATTCCAGTCCTCAACTTGGCAAATGCGTGCATGTGCATCCTCCAAGCATTCTCTTTGATCCTTCAGTTCCTTGTCGTTGTCTGCCAGACGCTTGTTTATTTCCAACTTAAACGTATCCAGATCTGGGTTTTTTTCAGCCGTAACCTTCTTGAATGACACAAATCCATTTCTTATTTCTCATCTCAACTCGTTAAATAGTTTCGTTAGGCCAGGTAGGCTCTCTTGTAGTGTCAGAGTGTTAGCATTTGCCATTAGCTTGCCTGCTTCGGCAAGCTAATGGCAGTGCTCATTTCCATCCATTTTCGGCGTCTTCTTGCGGATTGTTTCGGGTGCTTCTTGTTTGTCGTCCTTCGCGTTTGTCTACTCCACTCATGTCTCTTTATTTACATTAATTTTTTTTATTCTTTGTTTTTCACTGAGTGGGTACAGGATTCAGTTCCGACGCCGGCCCCCTCTCTCCAACCGGGAGAGACTGTCATCAGCGATCCGGAAAAAGCACTAACTCCAGATCAAAAGCTAGTGACCCTCCTCGCCAAGTCCGCTATCGAAGCAGTGGATCCTTTGGCTCATCCAGGGGGATTCTACTCCCCCTACTTCCTCATTTAAAAAAAGACAGGTGGATTACGCCCTATCCTGGATCTGAGAGGTTTCAACTGTTACCTCAGGGTGTTGCCCTTCCGCATGCTGACTACGTCGGCCGTGTTGAGGACGATCGCCCGACGGGAATGGTTCACGTCAATCGATCTGAAGGAGGCTTACTTCCACGTCCTTAGCACAGGAAGTTTCTCCGCTTTGCCTACAGGGGTCGCCACTGGCAATTACTCCCATCTGGGCGGTCACTCTCTCCCATAGTGTTCACACATGTAGTGATGGCAGCCCTTGCACCCCTGCATTCGAGTGGCATGAAGGTGCTCCCTTATTTGGACGACTGGCTGATATGTGCACCGTCCAGCGGTCAGGCACGTCAAGACATGTCTACGCTTCTTCAGCATGTGTCGCTTCAACTCAAGGTCAACCTGGAGAAGTCCTCTCTCATTCCCTGTCAGAAGACTCTGTTCATTGTAATGTAATTGGACACCACATCCATGACTACTCGGCCATCCCTACAGATGGTATATGAAAAGCTACGCCTCATCTCTCTCTTCCGTGCCAATTGGATGCTGCCTTATGTCCTTTTTATGTGTCTGCTGGGCAAGTTAATGTCCCTGACGGTATTTGTACGACTAGGCCTGCTGTCGCTGTGACCATTGCAACGGTGGCTGCTCCGCTCCCGGCTCGACTCGCTGCTGGACCGTCGGAGGCGTCTCCGAGTGTCCAGTCGGTTCATGGGTGCTCTCGCACCTTGGGGTCGCCGGTCTGTTCTGTCAGGAGGAGTCCCGCTGGGTGTGGTACCTACACGTCATGAAGTTGTCACCACCGATGCCAGCCCCACTGGATAGGGTGCAGTTTGGCAACACAGAACTTTTCAAGGCCAGTGGTCTGCAGGGGACAGGTCGCTGCACATCAATGTGCTGGAGCTGCGGGCTGTGCATCTGGCCCGCAGGGTGCCATGTCCTGGTATGATCAGATAACACCTCCACTGTGTATCACATCAATCATGAGGGCGGGACGAGATCCGCCCAGTTGCTACGAGCCTCACGGAGGTTTCTCAGATAGACCGCCCCTGTCTTGCCAGCCTGCGGGCCATGTTCTCCCGGGCATTGTCAACCAGTCAGCGGATTCCCTCTCCCACCATCGTCCGCCTTAGGGAGATTGGCGTTTTCACCCGGAGGTGGTGAGCGCCATTTGTAGTCACTTCGAAAAAGCGACGGTAGATCTTTTTGCCTCCGAGGAGTCCACTCTCTGTCCCCTCTGGTTTTCCCTGAGTAAGCAAAGCAGCCTGCTAGGCCAGGATGCTCTGGCACACCCCTGTCCAAGAGGCCTGCTATATGCATTCCCACCTCTCCCCTTTATTCATCTGACCCTTCAGGAGGGTCCTTCTGGAGGGTCACACGTTGTTGCTGGTGGCCCCTCTTTGGCCAGCCCTGACTTGGTTCCCTCTCCTCCGCAGTCTCTGCTCCTCCAAACCGTGGATCCTGCCCAGTCGGTTGGATCTATTGTCCCAACAGTGGGGTCGGATTTGGCATCCTGATCCCCGTCTGCTCCATCTGTGTGTCTGGCCGCTGAGGGTCAAGACCCATTGTTGACTGAGTGCTCATCTTTGGTTAAGCATACGATCCTTAATGCCAGGGCTCCGTCCACTCGTTCGCTGTATGCTAACAGGTGAAAGTTGTTTGCGGGGTGGTGTGCAAGCTGCGGGAGGGATCCGGTGACGTGCCCTATTCCCACTGTTTTAGAATTCCTTTTCGATAAGGGGGGGGGGGGGGGGTCCTTTTCTACGATAAAGGTCTACGTGGCCATTTCGGCCCGCCATGTTGCAGTGGATGGCAAGTCTGTGGGTTGCCATAGCCTAGTGGCCTCCTTCCTCAGGCGTGCCCTTCGCCTTCGTTCTAGGAACCCGCCTCGAGTCCCCGCCTGGGACCTTCGATTGGTGCTCGACGCACTGTGCATGTCCTGTGCATGTCCCCTCTCGAGCCATTGACCGAAGGGGAGCTTCGCTGGCTGTTTTGTAAGACGGCGTTTCTACTTGCGATAGCATCCGCTAAGCGAGTGGGGGAGCTCCACGCCCTATCTGTTAGCCCCGACCGAGTGCCTTCGTTGGCACCCCGACGGGGAAGGGGTCACATTGTGGCCAAATGCTGCTTTTGTCCCCAAAGTTTTGTCTGGCTTTCAAGCCAATCACCCTATTCGTCTCGCTTGTTTTACTCTGCAGTCGACGGATGGGGATGACGCTCCAAGTCTTTGTTGTCCTGTGAGGCTACGGCATGTTTCCGTACATCCAATCAGCTTACGACGGCCCGAATAAAGGAGCTGCTGTTTCCAAGCAACGCCTCTCCAATTGGATCGGGGATATGATTTGGTCGTCCCCCTCCTCCTGGGGTGCACAGTCACTCCGCTAGGAGTGTGTCTACGTCATGGGCCGTTCTGAAAGGAGTGTCCTTGGCGGACGTCTGTGCGGCTGCTTCCTGGTTGTCGCCTTGCACGTTCTCCAGATTCTACAGTTTGGATGTCACCTCTCCTCAGCCACTGGTGTGGTTCGCGCTCCTGCGGAGGTCCCTCTGTGAGGTACATTTTCCAGGGTCTTCGTGACATCACTGATATTTGGCGTTCCGTGCTGTTTCAGCACCACCACCTGGCGGGAGGGACAAAATAGAACGATAGTTACGTATGTAACTACGGTTCTATGAGTCCCGAATGACCGCTAGCATTGCTTGTCACTCAGAGCTCTCGTGTTGTTTTCGCGAGAAGGTCCTGAGAGACTGGGTTCCGGTTGCGATCCTCTTTTATACATGAGGATCACGTCAGCCAGAACCCTTGAAATGTCCTTTTATGAATTTTATCTCCAATGACGCATGCGCCTGGGGGATGTCCGTGCTGTTTCAGCACCGCCAACTGGCATACGTAACTGTCGTTTTATGTGCTTTAATAGTTTTTTTAACCTGTGTAAAGCACTTTGATCGACTGATGTCACCCTAAATGTGCTCTATAAATAAACTTGACTTGAACACAAGGAGAACTTTGATGTTACCACTTTTTCTTAAGTGGATTACTTAATCAGATTCTATGAAAAGATTGTCGACATTGGGTGGTACATGGTTTACAGTCAAATAAATATGGCAAATAAAATTTTTAACCATTACACTTTTTGAACGTGTCTTTTTGAATGAACAATAGTACACATAGTTGAATAAAAACAATGCAGTTTTTATAACCATTAACCATGGGGAATCTATGACCTATATACAGTAGGCCTATATAGCTCACCTTTCATATTCAATAATTTCATTAATGCTCAAGTATAATGAATACAAGCAGCGCCGTGCAAAATGCATTTAGCAGACTGCTGGTTGATTTAATACATTGCTATTTTATATGATGTGGTTTTTAATCATTTATGTAGTAGCCAATATAGTTAAAAGTAGCCAGATGTTATATACGAGTTACACTCATAGTGATTTCAGGAGCAGCTGCATACCGTCCTATGCAGTAACTGATTAAACGTGGGTTTTAAACATGATCACATTACTTTACGTTTCGTCTGCTTAATGGTCACAAACGGGGGGGAAAGTGCCCTTAGTAAGCGTAGTTAATGTGCGTTTACAACGTGAGTGCATTCACTTTTATTTTCAAAACTGTACCACCACTTCCTTATTATTAAAGTGTAACACTTTTATTTTGAAGTGTATCCCACCACTTCCTGTGTGACACTTCATTTCAGACAGTGCACGTTTGTAAACATTGCAACTGGAATGCGGAAGTGCTGACCGTGCAGGTCTTCCGGCCAGATCCCCTTGCTAACATCGGTTAAGCGGAGGACCCACACAAGACAGAAAAATACTTACAACTACAAAATAGATTTGCAACCAAAGGTCTGGACTTGCAAACAAAACTTAAAAACTTAGCAAAAGTTAAAAAGTATATATATACGAACCCATTATATTTGTTTGCAATTTTTTTTAAATTCTCAAATATCTTTTTGGATAAAATTTTTGTTTAAATTTAAAATCCCTTTTTTGTTTGAAAATAAAGACAAATTTCTCTCCATACAGACCCGTCTGCATTCGATTTTCTCTTCTGCATGTTAGAGTAGAGAAGTCGAGTTTTCACTGTTTATTTGCTGTTAGCAGTTCACGAGCAACCAATCAGATGGTGCTGTGGGCAGGCCAATGCTGCAGGAAGTCAACAGTCACTGACTCAGAACAGACGGAGGAGAAAAGCGCACGTTCGAGCAAGAATAACTTTTTAATTTATCGGCCGTCAAAACAAAAAAAAGGCAGATGCCTATGTTCATAAAAATGCTAAATATCGCCGTCGAGAATCGGCCCGGACGATAATCAGTCTATCTCTACCTTAGTCATCTCTTCATTCAGATTCTAAACACCACCACACTGGATTTCAAATGAAATAGACAAGATGTGGTTTAATTGTAGAATTCCACCTTTATTTTGAGGGGATTTACGGTACAGTCTATATTTGCCTCCCAGGCCTCGATACACCAATCCAACATCGGAAGTCGTAAAATTTGGGCGGCCGTCATTGACGGACCTTACGTCAATATTGATGGAATGCCCACCTCTGGAAACAGGCCTGTACAAAAATGATGCTGCCTCTATAAGAGATTGAAAAGAGTTTGACCAGAAGAACATGTCTAACTCAGGTGTTTCCTTTAATTGATCTAGTGTTGGTCTCAGTCGCAGATGATGGGTCTTCCAAAAGGATAACGACCCCAAAACACACAGCCAAAAACACCCAAGAATGGGTAAAAGAATATCATGGACTATTCTGAAGTGACATTCCATGTTCCCAGAGCTAGCTTCAGTAGCCGGGGGTCGGACCGCCAAGGTCTCCCGCCTTGAGCTGCCGCCCAGCTCACTGCGCACCGACCCCTTTGGCCCCTCTCACAGGTGGTGAGCCCATGGCAAGGGGGACCCACATTGCCTTTTCGGGCTGTGCCCGTCCGGGCCCCATGGTTAAGGCCCGGCCAACAGACGCACGCCTTCGAGCCCCGCCTCCAGGCCTGGCTTCAGGGGGGCGCACCCTGGTGACCTGCGTCCGGGCAAGGGAAACCGCGATCCAAATTTGTTCATCGTCATAGGAGTCTTTTTGAGCCATGCTTTTTGTCTGTTTGTGTGTGGACTTTGTACTGGTCCGTTGTGGTGAAGAAGGAGCTGAGTCAAAAGGCGAAGCTCTCGATATATCGGTCGCTCTACGGTCCTAACCTCACTTATGGTCACGAGCTGTGGGTCGTGACCATAGGTGAAGAACAAGAACAAGATCCCGGATACAAGCGGCCGAAATGAGTTTCCTCCGCAGGGTGTCTGGGCTCTCCCTTAGAGATAGAGTGAGAAGCTCAGTCATCCGGGAGGGACTCAGGGTCGAGCCGCTACTCCTCCGTGTTGAGAGGAGCCAGATGAGGTGGCTCGGGCATCTGGTTCGGATGCCTCCTGGACGCCTCCCTGGAGAGGTGTTCCGTCCCACTGGCAGGAGGCCCTGGGGACGATTCAGGACACGCTGGAGAGACTGGCCTGGGAACGCCTTGGGATCCCGCCGGAGGAGCTGGTTGAAGTGGCTGGGGAGAGGCAAGTCTGGGCTTCCCTGCTAAAGCTGCATGATGGCTGGATGGATATTCTGAACTGCCTTTTTTTTTTCTTTTAAAGAGCTCAGTATTATTCATTCGGTAATGTCATCATCATTGCTCTTTTTTTTCTTTTTTTTTGTATGTGGGTGAGTATATGTATGTGTGCGTGTGCGTGCGTGTATTCGTTAGTTCACCAAAAACCTATTAAAAAAATCCCATACCGTTCACCTAAACCGAACACCGCCGTCAGGAGACCTGAAGAAGGACCAAAGACAACAGAGGAAAGTGAAATCCAGCACCGACCAGACACCACCTACCGGGCCACCAACCAAAGTTCTTCACCAACCCCAGAAACTCCCAACAAATCAGGGAGACCTCAAGAGACCAAAGGAGAGACTGAGGAAAGGAAGGAAGGACAAACGAAGCAGAGTGAGATCCACGGACATCAGCCTCCACCGATTCAACGACCAGAGGAAGAAGCAGATTGTGTTTGAATTTTGGTAGATGCTGGTGTGGTGGATCTGGCATGCATGAAAACCTCCACCAAAGAGGGGAGCCGTCGACACCGGCCAGGTCAGAGAAAGCACAACACCCCAGGGCCCCCCAGGCGGCGGCAGGACCAAGGCACAACCCCCGGGCCCCGCAGGGGCCACCGGCCGGAGAGCAAACCCGGAAGCCAGGAGTGCCCCCCACCGGTCCACAGCCCCCGCTCCCCCAACGACCCCCCCGCCCTTCATCCACCCCCGCCATCCACCCCAACCCAGCCCCAGCCGCCCCCAGGCCCCCAAGCCCCAAGACACCCCCCCACCCCCAGGACCCCCCCCCTTCAACAAAGCCGCCCCCCCGACCCCACCCCAAAGTGTATTGTGCAAACCTAGTGCAGTGAGTTAAGAGGAGCGACCAGCGGGGCCCCCCCCAACCGGGCGGGGGCAGGAGGCGCACCAAACCACCAAACCCCCACCCACCCCACCGGGACCCCGGCGGGCATATGGGACCAGCCCGGCGGGGCGATAGGGCTCGCCCCCCGGATACTGGGGCCCGACCGAGGTGCCAGGAGGTCCACCGGAGCGGGGCGGGCACAACCCCAAACCCACCCACCCCCCCGGCCCCCAGAGCGCCGAGACCCAGGCCACAGATGGAGCCCCCGGCCCAGGGGAGGGGAAGGAAGGCATACAGGGGAGGGGGAAGGGAGGGGGGAAGGAGACGACAAGAAGGGCAAGGGGCAGCGGCAGGGCCGCAGAGAGAGGGGGAGAGGAGGAGGAAGGGTGACGAGGGAGAAGGGACAGGAAGGCGGAGGACGGGCGGGGAGAGGCGAGGAGGGAGAGGCAGCAAGGGGGAGGAAGGGGGAGGGGAGAGGGAACCACGGGGCACCCCGGCGGCCCACAGGCCCCGAACCGCGTCGCCGGGCCCAGAGCGACGGACCGCGCCAGAGCGGCGCCGCCCCGGACACCAGGGAGAGCCCCACAACGCAGCACCCCCCAAGAGACCCAGGGAACGGCCAAGACGCAGCCGCCACCCAGCAGCCAACAGAGGGGCAGACCCGCCCACGCCCAGCCAGGGGGGGACAGCACCTATAGAATTAACCCACTGGCATGCAGTGAATCAGAATATTAACCCTTAGTGCCCATTGGAGGGGCATCTGCTCGATCCTGTTGGCAGCAGCTGGGTTCCTGACTATAAAAACACAACCATTAGTTACAAATTGCCAAATACAGAAACATCAATGTAAGTTATCCCGATGCGGTGGCTGTCGCTAACAGCAGAATTAAGTAACCAGGTTTAGGTTAAAATATTCTATATACGTAGACCATGTTTCTATAAATTTTGATATTTGGTTTTTATTTGAGGCAGATATTTTTTCCATTAAAATGTGATTTATGAGGAGGTTAGACCATTGGTCGATATTCAGAGTTTGTTTATTTTTCCAGTTAACAAGAATTGGTTTTTTTGCGATAGTAAGGGCTACAAGTGTAGATTGAAATTGTTTATGTGGTAAGTCAGTTGTTGTTAAGTCACCTAGCAAACACAAGTTTGGAGAGAATGGTATCCTACAGTCCAAGACAGCGGAAAGCTTTTCTAAGACTTTAGTCCAGAAATACATAACCGGAGTACATAACCATAAAGCATGAAAATAAGTGTCTGTAGTGTTTTGTAAACACTGGAGACAAATGTCGGAGTCTGAGAGTCCCATTTTCTTCATCTTATATTGAGTAATGTATGTTCTATAAATAATTTTATATTGGATAAGTTGTAAATTTGTGTGTTTTGTCATTTTAAAAACGTTTTTACAAACTTGAATCCAAAAGTCAGATTCCGGAGCTATAGACAAGTCTGTTTTCCATTTCGAGATGGGTAAAGACGTTTTATCAGTATATGAAAGTAACTTATATATTTTTGAGAGTTTTTTTGTTGTCGGAGAAAGCTTGGTAATATCTTTAGCTAAAACAGGCGGCTGGAGCGTACCCTGAAGTGTTGGAATTTGTTTCTTTATCATACTTTTAACTTGCAGATAATGTAAAAAATTCCGTTTTTAATTTTGTATTTTTGGAGCAAGGATGTATATGATATAAACATATTATCTGAGAAGAGATGGTGGAGATGTATAATTCCTTTCTGCTGCCACACACCTAAATAAAACGATTGGTTGTTAAGTTGAAAGTCGGGGTTATGCCATAGGGGAGAAAGCCCACAGGGCTCCACTTGGGCTTTTGTCATTTCTAGTGCCTTCCACCAGGCAGTCAGGGTGGCGGAGATCATTGGGTTTTTAAAACAATTATGTCGCTTAATCGATGTTGTAATAAAGAGTAAATCTAGAAGTCTGAGGTTATTACAATCCTGCTGTTCTAGTTCCAGCCAACAGTTAGTAACTCTGTTGGGTTGTGCCCATAAAATGATATATTGTAGCTGGTTAGCTATATAGTAGTGCATAAAATTTGGTGCCTCTCGACCTCCTTTGGATTTTTTTTTCTGAAGAGTAGATAGACTAATCTTTGCTTTTTTTTTATTCCAGTAAAATTTTGTAACGGCTGAATCCAACAACTGGAACCAGTTAGCCGCAGGTTTAAATGGTATCATTGAGAAAAAATATTTTATTTTGGGTAAAACTTTCATTTTAATAGTGGCTATTCGTCCTATTAGAGAAATAGGAAGATTATTCCAGCGCTACAAGTCACTATAAATGCTATCCAGAAGTGGAGTAAAGTTTAAATTAATTAAATCAGTTTGTTTAGATGAGATTTTTATGCCTAAATATTTTTAATTACCTATAGGAAATGAGTAGTGTGGGTCCTGGCTTGCAGAGTTCCATGAATTTTCTGTAATAGGTAGAAGTGTTGATTTTGTCCAGTTAATATCTGATAACTGTGAGAATTTAGTTATTAAGTTAAATACTTCCCCTAACGAAATAGCAGGGTTTTCTAAATAAAGTAAAATATCATCGGCATATAGATACATTTTATGTTCTGTTACCCCAGAGTGAATTCCTTGAATCCTTCTTTCCTGGCGTATGGCTAATGCAAGCGGTTCAATAAATATTGCAAATAATAAAGGCGACAGTGGGCATCCCTGTCTTGTGCCTCTCTGTAGAGTAAAACTCTGAGATATAATCCCATTAGTAGTAACTGTAGCTTTAGGAGAATCATATAATACTGACACCCAGTGAATAAATGACTTCCCAAAGCCAAATGTATTTAAAACAGCAAAGAGGAAGGACCAGTTAACTTTGTCGAAAGCTTTTTCTGCATCTAATGATATAATAACTGCCTTTTTATCATGCCGCTGTGACATGCTAATAAGGTTAAAGAGCCTCCTAATATTATTAGTAGATTGACGATCTTTAATAAAGCCTGTTTGGTCGCTATGAATGATTGTCGGGATTACTGTCTCTAGTCTAGATGTGAAAGCCTTAGTGATAATTTTTAATATCAGTGTTAATTAGTGAAATCAGATGGTAACTTGATGGAAGGGTGGGGTATTTTTCTGGCTTTAATAAAAATTTAATTGCTGCTGTATTCATGTGTGGGCGTATGTGACCATTAGTTTTAATTTATGTTACTACTCTTAAGAATAGTGGAGCAAGCATTAACCAGAAGTGCTTAAAAAATATAGCCGGATAACCATCCGGGCCAGGTGCTTTGCCATTTGGCATACTATCTAGAGCACTGTACAACTCGTTTATAGTAAGTGGTGCATCTAACATATCTTTATATTCAGTAGTTGTTCAGTATTCAGTAGTCAGTAACTGAGGTATATTTAAGCTACTGAGGAATGCCTCAATATGCTCTGGGTTAGGCTTATTAGTTTCTGAGTATAGGTTGTGATAATAGTTATAAAACATTTGATTAATTTCTTCTGGTGAACTGCCTTTTATGAGCCCAGATCTAAATCCCATTGAACATCTGTGGAAGGTGCTGAATCTGGAGAAGACTCTTCAACTTGAGACAATTGGAGCAGTTTGCTCACGAAGAGTGAGCCAAAATATCAGAATCAGAATCGGTTTTATTGTCATGTAAATTAATAAATTTTACATTACTGCTAATTTGTCTCGGTGACTGGTGCCATAAGACATAAACAAGTAGCATTAAAATGACATAGTATAAACATTAAAGTAAAAGGTAAAAATATATAAAATAAGATAAAACAAAAATATCAGAATATATGTTGACAGGTCCAGCGTTACAGTAGTTGTTTTATTGCAATGATTGCCTCAAAAGGTTGTAAAACAAAATCTTAAGTTATGAGTACCAACACTTTTGTTTAGTGCTGTTTCCTTTTCTTCCCCTTTTTTTCCCTTTTTTTTTTAAACAAATCTCTTTAACGGCAATTCAAAGGTAATGGCTGATTTTGTAATTTTGTTTATATTGTTGCTATGGTAAGTTTCAAGTGAGGTCAGGTACCATTGTGGGGTTTTCTTTCATCAACACGGGGTTACCAACAATTTTGTCCAACAAGAGGAACAAGTATTTTTTGTTATACAAAGAAATAGTTAGAACCCACCCCCCCCCCCCCCCCTCCGCATTTTTTTTGTAACATGTTTTTTTCTTCTCCATTTCTCTGTAGATTGCAATCTACTAAACAAAACACCTCCTACTCCAACCATGTATAAATACAGACCTGCCTGCAGTCCTGGACAGAACCGCACTCCACTAACCTATGCTTATGCAAACCAGGTAATGCGCTAATGCTGTGTAGATTTAAATGACTGTTTGACCCGATGCTATTACCAGAGGGGGTCGTTGACAGACCTATCCCCAGACCTCAGTCTTTGGGGGAGAGGGGCACATGAAATGCATGGAGAGGCCTTCACACATGTTATTATGCTATTGTTTATCATTCTTAGGACCCGAGCAACGACCGCTGCGAGGTCACACAATTGCAATTTCAACACATTCCAAAAATTTATGCCATTCGAGGGCTATTTTTCTCACTCCAAAAATTCAAAATTTTCACCAAATTCAAACATTTGACACCAAAAATTCACTATTAATTCACAATGGCATGATTTGTCCATAACCAACACCATGTTGAATTAGTTATGTTTATTTTTATACTCCTCTTCATATTGTGCCTGTGCACTTACTGCTGACTATGTCTTGCCTTTTTTTTTTTTTTTAATGTCCTGAAGACACCTGGGAATGCGAGGAACTAAATTTCCATTACTTTGTATGTCCAGCACAATAAGCACATGTGAAATTGACAATAAAGCTGACTGTCACTTTGACTAAACATTGAGTCAGAGTGGACCATTTTCTGTGCCTCACTCCGCATTGCATCTGCTTTTTGCAGATGATGTGGTACTGTTGGACTGTGATGTGGAGAGTTCAGTGCTGGGCTCTTACCTACAGGAAAAAACATGAAAACCAAAGTTTTTTTTTTTTTAACTTTTACATTCATAATTGAGAGCAATGTTAAATCTTTGTGTTTTTGACCTCCAGTAAAAAAAACACTGAACTGAATGATCAGCCCAAATGCTGACTGCCATTATTTATATCTGTGTCATGGAAATGGCTTCTTCACCATCCTTCTCTTTCTCTTCTTTTGTTCTTTAGTTAAGTCAAGTGGAGAGGGATGCCAGTAGTAGGGATTCCTCCTCCTCATCTTCCTCCCTGGTTCAATCTAGCCATCAACCTGGGTTCCGCTCACAACCTAGCCTGGACCTGAGGGAAACTTATTCTAACAAAGCGGGGGGGATAGCTGGAGGGGAGAGAAGAGATGTTGGAGGAGGAAGCATTCCTAGCTACTCTCTCACGGGGCATTCGTACCCCTCATTTTCTGACCCTGCTGTCCTGTCAGGAGTGCCTTCACAATGCTCTGGTTCTATGCAAACCTCAGCATGTACTGCCCAGATCTCTGAAACAACCACTACCTCAAGCATCTTTAAGAGCTTAGAAAATCAAACTCCTCCACCTCCCCATCCAGCTCCTAACGGAAGCCTGTCAGATGACAGTTTAATGGCTAGAGATGATGGTTTTGACAAAAGGGTGTTAGCAGGATCAAAAATTCCTGAGGTTTCGTCTGGGACACCCTGCTCTCCAGCGGCAGGTGGCTACATCTCCTCTTTCCATTCGTCGAAACCAAGAGATGCTGAACTGCATTCCCAGTCTCCCAAATACCATCACCCTCTCCTTCATCGGTCAATCTCTTCCACATGCTCCTCTCCTCCCGAGAGGGAGCATCTGTTGGTGGAACCACAGCGAAGCAATCGCCTTTTGCCTTTCTGTCAAATGTCTGTGCCACCCCCTTCCCCTGCTCAGAATCCACCACAACATCACCACCACCATCACTCCCATTATCATCATCATCATAATCATCATAATCATCATCACTCCAATCATCATCACCACCATTCCACCTCTACCTCCCACATTTCTCGTTTCATTGCTCCTCACCTGGCCCACCATCCCTACCCACACCACACATTCTCTACAGATACCCCTTTGGACTTGTCGTCATCTTCCGCAAAGAACCCTTCTCACTCCCCACAACACCCACCTCTTGGTAAAGCACTGTCCTACTCAAGCGCCGCTGCTGCTGAAATGCAGTACCAGCTAATTCGAAAGGCTTCCTCAGCAGCTGGAGCAAATGCAGCAGGGATAACAGGAGGAATGGCAGGAGGAATACAAGTACCAAAGTAAGAAGAACTATCGGTCATTCCATGTCATTTCATCAAATGCCAACGACCTATTATACAATCAGTTGGATAATTAATGAGCAATTAATTATTAATTATGATTAATTAATTATTGGATTATTAATAATAAACCACACCAATATCGGGAAAAATATATAATCTGTGTCAAAATGAGGCAAAACACCCTCACAATTTTATATTTTTTAACAACAATTTGATATTTGTGACAGTTTTCTAGATATTGCCGTTTATTGTGGCTTTTCAGCGTATTATGCCAAAAAACGTCTATAAACTACCCTTCATTCAATTAAAATTTTCATGAAAAAACTATTGACATTAGAGACCTAATATTTTGGATTTTTCCTATCAACAAGTGTATCTTCGTATGGTCAGGTTGGAAGATTTTCAGAAAATTTATGACATGGCACGGAATGACCCTATTACATAATGTCAGCACTTTTGAAATCCTGATATTCATTGACTGCTACTCTTTTGCTTCTTGTCCTGACAGATTTCCTGTGAGTTCTTTTGTTTTTTAATTCCATTTGTTCGTTTTGTGATGTGAGTTTTGCATAGTATTGTCTATTTTATCCAAAATTTGCCCTGTTATGCATGTTTGTAAGATGTGCACCCTGATTATGTGGTCATTTCAGCATGTTATATCTGGAATGCTGCACAAGCATGACATACATGTTGTCTTAGAAAATTGTGTATACATATGTTATAAATTATAATTACACAGTGTTTCCCACAGATTTGAAATCTACTTGGGCTACATTGACACCTTATGTATTTATCATCGGCACATTTAGTGAGTTAGATTAATGCAGTTTTGGTTATTGCATGACCCCCCCCCCCCCCCCCCCACACACACACACACACATACATACATACATACAGTGCTACTCAAACGTTTTGAGCAATTTGGACTTTCCAATTGTTTCAACCTGATTTTGTTGTTCAATTGTTTCATATTTCAATTTATATGAAACAACAGGTGTAGGTTTATCAATTCAATGCATTGTTTTTTTTGTTTTTTTTTATCAACTGTGTAGTCCAAACTTAATTAAAAATACTTTTTGGTCAATTCATGTAAGTGCAAAAGTAAGTGAACCCTCCCTGAGCTGCATTGCTTAAAACAAGCAGTCAAGTAGGATCAGGTAGGACACATTGGTAGGTAAACTAACCACTGAAATGGACCAATGAAATGAGAGGTTTAGCAAAGAAATTATGCATCACTAACTGAAACAGAGACTAAACCACGTCACTTTAGTCTTACCCAGGTGAATCCATACAGGTCAGTCATGCTGAGAGGAAGAGAAATCTCAGGGGACCTCAGGAAGTGGGTAGTGACAGCACATCTGTCTGAGGAAAGCTATAAAGTCATCTAAAAAAAAATTAGCTTCATCATTCCACTGTAAAGCAGATCATCTGCAACTAGAGAACACTGAACATTTCTACAATCCTGCCTAGAAGTGGACGACCATCTAAACCATAGGTGTCAAACTCCGGTCCTGGAGGGCCGTAGTCTGCAGGTTTTGGATGTTTCCGTTCTCCAACACAGCTGATATATGATCAGCTCATCAGCAAGCTCTGCATAAGCCTGATAACGATCCTGCTGATTGGAATCAGCTTGTGTTGGAAGAGGGAAACCTCCAAAACCTGCAGGACCTCAATGACCACAGTTTGACACCTATGATCTAAACTATCAGCAAGAACCACAAGAAAAATGATAATTTAGGTAAAAAGCCAACTCGAACATCACATCAAAGGATTTGCAGACCTCTTTTGCTGCATCTGGGACACATGTGCATGCTTCAACAGTCAGAAGAAAAGTCAATCAACAAAGCTTTAATGTAAGGCTTGCTAGGTAGAAGCCTCTGCTCACAAAAAAAGATCAAAGCTGCACATCTCAGCTTTGCCAGAGAGTACCTGGACAAACCTGAAGCTTTTTGGAAGTCCCTTCTGTGGACAGATTGTTGTTTGGTCACAACTAAAACAGTCATGTTTGGTGAAAAGTCAACAGTGCATACCAGCAAAATAACCTTCTCCCGACAGTGAAGCAGAGTGATGAGAATGTTAAGTTCTGGGCTGGCTTTTCATCCTCATGACCTGGACAACTCCACATAATCCAGGGAATCATGAATTCAGAGGAATATTGTGAAATCCTGGAACATAACCTGAAGCCGTCCTTTGTGAAGTTACAGCCTGGTCGACGATGGATCATGCAACAAGATAATAATCCAAAGCATTCCAGCAATACAACCAAGGGAATATCTGAAGAACAACAAGATTTATGTTCTTGATGTGCCCAGTCAAAATCCTGACTTAAATTCTTTCAAAATACTGTGGCGGGACCTGAAGCGGGTTTATGTTAGACGCCCATCCAACCTCTCTCAATTGGCTGCATTTTGCAAGGAAGAGTGGCAAAAATTACCCCAAAGTAGGTGTGAAAGACTGATAAATCACTATAGAAAGTGTTTGGATGAAGTTCTCATTGCTAAAGGAGGTGCAATGTCTGATTAAGTGAGAGGTTCACATACTTTTGCACCCATGAAATCTGAGTTTTTCTTAAATTAACAACTTATGTTCAAGAATGAATGACAATATTATCATTCTTTTTATTCAAGTCCATTATTTTCAATGTCAGCATTGTAGATTTGGGTATGACAAAAAATGTAATAAGGTTATTTTAATATTTTAGACAAAAAGGCTGGGGGGGGGTGTCTGGGGGCTTGGGGGCCTGGGGGCGGCTGGGGCTGGGTTGGGGTGGATGGGGGGCGGGGGGAGCGCGGGCTGTGGACCGGTGGGGTGCCTGGCGGGGTGCCTGGCGGGCCTGCAGTGCCCCGTCCTGCTGCGTTGGGTTGGGGACGCGGGCCGTGTTGGGGTGGGGTCTCCTGACGGCGGTGTTCGGTTTAGGTGAACGGTATGGGATTTTTTTAATAGGTTTTTGGTGAACTAACACACACTCGCACGCACGCACGCACGCACATACACATACTCACCCACATACAAAATAATAATAAAAAATAAAAAAAGAGCAATGATGATGACATTACCGAATGAACAATACTGAGCTCTTATAAAAAAAAGAAAAAAAAAGAAGAAGTAGGATTTCTATCGGGGGTGGGAAGGTGTGGAGTGGAACAGGGTGAAGTCATGCTCATCCCCGCTGACATTTAGTGTTAGTGTACAACGCAGTTGGGAAGGAAACTGAAGAAGAAAAAAAAGGCCAGCTTTGAGCCCAGCCCAGAGTCCAAGAAAACTGAAAAAACTAAGGGCCAGATCCACTAAAGGTTTGCGTAGCTTTTGCGCAGCGCTAACTAGTATAAATGGAGCAATCCGGGAGCGTAGAATCCACTAAGCACGCGCAGATGGGGAAATTCAGCAATAGCTGCACTGCCAACCACATTACTGCCAACCAGATTGCGCCCCGGTGTACCAGTGTTTTTTGTGTGTAAATGACGTAATTTGCATATATTTGATGGATAATTTGCCAACCTCTATATCAAATGAGACTAATTCAATAATTATGATTTACACATTCATAATTTTTTTAATTTTTTTGTACAAGTAGCTAAGTTGATGTGTCGAATCTGCTGCTCTCCGTCATTCACTTCCATTTACCTAAAGTATGCTAGCTTCTGATTGGTTAGTGTTAGTCAGCTGATAGAGGATCGGGAAAGTGTTGTCGCCTAGCTGCCATGTATGACGAGTAAAGTTTAAATTAAGAATGAATCCGTCTCCATCCTGCCTTTTAATTTTATATATATATTTTTTGTCCCATTAACCACCAACGAATCCTCACATCAGACTATAGCTACGTATATTTGTCGTAAATTTCTGAGGTTTTTCTTGCAAATTTGCCACGTTATAAAGTCTCAACTTTGCGACTTTATAAAGTGATAAATAGGAAAGTTTTTTTCTCTGAATATTGCCCCCAACCTCTAAAAAAATATATTTATATGTGGCCCTAATAGCCGTCGTGATGCATTTGACAATTTCTGTTACAACCAAATAATGCTCCTTGTGCATTGAACCAGCTGTTTAGGAATGCACTATTTAACAACTCATCTAAAAAGAACTACACTTTCTGTCTGTATCAGTTGCAATGATTTCTTTAATGCTGTGTTTTTCTGTTATCAGGGTTGAGTTAGACCAGATCAACAAGATCGAGCTGCTCAGTTGGACCAGTTATTTTTTTTAGTGAGCAGTTTGGCTCATCCGGCTCCGCTTCCTCTGCCTCCCACCGGGTCAACCCATCTGCCGGAGTGACTGATTATAGCGCAGGAATTATTTAGCCTCAAACCCACCAGCCTCTGACTGCTGATGTGCAGAGGTTGACAGGTGGTGAGAGAATCACCCATGGGATATATGTCTAATTTGCAGCTTCATCTTGAGATTCTCAGAAAAGGGCTGATTAACTCTATTGTGCGGACCTTAAAAACAGCTAGTAAAATGGAATGATTTGAGACTAAACAAAAACAAAAGGGCACCAGACTGCTGTTAAAAAAATATACAATCAATTGAACAGGCTTTTTTTTTTTTTATCTCTTGGACTGACTGACTGATTGACTGAGTCTGCCTGTGGTTGGGAAAGATTGCTACTTGCAAATTGTTTCATTATGGCAAATTAATTTTCGTAGCGTGAAGAATTAACAAATGCTGATTCCCTCTTTTTATTATTCTTAGATGTGAATATTTCAAATTAGTAGAGGATAGTGTGGTTTGAAATGTGAATTAACTTTTCTACTTTTGTTGATAATATTGTCCATATTGTTTGACAGCATGCACACTGATTATTACTAGCCACTGTAGGCATGTGTGTTGGACTGTGAATAAGGTTGGTTTGAACAAACAGTAAAAAAAAGAAAAAAAAAAGAGGTCAACCACAATCAAGACCATTTAGGAAAACAAGGCTGATAATCAAGTTCTTCAAAATCTGAGTGTTGTTCTAAAAATATATTTTTTATTTGTTGATTACATTTAATTGATATACAATATGTACATACAAAAAAAAAAGGGAGGTTATGTGTGTAAAAAATTCTAAGTGTCTTTCCTTCCATGCTTGGTTGAATTTCTGCAAACTGTTTCTGCAAAAATTTATGTTAAATTATCAAAGTTAGTTAATAAAACAATCTTTTAACTTTTTCCATTGAACTTGACCTGATGCCTTATTTATTATGCACATACAATATGCCTCTAAAATGGCCTATTAACAAAAATACAGTAAAATACTCAATACTGTGTGAGTATTTATGTGGGGATCATAGATGCTTTTGAGGGGAAAAGATCATGTTAAATACACTTGTGAACTGTTAGAGAAATAATTAACCCTATGATACAGATTTGTATATAAAGGAGTGGTCTGATTTTCAAATAATTTTTAATATTATTGCTTTTGTAAATGCAAAATACAGTGAAACCTGAGTTTTTGTATGGCCTAGTTTTTGTAAGTTTCAGTTTGTAATAATTTTTAACGATTTAATAATGAGTTAATTCAAAGTCCCTTTTACCTAACTTAACTTTATTTGTATTTTTTTTACGGCAATTAACGCGTGCCCCTTCTTTGGCCTTATTTCCGATTACAATGCAGCACAGTGAGCAGACGCATCCAGTATGAATTAGCATTGTCACCTGGTTACGCTCAGAGTAATGGTAAGGCGGAATCTGCTGTAAATCTGCATTAAAAACAGCCAAAAGTCTCATGGAAAAAGCTGCAATGGCTGGACGGGACCCATATCTGGCCATGCTAGCCCATCAGAACATGCCAAGCTAATGTCTCATTCCTAGCCCTTCGGCGTGGCTCAGTGGTACGGTGGTCATCTCCCAATCCAGAGGTTGTGGATTAGATCCCAAGCCATTGTGACCATGTCAAAGTATCCTTAAGCAAGATACTGAACCCCCCAGTTGCTCCTGATGCTGCGTCATCAGTAGGTGAATGGGTAGTTGAATGTAAAGCGCTTTGAGGGCCTTGTAAGGTGGAAAAGCACTATATGTAAATGAAGTAAACAGAGACTGCTGAACAGAAGGATGATAATCCTTCTCCCCACAAAGGATACTCTGCTGAAACCGGAGCTACGAAATAATGTGCAAGAAATGAAAAACAACCAACAACGTCAAGAAAAATAGGGGGGCTAATGTTGACAAGTTATATAATACAATACAATACTGACAAGATGTTTTATACACTGAATTTCTGATTTTTGGAGAAAAAAAAGAAAGCAGATGTTTTATTATTTGAGACGGATTCTATAGGATGTTTTGGGTTATATTATTAGTAATGCACAGGAAAAGTGACACTTTATATTTTTTGTTTGATATGATAGTCAAAAATGTATATGGAAGAATCCTTTATGTAAAGTCAAGCCGGTAAAAGTTTGTTTTAAGAAAGTGCTTTAAAAGAAAAAAAGAAAAGAAAGGATGTAACAATAGGATTGTTAGTTTGTGGGTATGTGTTTTCCAGGGGGATTGTTTGAGTTGTTGCACAGCGCACAGGAGGAGCAGAAGCAACATGTACCAGAGATGTGCTGTTATAATAAACATTAATGGAGCAAATGTAAGTGCTCTAACCGTCCATTCTTGAAAAGACAGAACTAAACATAAACATCACTGAAATTATCTCGTACACACAAGTGAAACGTTCTCATGAACACAACTGAAATTCTCTTATAAAGAACACTGATATGCTCTCGTACACACAAGTGAAGTTTGTTCCTCTTAGCTTCGGCTGGAACAGGGGAAAAAAAGCTAGGACATGGGGACGGGGCGGAACTTCGGCTGGGATGCAGTTTCATCACCATACGTTACATAACACCTGACTACCACAGTGCGGTAACCACACGGCTTCCTATTGACCAAACTTTTTTTTAATGTTGTTTTGTTTTGTTTTTTATTCATTTCACAGTTCACACTTTCAAATACAAAACAATGAAGACAAAACTCAACAAAACGAAGTTCACTTCCAAAGGGTTATACAAGCGTCAATACTTTTAAGGGATTTCAAATATAACTCAAATTCTATTAGAAAAACAATAAAGATGGGGGGTGATTTATGAAGTCTTTGTTTATGAAGAATTTGGCTAAACACAAAATTTAATTATAGCACAGTTCTTTGTTCTTGTGTTCAAGAAAAGTTCCAAATGTTACAATGTCTCTTGATATAGGTCGATCTCCAAAATGTCCACGAGTCCAGTCTTGCACACGCTTCCAAAACACTTGAGTTTTAGTACATTCAAAAAATATGTGGTCTATTGTCTCCACACCATTCTCACAGAAAGCACATGCATTATCATCTTATTTAAATAGGTTTTTGAGAAAATCTTTAGCAGGATAAACAGCATTCAAAATTTTAAAGTGTGTCTTTCACTTTTGGTGGAATCGGAAGTTTTAAATAAAGTGACCATAGCTTTGTAATGGCTGTTTTGTCATATTTACTTCCTATGTTATTGTTGTGGCTTTTCCCAGGGGAAATAATTTCAGTAAGACAGTCTAATGAATTTGTTTGTACATTTTTTTGTCAGTGAGAGAAATCCCTTGAATAATAATGGTACCCCAACTGTGGGTTGACGCGTTGATGTTCAACTATATTTTTTGTAAGAAAAACAAATTCACCCCTCGTTCAAATTCAAATCTAGGAGGATATAAACTATATTTGCCACAAAATTGCTCAGAACTCAGCATAGTACCATCTGCGTTCATCGAATGTACAATTGACCATATATTCTTATACATCCAATCTTTATAAAAAAGTAACTTGTTTCTACATAGTATACACTTGTTGTTCCATATTATATTTGAGTGTGGTGAGTAATTGTGTACATACAATAGTTTCCAATACAATAATACCTGTTTATGGAACTTTGATAATTTAAGTGGTAATTTGTTTATTGTAAAATCACACAGAAGTAATATTTTTAGCCAACCTATTTTGTTAAATATAAAGTTTGTGACACAGTACCAAGTAGTGTTAGGGTTGTTAAGCCAGGATTTTAACCAATTAATTTCAAGTGTTCCATTAAGACAATCAAAATCAAAACCTTCAGGCCACCATCTTGTATATCTTTAACCATTTTACCTTTTCTAAGATATTGAGGCCTGTTCCTCCAAATAAAATTTAAATTTATGGTATTAATTGTTTTAATTACTTTGTTTAAAACAGCTGTGGTACAACTTGGGTATATTATTCTTGATAGACTTTCCATTTTTGTTAAGTGCATGCGCCCTAAAATGTAGAGATCCCTCTGAAGCCAAATATTTAATTTGGATTTGCACTCTCTAAGTTTGTTTTCAAAGTTCGTAGTAACATTGGAATATTGATTTTTGGATATATACGTACCCAAGTATTTAATTTCAGATTTAATTGGGATTATTGCCTATTTCTTTTAAAAGAGGGTTGTGGATTGCAAGAAGTTCACATTTCTTTACATTTAAGATCAACCCAGACGCATGAGAAAACAGATTTTATCAATAGCTATTGGAATTTGACTGTCATCTTTTAAAAAAAGCGTAGTGTCCCAAACGTCCCAAACATTTCTTAATTTCTTGACAATTCTTTAGATAAATTGCTAACATCTCGCTAACTAATATGAAAAGACAAGGTGAAATTGAGTAGCCTTGGGGAATACCAACAGAGACATTGAATCTTGGAGTGGTTCCATTTGACAGTAAGACAGTGCTAATCAAGTTGGTAGATTTAACTCAAAATCCAAGGTACACCAACATTAAAAAAATTAACTGGTATTCCAAAGAATCAAAACACGTCCGCCCCCCAGTGCAGAGGACGTGAGATCGAGTCCGGGCTTCGGCCTTTCTGGGTGGAGTTTGCATGTTCTCCCCGTGCTTGCGTGTTTCCCCTCCGGGTACTCCGGTTTCCTCCCACATTCCAAAGACATGCATGGCAGGTTAATTGAACACTCCAAATTGTCCATAGGTGTGATTGTGAGTGTGGATGGTTGTTCGTCTATGCCCTGCGATTGGCTGGCAACCAGTTCAGGGTGTACTGCCCGAAGCCAGCTGGGATAGGCTCCAGCGACCCCCGCGTCCCTTGTGAGGAAAAGCGGTTAAGAAAATGGATGGATGGATGGATATATATATATATATATATATATATATATATATATATATATATATATATATATATATAAACATCATCCTGTATCAGCTCCCTGTAGTCAAGAATATCCATTATGAATCTAATATTGTTAGGATTTGATCTCCCCTTTAAGAAACCAGATTGAGTTTCTGAAACAACATTTGTGATACCAGATTGAAGATGGATTTTGGAAATAAAGGGGAGAGGTTTATAATCTGTATTTCTAAGAGTAATTGGTCTTCTGTTTTTAATCATCTTTTTGTCTTTATCGTTCTGTGATTTTTATTTTTTAAGACAAAAAAAGGTTGTGCTTTACCTTGACTTGTTTTGGCGATGACTGCCGCCTTCCTCAGCTGTTAACCCGTCGGTGTTATTTGTCCATTTTCTGGCTTTTTTATGTTTTTCTGTTTTTCATCAAAGAAAAAGCATTTGAAAAAAATACACTAGGGACCTGACATTTTACCAGGATTGTTTAAAAATGTAGAAGTTCAAATTGGCGCCATGCTGTAATTTATAATTATTACCAAACAGGAAGGAGAGATTCACACGAAATTGTTGTAATAATGCCCGATTTTGGCTCATTGACTCCCATTATAAATCACAGTTTTTGATATGCTGTATACCTGATGTGTTGTAATGCATTTTCCGTGATTACTGATGCAATCGCTTCTTTGACGAGTCATAAACATGAAAATAGAGGAATTTGTGTGTTGAGAGTGTTAACACAAAAATCCACTAGGTGGCGCCAAATGCTAATAAATTAATACAAAATGCATGCATAAAAAAATTCTAAACTGCCATTGTGTGAAAACTGGGCATGCAGAAACAATTCTATTGTTATGACTTATGGACTTATTCAAGCCTCTAAATATGTCATATGAAATATTCAAATTAGTCTTTTATTTTATATATATATACAGCATAGTTAGTCTTGCTATTAGCATAATACCGCTATTATTGTCCATAGGGGGCATTAAAAAAATAAAATAAAATAAAAACTATACATGTATAGATAGATCTGATGCCAGTGAACATTTTGAGCGTTTGAAAGTGAAAAAAATATTCATAAATTACAAAGTTATCACACTTCAAAGGAAATGCCCGATTTTGGCAAAGATTACAAGAATTTAATCCAAAAAAAATAACACTTGTGACGTGTCTTAGTAGCTGATGTTCCTGGGCGTAGACGGCGTGGCGGACCTGTCATGTGACGCTCCACGGGGACTACGCCCTCCGTCGCTCGATGATCTCCAGAGAAGTGAATCCCATGTGTGGGAAAGTGGAAAAGTTCCTTTGTCCCTGTTTAGTGTGTCCAGTCCCCGTTTCCTGATCTCTGATGCTTCTTTTATCCATCTTTTGTATTTTTGTTCTTCTGTTCCAATGATGCTTGCTTTGTCCCAGTCCATGATGTGGTTTTCTCGTTTGCAGGGATCTGATATGGCGGATTTTAGGTTTTCTTGTGTGGCCCTTTCCTTTTCTGCTCTGGTGTAATGTGTTGCTGTTTGTTTGTCACATTCCTTTTGATGTTCTTTTTTTCTTATGTTGAAAGATGTTCCTGTTTCCCCATCATAGGTTTATGTAAACATTCTGGAAAAAGTAAAACAAGGTCATACACAAGATTTAACAGACCACCTCAACACAATGGGCAAAACTGGAAATATCACGTTCACACATGAGGTAGAACAACAAGAACAACTCGCTTTTTTGGACATAAGTATTCATCACAAACAGGATCGCAGCATCAACACCACAGTCTACAGGAAACCCACACACATGGACCAGTATCTACTTTGGACCTCAGAACATTCCATTGCACACAAACTGTCAGTTGTTAGACCATTATTTGAATGCACAAGCATTATTATGGGCATGGAGGACAGAAAGAGAGAAAAAAAACACATAGAAACAGTACTAAAAAATTGTCAATATCCACGATGGGCAATAAAAAAAGGCAAAAATCAGGTAAAAAATAAACAAAGGAGAGAACAACAAAAAAGAAACACATTAAAAGAACAGAGGAAACAATCACATTACCATATATTAGAGATGTCACAGAACAAATACAATATAGGTACAATAAATACGCCACACAAAAAACTAAGGCAGAAATTAGAGCATCCAAAGGACAGTATACATCCAGACAATAAATGCAATGTAAAATATGAAATACCCTGCAAAACCTGCAATAAAACCTATGTTGGGGAAACAGGAAGATCTTTCAACATAAGAAAAAAAGAACACCAAAAGGGATGTGACAAACAAACAGCAACACATTAGACCAGAGCAGAAAAGGAAAGGGCCACACAAGAAAACCTAAAATCCGCCATATCAGATCACTGCAAACGAGAAAAACACATCATGGATTGGGACAAAGCAAGCATCATTGGAACAGAAGAACAAAAATACAAAAGATGGATAAAAGAAGCAATAGAGATCATGAAACGGGGACCGGACACACTAAACAGGGACGAAAGAACTTTTCAACATTCCCACACATGGGATCCACTTCTCTGGAGATTACCGAGCGACGGAGGGCGTAGTTGGCGTGGAGTGTCACATGACAGCACCGCCACGCCCAGGAACATCAGCTGATAAGACACATCACAACTGTCAGTTTGACAGCTTCTGAGGAAGGCGGCAGTCGTCGCCAAAACTCTAGATGACCAAATGATCCCCAAACTCTCACCGCTCCCTCAGTGGATGGGTCAAATGCGGAGAACAAATTTCACCCCATTTAGATGGGCGTGAGAATCAGTGGTACTCGAGATCTTTTTTCCTTTTTTAAACTTCTTTATTTGAACATTTACAACATACAAAGATGAAAACAATCACTTCTAGGGAGCAATAGCTATACAACAATACATCTTTCAGAATAACTCCATTATTGGACAAAATAACATTTGGTCTGTGGCTCAAGCAGAACCTCATCAACCTCACCGACCACTTGCTGGACACGGGTAAGCAAGTGGTCATTTCTGGTCCTATTTCTCCACCTTGCTTTAGTGACGTTAAGTTCAGCCGATTGAGACAGCTCTATGTGTTTTTAAAAGGGTACTGTAGGAATAGAGGTATTTATTTTCGTTGACTATTTTATGGCTTTTTTAAACAAACCAGAACTTTATGCTTACAGTGTTTACAGTCGGGCTCAACTAGGACATAAGTTTGTCTCATACAGATACACACATTATCTCACAGAAAACCTCACACTACACTGAAAATTGCACTTAAGTAAGATCCTTAGCGAATAAGTCTTTTATTATTAATGATTTGATTTTAGAACATGATCTTGACAGTTTGTTTTTATGTGAGACTTGGCTTAGCACTGATGGGCCATCTGTTATTTTAGAAGCATCCCCTCCCAACTACAACCTTCATTCACAAACATACCAGACAGAAGGGAGGGGGCGTGGCAGCTATTTTATCCTCATCACAGAATTTTAATGAAACAGTTTTGGGCATTTATTAAACATTTGAGTATCACTCTTTTGTTCTTAGCAGTTCAATATTTTGCATGTGTGTGTACAGGCCCCCTAAATATAATTCATCATTTATCTCTGATTTATCACAGCTCTCCATTGTTCATAGCAAATATAATCAAATAATTACTTTAGGTGATTTTAACTTACATATTGACAATCAAGGCGGCACGGTGGCTGACTGGTTAGCACGTCCGCCTCCCAGTGCAGAGGACGTGAGATCGAGTCCGGGCTTCAGCCTTCCTGGGTGGAGTATGCATGTTCTCCCCGTGCTTGCGTGTTTCCCCTCCGGGTACTCCGGTTTCCTCCCACATTCCAAATACATGCATGGCAGGTTAATTGAACACTCCAAATTGTCCATAGGTGTGATTGTGAGTGTGGATGATTGTTCGTCTATGCCCTGCGATTGGCTGGCAACCAGTTCAGGGTGTACCCCGCCTACTGCCCAAAGCCAGCTGGGATAGGCTCCAGCGTTCCCCGCAACCCTTGTGAGAAAAAGCGGTTAAGGAAATGGATGGATGGATATTGACAATCAACTTGACTCCTTTGCATCTGATTTTTTAAATGTTCTTAACTGTATAAATTTTACTCAACATATTTACCAACCTACCCATTTAAAAGGTCATACCTTGACCTAGTTATTACTTTTGGCCTGTCAACACATATTGCCTCTGTTGTGGATTTAGCTATTTCAGATAATTTTTCTATTTTTTTATAGAGGTGTCAGTCAATAAAAACTTTTAATCGTAGTTTATTGAATGACTTCAATAATTAACTCACGATTAATTGCAAATTAATCACACATTTTATATCTCAGTTTATATCTGAATTCATAATAAAGTGTACAATATATATATTTTTTATATATGCCCACCAGGCACCCCACCGGCCCATAGCCCCGGCTCCCCCCATTGGTAATGAAAAAATTAGTGACATGGGACTAGAAGGATATGAATTGTTTGCAACAAATCGGGAAAATAGAAGGGGAGGGGGTGTCGCAATATATGTAGACAGATCTCTAAGAAGCATTAAAATTGAGTATTTGACTACCACCATTGACAACATAATGGAATGTTTAACCATTGAAGTACATATTAAAAATGCACCATATGTTATTACACGTTGTATGTATAGGACACCAGGATCATGTCTTGACATATTTAATGAAAAACTAACAGACATTCTCAGTTACACAAATGATTTAAAAAAACGCAAATAATGTGTGGTGATTTTAACATTGATTTGTTAAATCCGAATGGGCATCAGAAAACAACTGATTTTATAAATACAATGTATAGTATTCCCTGTAATTATGAAACCTAGCAGAATAACAATTGATACAGCTACACAAATAGATAACATATTTATAAATAAATTTGACCATAAAATAGAAAGTGGACTTTTTATTAATGATATAAGTGATCATCTTCCGGTCTTTGCAATCTTCCAAGACTATTTTAAGATTTTTTTTTTTTTAAACAACAATAACTTACACATCAGAAACAAGACTAAGAACACAACGCTCCATGGCTGCCTTTAAGTTGAATTTAGAAAAACATAATTGGTCTGAGGTCTATTCAAACGATGATCCCAATATTGCATACAGTGCATTTCAGTCTACCATTATTTCTCTATACAATAAACATTGTCCATTAATAAAAGTCACAAGAAAATATAAAGGTATAAATAAGGCATGGATAACGGAGGGGATAGAGAATGCATGTAAAAAGAAAAACATTTCATACAAAAGATTTATTAAATTGAGAACTATGGAAGCTGAAATAAAGTACAAGACCTACAAAAATAAACTATCGATATTATACGAACACGTAAGAAAGATTATTACCATTCATTACTAGAGCAGAATAAAAGCAACACACAAGAAATATGGAAAATACTAAATCATGTAATTAAAAATAGCTAAAAAATAAATAAAAAATAAAGATTCTCCAGAATATTTTATAAAAGATTAAAATATTGTTATTGAAAAAATTTCAAACATAGCTAATGATTTTAATGAGTATTTTGTTAATGTTGGCAATAATATGACAAAAGAAATCCCTGAGCCAAGAAACAAACATGAAATAAATAAGCACATAAAAAAAATCCATCCACTATGTGGCTTAATGCTGTTAATGATACAGAAGTATTAAATGTTGTTAAAATATTAAAACAATTAAAAGTCCACTGACTGCTTTAACATTGACATGACATTAGTAAAAAGTATTATAGAATATGTTGTGCAACCTTTCACATATACATGTAATTTGTCGTTTAAAGCCGGTATATTTCCATCAAAAATGAAAATAGCAAAAGTTATTCCTATTCACAAAAATGGAGAAAGACATATATTCACTAATTATAGACCAATTTCACTGCTGCTACAGTTCTAAAAAATTCTAGAAAAAATATTTTCATATAGACTGGACAATTTTACTGAAAAACATAAGCTTTTAAGTGAAAATCAATGTGGGTTTAGAGAAAAACGGACCACCTCAATGGCAGTCATGGAACTCGTAGAAGCAATATCTACTAACATAGATAATAATAAAAATATTGTTGAAATGTTTATAGATTTAAAAAAAAGCATTTGATACTATAGATCATTCTATACTAATGAATAAATTAGAAAGATATGGCATAAGAGGTTTGGCATATAAATGGATGAAAAGTTGTTTGGATAATAAGATAAGATATCAGTACTTACAGTTAAGATGTCAGTACTTACAGTTAACACTATATAATCAAAACACTTGAAGATTACTCATGGAGTCCCTCAAGGGTCTGTGCTAGGCCCCAAATTATTTATATTGTATATAAATGATATCTGTTGTGCCTCAAAAATATTCAAACGTGTCTTATTCGCCAATGATACAACGCTCTACTGAAAAGCTGAAGCAGCTTCTGACTACTGTGGAGAATGAACTAAACACATAAAAAAATGTGTTTGATATGAACAAATTATCACTAAACTTAAATAAAATAAAGTTTATAGTTTTTGGTACTAGACAAACCACACAACAGGTCAACATTTTGGTATTGCTGTTGAAATGGAAATAGTGTATGGAAATAAATTTCTTGGAGTAGTTATTGATGAAAAATTTAGTCGGAAGTCACACAGATAATGTCAAAAGTCCAAAATTATAGGGATACTCTCTAAAACTAAGGATGTCCTGAATAAGAAATAATTGTACACATTATATTGTTCATTATTATTACCATATCTGACCTATTGTGTGGAAATCTGGGGAAACGCATATAAAACAAATACCAATCCTGTTTTCAAAGGGCAAAAAAGAGCCATAAGAATTATAAATCGGTCAAAATATTACTCGTGAGCAAGACCCCAAGATACTTTGACTCCTCCACTTGGGGAAGGATCTCATCCCCGACACGGAGAGAGCACGCCACCCTTTTCCGACAGAGGACCATGGAGGTGTGCTGATCTTCATCCCAACTGCTTCACACTCGGCTGCGAACCTCTCCAGTGAGAGTTGGAGATCATGGCTTGATTGGGCGAACTCCCATGCACCCTCGAGGACCCTGCAGAGGGTGAAGAGCTGGTCCGACATCCCTTAACGCTGGTGTCCACCAGCGGGTTTGAGGATTGCCGCCACGGCAGGCACCTACAACCTTACGGCCACAGCTCCGATCGGCCGCCTCAACAATGGAGGCGTGGAACATGGCTCATCATTCGGACTCAATGTCTCCCGCCTCCCTCAGTACAAGGGAGAAGTTCTGCCGGAGGTGGACGTTGAAACTCTTTCTGACAGGGGATTCCGCCAGACGTTCCCAGCAAATCCTCACAATACGTTTGGGTCTGCCAGGTCTGACCGGCATCTTACCCCACCATCGGATCCAACACACCACCAGGTGGTGATCAGTCGACTGCCCCGCCCCTCTTTTCACCCGAGTGCATGCGGCCGCAAATCCTATAATACGACTACAAAGTCGATCATCGAACTGCGGCCTAGGGTATCTTGGTGCCAAGTGCACATATCGACACCCCTATGTTTGAACATGGTGTTCGTTATGGACAATACGTGACAAGCACAAAAGTCCAATAACAAAACACCACTCGGGTTCGGATCGGGGGGCAGGGGGCGTTCCTCCCAATCACGCCCCTTCAGGTCTCACTCACTGTCATTGCCCACGTGAGCGTTGAATTCCCCTAGCAGAACGAGGGAGTCCCCAGAGGAAGCGCTCTCCAGCACACCCTCCAAAAAGGGTACTCTGAACTGCTGTTTGGTGCATATGCACAAACATTAGTCAGGAATCCGTCCCCCACCCCCGAAGGCGGAGGGAGGCTACCCTCTCGTCTACCGGGGTGAACCCCAACGTACAGACACCAAGCCGGGGGGCAATCAGTATGCCCACACCTGCTCTGCGCCTCTCCCCGTGGGCAACTCCAGAGTGGAAGAGAGTTCAACCCCTCTTGAGAGGACTGGTACCAGAGCCCAAGCTGTGTGTAGAGGTGAGTCCGACTATGTCTAGTCGGAACATCTCGGCCTCATACACCAACTCAGGCTCCTTCCCCGCCAGAGAGGTGACATTTCATGTCCCAAGAGCCAGCTTCTGTAGCCGGGGATCGCCCTTGGCTGCCGCCCATCCCACTACACACCCGACCCCTTTGGCCCCTCCCACCGTTGATGAACCCATGGGAAGGGGGACCCACGTTGCCTCTTCGGGCTGAGCCTGGCTGGGCCCCATGGGTGTAGGCTCGGCCACCAGGCGCTCGCCAACGAGCCCCGCCTCCAGGCCTGGCTCCAGAGGGAGGCCCCAGTGACCCACGTCCGGGCAAGGGAAACAACAGTCCATTTATTTTACTCACCATAGGGGTCTTTTGAGCCGTGCTTTGTCTGGCCCCTCACCTAGGACCTGTTTGCCATGGGTGACCCTGCCAGGGGCATAAAGCCCAAGACAACATAGCTCCTAGGATCATTGGGACACACAAACCCCTCCACCACGATAAGATGCCGGCTCACGGAGTGGAATTTAAAATAGCACAAATAATGTATAAAGTACACAACAATCTACTCTGCCACAGTACTCAGAAGCTGTTTGAAATTAGAGAGTCCTTATAACATAAGGGGTACAAATGTCTACAAACAAATTAAAACAAGAACAAATATTAAGGATAGGTGTGTTTCTGTAAAAGGTGTTAATTTCTGGAATGATTTTGGAACTGACCTGAAAAGATGTCAGTCACTTGCTGAATTTAAAAAAATGTTTAAAAGCAAAGTTTTAAAAAATTTCATCAGTCATGAGCTGTTAAAAATGTATATATGCTGTAAATTATTTCGATGTATCGGTGTGAGTGCAAGGAAAATTTTACATGTGAGTATGAGGATATGATTTATAAATGTATTATGGTATATGTCTATGAATTTCATGTACATTGCTGCTAACAACTCCAAGGAAATGTGGGACACCATGAGGAGGATCACCAACTTGACTCCTGCTCAAAAAGGTCTCAGCACCCTAAATGACCTCCAGAAGGCAAGGGAGCTGAATGACTTTTATTTAAGATTCGAAACCCAGGACTTCTCCTCTGAATGTGGGGAGGTCCTGAGGTCCATTTCAGTGAATGAGCAGGACTCAAGGCTGGTGATTCATCCCCATGATGTCCAATCTGCTTTTAGGTCTGTCTGCACAAAAAATACCTCAGGACCGGATGGGATATCTGCCTTTCTGCTAAAATCCTGTGCAGAGGAGCTCACAGCGGCATGGCAGCCCATCTTCCAGAGATCTGTGGACTCACACTCCATTCCCAGTCTCTGGAAAAAATCAGTAATCACCCCGGTTCCTAAAAAACAATGTCCTGTGGTCAATAATGACTTCAGGCCTGTGGCTCTAACTTCCATTGTCATGAAGTGTTTCGAGAGGCTGATGGTGACTCTGCTCAGGGGGGAGGTGGATGCACACTTAGACTCCCTTCAGTTTGCCTACAAGCAGGGTCGCGGCACTGACGATGCTATCAACAGCATTACACATCTGGTCAGCAAACACCCAGACGGCCCTAAAGCTTATGCACGTGTGTTGTTCGTTGACTTTAGCTCAGCGTTCAACACAATGCAGCCGCACCTGCTTTTGGGTAAACTAACGGAGATGAATGTGAACCCGTACATCTCGAGGTGGTATCACTCCTTCCTGACACAGCGCACACAGCAAGTCAGGGTCAACAGCTCCCTCTCGGAACCCAGATTGATAAGCACAGGCGCCCTACAGGGCTGCGTCAGCTCCCCGGTCCTCTTCACGTTGTACACAAATGATTGTGTGACATCACACCCAGAGAACTTTATCATTAAGTTCTCTGATGACACAGCTATCGTCAGCTTGCTGCAGGCCGGCGGTAGCCCACTGGACTATTTCTCAGAAATAGAGAAATTTGTCTAGTGATGTGACCAGAATCATCTTGTGCTCAATGTGGGGAAGACAGAGGAGGTGATATTTGATCCAAAAACTGTTGGTGACCACAGGCCAGTCGTCATTATAAGCAATCACATCAGCCAGGTGGGTTCATACAGGTATCTGGGGGTCCACATTGACAACACACTCAGCTGGAGGGTACATGTTGGAAGTCTCTGCTCCAAACTCCGACAGCGTCTCTATTTCCTACGCAGACTTAGGGTCTATGGAGTGGAGCAGAGGATCATGCTGTTGTTCTACCGGGCTGCATTGGAAAGTATCATCAGATACGGCATTGCGGCCTGGTACGGCAACCTGACTGTGCAGTCAAGGTCACAGATTGCCGGTCTGGTGCGGACTGCCATGAAGATCATGGGGGTCAGGAATCATCCTTCCCTACAGATGCTTTATGAGCGGTCCGTCACCGGACTGACACAGAAAATTGTTACTGACCCGACTCACATTCTGCATCATGAGTTCCAGCTACTGCCTTCCGGCAGGAGATTCAGGGCCCCCAGAACCAGGCTGAACCGCTACAAGAACTCATTCCTGCCGACATCCATCAAACTGCTTAACAACCAACATTAACTCAGTACAATAAGATATATGGTGCAATGTTGTGTGCGTGGAATATATGCAGCCGTGCTGTACATACTCACGTGTATATATATATATATATATATATATTTAGGAGTGTGTGTGTGTATATGGGTGTGTGCAGTCCTCATGTATGTACTTTTCTACACATGTATACTTCTGTGAAGACTTCTGGGAAGTCTTCTACTTATTGCTGCACTTCTTATTTAACTTTAATTTTATCTCTTTTTATTCTGTTGTTTTTTCTTTACTGTAACTGCAGCTGGACGGAGTCCAGGAAAAAGTTCCCCGCGGGGAAAATAATATATGTCGCTGGCAAATGTGCGTATGTTAAAGTGCACTTGTATATATGATTAGGTTTATACATTTCCTTTTGTTGAAATACATTACCTTATCATTTTATCAACATAAAACGAATAAGGGGTAGGACTAGATACGTTTTTAACTTCCTCCTACCCCTTTGGAACATATAAGCTGCGTTACCACCGATGTTCGGGTATGAGGAGGAACCGTCCTCTCAGCCAGCCCACTTGTGGCTGTGTCTCCACTGTGGAGTACGACCCCTTTCACAACTTCACAAGTTTTGGTTTTCGCCCGTGACGTCATCCAAGCACCGCGCGACAAAAATCACGAGGAAAAAGAAAAACTTTAGGAAGTTGCTGTTTTTCTTTGCTTATTTTATGTACTTGGCGTGGATGGATGGTTTGAGTGAGAGGAGACGGCGTTTAGATGAAGAATTTGAAAAGGCTGACTCGCAAGTCACGAGTTTCGATCGATACGTAATCGCCTTGCGACGGTTTCTGTGACATCACCCAAATACGGCGCCGCAAAAATCCGAACAACGAGGAAAGAGAAAAACTTGTGGCGGTTGCCGGGTTTTTTTTGTGCTTTTTTTTTTATGTACTTGCCTTGGATGGATGGTTTGAGTAAGAGGAGACACAACGTCCAGATGAAGAATTTGAAAAGGCTAACAGTAGAGTGGAACAAAAATACGCAAAGGATCATTAAGAGAATTGTTTTGGTGGAAGAGATTTAAGCCGAGAATGCATCATGGTCATTAAGGTAAGATAATTTTTTATACTAAATAATTTTTAGCCAATCAGCACGAAAGCCCGATCGGGAGTTTATCGGGCCGGCGCAGTACCTACCCTCGAGTTGGACCTCCGCTCGCCCCCGTAAATTCCTGACTCAGCCCGTAGGGGCAACAAACCCCTTCCTATTATCGCTAAATTTGAGTATTTTAAACAGAAAGAATTTGTTAAAAGGACGGGAACTTAAAGGGACCTCTTTCGGTATGAATGACCAATTCCCGAGAGAGATTAATGAGGGGCGAAAGGGACTGTTTCCTAAAATGAGACAAAATAGGCAGGAGGGTAAACGGACTACGATGGTCGTTGATAAGCTATACATCGATGGCCAACTATTCCGGAACCCCAACTCCACTCCCTGTCTGTTCTAATTGGCATTGGTGGAACTGAACTGTTTGATTATTAGATATATACATATACTGTATATGTAGTTATAAAACCTAAAATATGAACACTTATTATGTATAGGCTATATTACAAATATAATATTAATACATAACTATATCTAAAATATATTTAAACAAAAAATCTTACCATTTACTATTAGGTTACCATTTACTGGTGTATTGTTACATGTTTAATCCCCGGCCAATTTCCTTCACATCCACCTTCCTCCCCGTTTTTTCACTGTTATATTCACTTACACGTCACCTCTTATTTCACACAAATCACATAAACCACCTGACCACTTTGATTCCATCCTATAACATGCCAATATTAACAAGTTGCCTATACAGATATATACACATGACTGAGTTTATATTGTTTGTATGCATAAATTAGTTCTGGTCCCCTGGAATGTTAGTGGTGCTCGCTCACAGGCAAAAAGAATAAAACATTTTAAACCATCTCTTAAAATTAAAAGCAGATATTTGTCTCCTACAAAGAAACCCACCTATAAAAGTCTGAAGAAAAATTACTTATTGACAAGAATTTTGGTCAAGTGTACTTTTTACAGTAGACAAAGAGGAGTTTGTATACTCATACATAAGAATTTACTCTTTACTCTAAATAATACAGTAACAGACCCAGAGGGCCGATACATAATAATTTATGAATGACGTAATTTACAACATAATTAAAGCGGGCTTTAAATTATTTCTTTTTGCAGGTTTAATGCTTTTAATGCTGCAAAATGAGCAAGGTTTTTCTTATAAATCTAGGTATAAAATATGTGCTTTTAATGAGACGATCCTGTATAAATAGGTCGGAAACAGGACGTGTTTGTAACTTAAAAGTGTGTTGTGCTTAACGGACTGCCTGAAATTGCATCCCCATGTATCTCTGGTCAGGATGTTCATAGGAGCTTCAAATTAATTTCACTTCCTCTCAGTATTTACCTCGGTGTCCGCTGAAAAGCATGTGAGGAAATTATTTTTTTTGGGGGGGGGTGGGGGATGGAATCTCAGGCAGGCTGGGAAAAACGGACTGCCAGAACTTGCATCCCCATGTATCTCTGGTCAAGATGCTCATAGGGGCTTAAAATTCACTCCACTTCCTCTCAGTAGTCCCCTCGGTTTCCACTGAAAAGCATGTGAGGATTGGATAAACAGAAATGGACTTGGGGTGGGATGCAATCTCAGGCAGGCTGGGAAAAACGGATTGCCTGAAATTGCATCCCCATGTATCTCTGGTCAGGATGCTCATAGGAGCTTCCAATTCACCCAACTTACTCGTAATACTCCCCTCTGTGTCTGCTGAAAAGCATGTGAGGATTAGATAAACAGAAATAGACTTGGGGGTGATGTCCTAGCCTTAAAAGTGAGTACCCAATACACCACTGAAATAATTTAGACAACCTCGAGGTCATTTACTATTTTAAAATTAAAATCAAAATCTGTTAACCTGTTTTCTGATAGTACTATGGCTGTTTGTGATGCTCATCATAAAATAACCATGTTAATTTGATGTAGAGGAAAAGTTTTATTTAAGTTGTTTATTTAATACATGTATATCGGCATCTCGCTAGTTCATGTATTCATCTTAACATATATATACTGTAGTAACCGTACTTCTTTTCAGGTTGCAGAGAAATTATCAAAATAAAAAAAACTGTCAACATGAGGACCACAATCACGCCAGTGAACAGGATGAGGCAAGATATAGTCAACCGCCTCCTTCGAGAATCTGGTGAATGTTCCTTTTAGTTGATCAATGTTAATTATCTCATGTTTAAACAGTAATAAATCAATCAACATCAGTTTAAATGTCCCGTAACAGGTAATAGGTTTATCACAGTAGAATATACTGTAAAACACAGCACCAAACTCTTAGTTCACTAACTGAAATAGCCCAACATGTGTAGTTTTTAAATTTGTAAAAAGATAGATATTCTTTTGGATTTGATGAAGTAACATAAACAGTGGTGCGTGTATGTGTGGAATCGGTCCTCAAGTGTTTGGAAGCGGTCCTCGAGGATGGGGAGAGGGAGTTCCTTTTGTCAGTTTTTTCTTTTAACCTACATTTTAAACATATCACTCTATTAATTTTAAAACAGTTTCTAAAATGTAACTTTTTTCCCAGTAATGGCCTAGCTCAAACGATGTTAGTGACAAACTCGATTGAACAGCTAAATACAAGATTGATGATACAATTTAGATCAAATAATCAGGGCAGCCAGAGAAAATACACAGTACAGAAGTGTTTTTTGATTGCAGCAATTTTGTTTAATTTTTTTTCTTCTTTTAAAAGAGAGCTCGGTATTGTTCATTCGTGTCATCATCATTGCTCTCTCTCATTTTTCTCATTATTATTTTTTTTTAAATGTAAGTGAGAATGTGCATGTGCGGGTGTGTGTGCATATGTGCGTGCGTGTGAGTGTGTGCTCATTCACCTAAAACCTATTAAAAATCCCATACCGTTCACCTAAACCGAATACTTCAGAATCCAGATAGAGTCGTGAAGTTGTCAGGAGACCCGAGGAAGGATCAAAGAAAGTAAAGAAAAGTGAAATCCAGCACCGACCAGACATCACCTACTACCCACCGGGTTACCAACCAGAATCTTTCACCAACCCCAGAAACATCTAAATTCCAACAAATTAGGGAGACCTCAAGAGACCAAAGGAAAGACTGAGGAAAGGAAGGAAGGGTAGATGAAGCGGAATGAGATCCACGGACATCAGCCTCCACCGATTCAACGACCAGAGGAAGAAGCAGATTGTGTTTGAATTTTGGTAGATGCTGGTGTGGTGGATCTGGCATGCATGAAAACCTCTACCAAAGAGGGGAGCCGTCGTGGTACCGCCCTTCTAGATAGTATAAGAATGCTATGAGTCCGCTGTAAGGACACACTTGCGAGGAGTTGCAGCTGTGCTTCTGTAAACTCGTTTGTGTCCGGAATATTCTGTAAAATAAATCATTCGAAGGACCTGTTCACCGATCTCCAGTCTGTATTCAGAAAATCAACATTCTCTCTACCCGGAACAAAACGAACACGCGGAAGACAAAGATGGTCATTCTAACAAGATCTAGAGAAGATCTGAGGAGGAGTGGGCCAAAATTCCCCTGCATTGTGTGCAAACCTGGTAAAGGACTACAGAAAATGTTTGACTTCTGTAATTTAAAATAAAGGCTTCTGAACCAAATATTAACCTTCATTTTCTCACGTGTTCAAATACTTGTTTTCAGCACTTACCGTATTTTCACGACTATAAGGCGCACTTTAAAGTCTTAAATTTTCTCAAAAATCGACAGTGCGGTCTAATAGTGAGGTGCGCCTTGTGTGTGGACCAAGGTCCAAAATCTTACTGTGTGGGATGACATCCTGCACACATTGCTTATATACAAGAAAGGCGGACCTGACTGAGGACAGACATGAGAGCACAGAAGAGTCAACTTGGTGGCAAATTTTCCAGCCCCTCCTCTCCCTCCCAACCTGCCCCACCCCCCACCCCCACGTGTTTGCTCTGCCAATCGTGACTTGTTGTGTTCAAACTTATGCCATGGCGCTAAAGCATGCATGTTCAGTGAGGATGTGTCCTCTTTTTGCTTGTTTCAGAGCTTAAGGAGCCACTTACAAGTTAATTGTTTGATTGACAGCTATCTCCAAAACAGACCTGTCTGCTCGCGCAGGGAGGGAGATGAAACACACCAAATGCAAAGGGGTGCCTGGGCTAAACTACTACATACAGTAGTGTATTGTTTCCTTTTTTTCTTTTCTTTTTTAAATGCTTTATTGAACAACATGCACTTACAGCAACAGACATTGCAAAAGTCACTTTGAAGTAGAGCAAGTCAACACAGTGTAGCTAAACAGATCACACCACATACTAACGACACCAGATTGGTTTTTTCCCACTCGTCACCTTTCCTTCCTTATCTCCGTTACTCAAATGCGCACATCTCTCAGCCGCTGTGAAAAATAAAGTTTGGCAAATGAACGCAGAGCTTGCTTTCATTCCGGAAGGCTGGCGAACACAGCTTTACCAAGGACTAGGAGGCAGCACCGTGCGTGCAAGTTATGCCACAAATGTTCAATGGATCGTGAATGCTTGGGCGAACGCAAATGCCGAGGCATCATTTCCGAGGACACGACAACGAGACTGACTCTGACAATGAGATGGCGTGTTTGATGGAGAACTTGCCCAGTTTGTTTCTGATACAAAAGATCATGAGGACTATAACTTATTTGTGGAATAGGGTTGATCAAAAGCAACATGAGTACATTGTTATATACTTCAAGTGTTTACATTGTTACTTCAACCAAACTCAGTTTTGTTCCGTTCTCTGCCTTTTTAAAAAAATGCGCTAGCACTAGCATATGTTTTAGCATAATAGCATGATACCATATAGTTTGAGCTACCGTATGTTTAACTGTGCGTGCGCCTTATAATACGGTGTGCCTTATGGTTGTGAAAATACGGTACATACAAATAAATTCTTTAAAAATCATAAAATGTGATTTTGAGATTTTTTATTTTAGATTATGACTCCCAGTCGACATGCACCTTTGAGGAAAATGTCAAACATTTCCATATTTTCTTTTTTTCCTTCCTTCCTTCCTTCCTCCACAATTTTTAAGTGGGTGAACTTGCAAAATCGCAGGGTGTTCAAATACTATACGGATCACAAAAGTCATGGTTTGGATCGGATCACGGATTTGAGTCACGGATCAGATTGTTTTTCGGATCAGAAAAAAACATATAGATACATACTTTGTCTTCATTTATTTTGTAAAACGTTAAATGTCTAATATAGTCATTTAGGATTTAGGAACACAACTTTAAGTGCAACATGATGCAGAAGCATTCTTATTTTATACATGGTCCATGTGTAAAATAAAAGGTATGAATGGCTTAAAGTTGTGTTCCTAAAATCTTAACGGCTATGTTTGACATTTTGAGTTGAATGTTTGTTATTATATTTAATGGGCTGGAACAACCACAACTATTTATTTAAATGCTGATAATAGTGCTGTTTTTTTTATATATAGGCAAAAGTGTTTTATAAAAATAAATTAAGACAAACTATTTACTATTTATCTTCTTTTCTTTTTTTTTTAAAATAATGATAAGACCTCAAAGTGCAATTTAAGGCACATTCCATTCCTTTCAACATGGAGAGTGAATTACAAAGTAGCCTTGGTCCAGAATACTGAAAAAGCTTCTACTGCATTTTGCACATTTTATTTTTGTATAATTTTTTTTTTAAGAGCTCAGTATGTGTATGTGCGTGCGTGCGTGTGAGTGTGTGTGTGTGTATTCATTAGTTCACCAAAACCGAACACCGCCGTCAGGAGACCCGAGGAAGGACCAAAGAAAAGAAAGGAAAGTGAAATCCAGCACCGACCAGACACCACCCACCGGGCCACCAACCAGAGTTCTTCACCAACCCCAGAAACATCTAAATTCCAACAAATCAAGGAGACCTCAAGAGACCAAAGGAGAGACTGAGGAAAGGAAGGAAGGACAGACGAAGCAGAGTGAGATCCACAGACACCAGCCTCCACCGATTCAATGACCTGAGGAAGAAGCAGATTGTGTCTGAGTTTCGATAGATGCTGGTGTGGTGGATCTGGCATGCATGAAAATCTCCACCAAAGAGGGGAGCCGTCGACCCCTGCCAGGACAGAGCAAGCGCAACACTTCAGGGCCCCCCAGGCCGCGGCAGCACCAAAGGACGACCCCCGGGCCCCCGCCAGGGCCACCGGCCTGAGAGCAAACCCAGGAGCAGGAGCGCCCCCCCCCCCCCCCAACCCCAACATGGCCCGCGCCCCCAACCCAACGCAGCAGGACGGGGCACTGCAGGCCCGCCAGGCACCCCACTGGTCCACAGCCCCCGCTCCCCCCACGACCCCCCCGCCCCCAGCCGCCCCAAGGCCCCCAGGCACCCCCCCACCCCCAGCACCTGATTCCTGATTGTGTCCACCTGTTTCCCATTACCCTCATGTGTTAAATGGTCTGATGTTGGGGACAGAGAGCTTCTGGCTGTCAAAATTGCTGCTTTGGAAGAATGGAGGCACTGGCATGAGGGGGCGAAGCATCCGTTTGTGGTCTGGACCAATCACAAGAACCTGGAATACATACGCCAAGCCAAGAGACTTAACCCACGCCAGGCCAGGTGGGCGCTGTTCTTTAACCGTTTTTCCTTCTCTCTCACTTACAGGCCGGGGTCTCGTAACGTCAAGCCTGATGCCCTGTCTCGCCTCTATGACCCCGAGCCTGTAGCTAAGGAACCAGAGACCATCCTTTCGCCGAACTGTGTGGTTGGAGCCGTGACATGGCAAATCGAGAAGGACGTTAAACAAGCCAACGGTGAGGCAACTCCACCAAATGGATGCCCGCCTAATAGACTATTTGTCCCAGTGCAGCTGCGCCCATAGGTGATCCATTGGGCCCACACCTCACTTCTTTCCTGTCATCCGGGAGTCCGACGGACAATGTACGCCATCTCCCGGCAATTCTGGTGGTCTTCCATGGAGCCGGAGGTCCGAGAGTAAATCGAGGCCTGCTCGGTATGTGCCCGAAATAAGTCATCCACCAGATCACGCATGGGCCTGCTGCAGCCCCTTCCCATTCCTTCCAGACCATAGGCAGAAATATCCCTGGACTTTGTCACAGGACTCCCCATCTCCCGAGGTAAAACCACAGTTCTCACTGTAGTCGACAGATTTTCTAAAATGCCTTGCCTAAGCTTCCCTCAGCCAAGGAAATGGCTGAGGTCATGATTAACCACGTCTTTCGAGTTCATGGGTTCCGTAGAGACATTGTGTCGGACCGGGGGCCCCAGTTTGTGTCTCACTTCTGGAGGGAGTTTTGCCGTTTAATCGGAGCCAAAGCCAGCCCAACCTGGGGTTGGTGAAGAACTCTGGTTGGTGGCCCGGTGGGTGGTGTCTGGTCGGTGCTGGATTTCACTTTCCTTTGTTTTCTTTGGTCCTTCCTCGGGTCTCCTGATGGCGGTTTTCGGTTTAGGTGAACGTATGGGATTTTTTTAAATAGGTTTTTGGTGAACTAACGAATACACACACACTCGCACGCACACACGCACCTACACATACACATACTCACCCACATACAAAAAAAATAAAAATAAAATACTAAAAAGAGCAATGATGATGACATTACCGAATGAACAATACTGAGCTCTTTTTAGAAGAAAAAAAAAAGGAATAAGGGTTGACACTTACACCAAATGAGGAACGGCAAGTGACCTGAAACGAAAGGAGTCAGAATTTTCAAAATAAAACAGGAAATGACAAGACAACCTCACCGCTGTGTGACACTTACTAAATGAAAACTAATTAACTTAAAACAGTTATATCTAAGTTACTTTTTTTTTCTCTTGAGAGCTCAGTATTGTTCATTCGATAATTTTACCGATTCGACATGTCATCATCATTGCTCTCTTTTTTTTTCTCTTTTTCCTCTTTTTGTATGTGTGTTAGTATGTGCATGTGCGAGTGTGTGTGTGCATATGTGCGTGTGTGTTAGTGTGTGCTCATTTATTCACCTAAAACCTATTAAAAATCCCATACCGTTCACCTAAACCGAATACTTCAGAATCCAGCTAGAGTTGTGAAGTTGTCAGGAGACCCGAGGAAGGATCAAAGAAAAGAAAGAAAAGTGAAATCCAGCACCGACATCTCCTACTACCCACCGGGTTACCAACCAGAATATTTCACCAACCCCAGAAACATTAAATTCCATCAAATTAGGGAGACCTCAAGAGACCAAAGGAAAGACTGAGGAAAGGAAGGAAGGGTAGATGAAGCAGAGTGAGATGCACGGACATTAGCCTCCACCGATTCAACGACCAGAGGAAGAAGCAGATTGTGTTTGAATTTTGGTAGATGCTGGTGTGGTGGATCTGGCATGCATAAAAACCTCCACCAAAGAGGGGAGCCGTCGACACCGGCCGCGGCAGCACCAAGGCACAACCCCCAGGCCCCACAGGGGCCACCGGCCGGAGAGCAAACCCGGGAGCCAGGAGTGCCCCCCCCCCCCCCCAAACACGGCCCGCGCCCCAAGCCCAACGCAGCAGAACGGGGCACTGTAGGCCCACCAGGCACCCCACCGGACAACAGCCTCTCTGTCTCTTTAAAGATTCTGTGTAGCATGTGCAACAAGTGGTTTCAAGTGGAGTCCTTTTTTTTTTTTTAACTCTTTGACTGCCATAAACGTTATAAAACGTTTAGCATAAACCTAGGGAAGGGCGCCGAGGACGTTAAAAGACGTCCCCTATGTTTTTTTTTTTTTTTTTCAAAAACGGGTGCAGGAAAGCCTTGGGCAGCTGTGCTGAAAGTATCAGGCTGATCTGATTAGTCAAAGACTCGTTTTGGCCCCTAGAGGGCAGCGATGACTCTCTTTGCACAAGGTTGGATGGGCCGCCCACCGTGGGCGTCAGTAGAAGACGTGAGGCGGAGCTAGAGTGTTGAGGAGACAATGGCTGATCCAAGCCACAATGGCTTGACCAAGCAACCGGTTACAAGCAGCTCAGCTTGAGCATTTTTTTCAAAGACGGAAAGCATCAATCAATACTAAAAAGCGCATTGATGTCAACGATGATGATGACAACGAGCTCTACGCCAAAGTTGGAAGCTTTGGCGTGACTGTTATGAACACGTAGTAAGCCTCACGGCTAAGCGCGGCTAGCGCGGCTAGCGCTGCTAAGGCCGGAAAACGCGCACAATAGCCGGCCGGGTACTTCTACACAATCGGACATTCGATCGGGCGATGGAGAGTTGGCATCGACCAATGCAGATTGATGATGATGATGAAGATGACTCTACGCCAACGTGACTGTTATGAACACGTAGTAAGCCCCACCGGCAAAGCGCGGCTAGCGCGGCTAGCGCGGCTAGCGCTGCTAAGGCCGGAAAACGCGGAGCTGCACAAGCGGACATTCGATCGGACAATGAAGAGTACCCCGAGTCCAATGCATATTCATCGGAGGAGCGGGTACAGTCTGATCACGGAGAAGACACTGTTTCTGGACTACGATGCCACCATGAATGGAGTGGATAAAATGGATCAGAACATCTCCTACCAACCCGGTATAGCAACTGAAGGACACGGGGAAGCGAGACGTAACACCACCGTAACGTAACCGTAGCATGATCCTGATATTAGACTTGATGACACACTGCAGTATATACTTGCTATTCCCCGGAAAAAAACGGCCGGCAAGAAAGTGGCGCACGCGAAGAGGCAATCTTGTGCAAATGCTGTTGCGTCTCCTTGCACGCAGGAGAGTGTTACAAAAAGAAAAACTGTCGTTGAAACATCCACATATTTGTAAATAGCACCACAGTTGCACACATTTGTAAATAGTTTGCCAAATTGTTGTCAAATTGTTACACTGTTGAATGTAAATAAACGTATTTTGCTATCAAAAAACACTTTTTCATTCTTGGTGGTAGTGTTTTATAGAAGTAAAGCACTATTTAGGTGTTTGTGGCATCATTCATGGACAAAAAGAAGTGTCAAATTCACTAGAATGCATGAAATAATATCGTTTCACTAAAAGCTTGATTTCTCCGTATTTTGGTCCAACACAGGCGAAATTGGGTCAAACTAACCATTTTCTATTGTTGATTACTAAAGAACGGAATAAGGTAGAAACAAACTCTTTTTTTCTGATGAAAGATGAAAGTCCAATCTTTCATTTGGTAGTACGTGTGTTTCCATAGTCCAAACAGAACATTTTCTGTGGACCTTGAAAATCAGTCAAAATGCTTAAATCGGCTGGCACTGGCGGCATCCCTTTTCTGAAAACGTCTGGCAGTCAAAGAGTTAAAGAGCTCAGTATAGTTCATTCGGTAATTTTACTATTTTTGTGTAATCAGACATTTTGTTAACTTTCTTTCGTAAAAGAAAATTAGATATTGTGTTTATTGTACTGTTTGTGACATTGTTGTTGATTAAAATATTATGTTTTAATTAACATATTTACACTTGTTTATAAACAGGGGTAAGTGAAGTCATGCACATGAACTAGTATTGACAGTGTAGATAGAAATAAATAGGGGGAGCAATCCATTTTGCCTGAGATTGCAGACCCCACCCATAAATCATATTTGTGTCAGGATGGTCATAGAGCCACAAAACTCACCTTGAATACTCATACTCGTCCCCTCGGTGTCCGCTGAAAAGCTTGTGAGGATTGGAGAAACATAAATAGATTTAGGGGGTGGGTTGCAATTTCAGGCAGTCCGTTTTTCCCCGCCTGCCTGAGATTGCATCCCCCCCAAGTCCATTTCTGTTCGTCCAATCCGCACATGCTTTTCAGCGGACACCGAGGGGACTACTGAGAGGAAGTGGAGTGAATTTGAAGCCTCTATGAGCATCTTGACCAGAGATACATGAGGATACAATTTCAGGCAGTCCAATTTTCCAAGCCTGACTGAGATTCCCCTATATATATATATATATATATATATATATATATATATATATATATATATATATATATATATATATATATATATATTCCTCCCACAGCAGTTCATAAAAATATAAATATTGCAAATTAAACTTTACACACACAACTTAACACCCTTTAATAATGTTAGTCATGTATTCAGCAGTATTTTTCCCCGAGTTTATAAAAAAAACTTCTTCTGTAAATAGTTTCTTTACTATTGTGACCAAAAGCAGTGAATATTAATTTTCAGACTGTTCTGTAAATATCTATTCATACACTTAAGATGACTGTTCTGAGTCATTAAAAAAACATGTTTTAAATAGTTCCCTTACTATTGTGATTAAAAAAGAAATGAATCTCAATTCTCAGACTGTTCAGTGAATATTTATTCATACACATACATTTTCTGAGTTTATAAAGATAAAAACGTATTAGAATTGTTTTTGGTGTGATCAAAAGCATTGATTTTAATCTTTACTAGGCTGTTTTGTCAATAATTTTCAAATTAACAAAAAATATCAAAACTTTTGATCATTCCATATCAATGTCAAACAAATTTATGTATTATTATTATTTTTTTAATACAGGAATGTATAGATGTAAGCCACTCCAACTTCATGTTCAAGTCCCGCCTACTTTCTGTTTATGCCGCGCCCACTCCGAATACAGATACAGATAATTTAGATGGTCGAACAGATACAGATAGTGCTGTACTCGCTCATCCCTAGTTTACAGTATCTTTGATCCAAGCAAGTTTTTTTTTGTCCTGAAATCACCCCTGCCTTTGGAAATGAGACCAAATGAACAATTTCAATGACTGTATAATGCCACTTTCACTTTGAATATAAAATGTCACTTACAGCAAGTCTCTTTGTAATATTCTTTGCAGCATGTCAGACATTGAAGGAATGAAAAACACTCGTCTCCTTGTATCGCCCTTTTTGTGGATTTGGTATGAAGAATTAATACTACAAAATGCCAATCGCTATCAAAATACAACCCACATACAACTTATTTATTCTTACGCATGTGGGAAGCAATCTGCATGTGAGCATCTGTCACTACTTCTTTCATGTTGAGCTCCCTCACAGGACATCAAATGTTTTTGTAAAGGCATCCTTCTCCATAAACGTGCTCTTCCCTCCAACATGCCTCTTATCGACGGTGACATTTATGTTGTCCAGGGTGTCTTGCTCAATCATTGCATATGTACAACACATGGCTGAATGTCGTTGCCTAGAAATACATTATTTTGAGAAAAAAAAAAGAGCTGAAAAAACATTACCTGGAGAGTCCATCCGTCCATCAGCTAAAAGAGTAATACAATTATGTTAGCTAATGTTTCATATGCAAAAAAGAAAGAAAAAAAAACTAATAATAAATAACAATAATATTAACTTCAATTTTGGACATAGGGGTGTTCTGCCTGACAGTGACATAAACATGCGGTCAGTAATAGGAAAAAAAAAAGTTAATGCGACTACTCATCTTTCTTCAGCTAATGGCTGTAATATTATATAAGAGAGATCTTCTGCAGAGAGTAATGTCTCCAAATTAGATTGTGTAGGCAACCTGGTCTCTCAGGTTTCATAAGCTCAAATGTCTGAACATCAATCAGTCAGTCCATAAAGCTTTGTAAAATGAAGAGATTATGTGTCTCATTGACTACAATGGTCACTATATATCCTTCTTATTTTGGCTTTACATGAACTACTGTCCTTGTTCTCGGAATGCAGTACTTAAGATTATAGCAAAAACACTGTGTTCCTCTGGTTAGTTAAAGCATAAGGATCTAAACTAAGGCCCTGTTCACACGGAAACAAATCCGGCTTTGTTCCTCAAAATAATCTTGTACACCCAGAAACGTTTTAAGACATGCGTGTGTACAAAAGAAGACGCTGAGGACGCTGTAATGTATATGCCAAGTCTGGAGTGGCGCTGAAGCGCAGCCACAGGGAATCAACGGAAAGCATAGAAAAAGAATCAGCGAAGAAGACAAACCAATGATCTGAATAGCCGATAAGCCAAGACCTTTGTATATACACAGTGTGTGTGTGGCCCTCTCCGGCAAAATGGTCCACATGACGGGAGGATTAATCTGGAGATATTAGACAATATTAGGCAGCTGGACATTATTTGTCCATTTTGAGATTTATCCACAAATAGCCTCCTTGAAAATCTCCATCAAAGAGGGGAGCCGTCGACCCTGCCAGGACAGAGCAAGCGCAACACCTCAGAGGACGACCCCCGGGCCCCGCCAGGGCCACCGGCCGGAGAGCAAATCCAGGAGCAGGAGCGCCCCCCACCCCAACACGGCCCGCGCCCCCAACCCAACGCAGCAGGACGGGGCACTGCAGGCCCGCCAGGCACCCCACCGGTCCACAGCCCCCACTCCCCCCATGACCCCCCCGCCCCCGATCCACCCCCGGCAGGCACCCCACCGGTCCACAGCCCCCGCTCCCCCCACGACCCCCCCGCCCCCATCCAGCCCAACCCAGCCCCAGCCGCCCCCAGGCCCCCAAGTTAAGAGGAGCGACCAGCGGGGCCCCCCCCAACCGGGCGGGGGCAGGAGGTGCACCCGCCCACCAATCCCCCACCCACCCCACCGGGACCCCGGCGGGCATATGGGACCAGCCCGGCGGGGCGATAGGGCTCGACCCCCGGATCCTGGGGCCCGCCCGAGGCGCCAGGACGCCCACCGGAGCGGGGCGGGCACAACACCAAACCCCTTCCCCCACCCCCGGCTCCCGGAGCGCCGAGACCCGGGCCATGGATGGAGCCCCCGGCTCAGGGGAGGGGAAGGAAGGCGTACCGGGGAGGGGGAAGGGAGGGGGTAAGGAGCGAGAGAAGGGGAGAGGAGGAGGAAGGGTGACGAGGGAGAAGGGACAGGGAGGCGGAGGACGGGCGGGGAGAGGCGAGGAGGGAGAGGCAGCAAGGGGGAGGAAGGGGGAGGGGAGAGGGAACCGCGTCGCCGGGCCCAGAGCGACGGACCGCGCCAGAGCGGCGCCGCCCCGGACACCAGGGAGAGCCCCGCAACGCAGCACCCCCCAAGAGACCCAGGGAACGGCCAAGACGCAGCTGCCACCCAGCAGCCAACAGAAGGGCAGACCCGCCCATGCCCAGCCAGGGGGGGCAGCACCTATAGAATTAACCCACTGGCATGCAGTGAATCCGAATATTAACCCTTAGTGCCCATTGGAGGCGAATCTGCTCGATCCTGTTGGTAGCAGCTGGGTTCCTGACTATAAAAACAAAACCATTAGTTACAAATTGCCAAATACAGAAACATCAATGCAAGTTATCACGCTGCGGTGGCTCTCGCTAACAGGCAGAATTAAGTAACCAGGTTTAGGTTAAAAAATTCTATATAGGTCGACCATGTTTCTTTAAATTTTGACATTTGGTTTTTATTTGAGGCAGATATTTTTTCCATTAAGATGTGATTTATGAGGAGGTTAGACCATTGGTCGATATTCAGAGTTTGTTTATTTTTCCAGTTGACAAGAATTGTTTTTTTTGCGATAATAAGGGCTACAAGTGTAGATTGAAATTGTTTATGTGGTAAGTCAGTTGTTGTTAAGTCACCTAGCAAACACAAGTTTGGAGAGAACGGTATCCGACACTCCAATACAGCGGAAAGTTTTTCTAAGACTTTAGTCCAGAAATACATAACCGGAGTACATAACCATAAAGCATGAAAATAAGTGTCTGTAGTGTTTTGTAAACACTGGAGACAAATGTCGGAGTTTGAGAGTCCCATTTTTTTCATCATATATTGAGTAATGTATGTTCTATGAATAATTTTATATTGGATAAGTTGTAAATTTGTGTGTTTTGTCATTTTAAAAACGTTTTCACAAACTTGAATCCAAAAGTCAGATTCCGGAGCTATAGACAAGTCTGTTTCCCATTTCGAGATGGGTAAAGACGTTTTTTCAGTATATGAAAGTAACTTATATATTTTTGAGAGTTTTTTTTGTTGTTGTCGGAGAAAGCTTGGTAATATCTTTAGCTAACACAGGTGGTTGGAGCGTACCCCGAAGTGTTTTTTATTTTGTATTTTTGGAGCAAGGATGTATATGATATAAACATATTATCTGAGAAGAGATGGTGGAGATGTGTAATTCCTTTCTGCTCCCACACACCCAAATAAAACGATTGGTTGTTAATTTGAAAGTCGGGGTTATGCCATAGGGGAGAAAGCCCACAGGGCTCCACTTGGGCTTTTGTCATTTCTAGTGCCTTCCACCAGGCAGTCGGGGTGGCGGAAATCATTTGATTTTTAAAACAGTTATGTCGCTTAATCGATGTTGTAATAAAGAGTAAATCTAGAAGTCTGAGGTTTTTACAATCCTTCTGTTCTGGTTCCAGCCAACAGTTAGTATCTCTTTTGGGTTGTGCCCATAAAATAATATATTGTAACTGGTTAGCTATATAGTAGTGCATAAAATTTGGTGCCTCTCGACCTCCTTTGGATTTATTTTTCTGAAGAGTAGATAGACTAATCTTTGCTTTTTTTTTATTCCAGTAAAATTTTGTAACGGCTGAGTCCAACAACTGGAACCAGTAAGCCGTAGGTTTAAATGGAATCATTGAGAAAAAATAGTTTATTTTGGGTAAAACTTTCATTTTAATAGTGGCTAGTCGTCCTATTAGAGAAATAGGAAGATTATTCCAGCGCTCCAAGTCACTATAAATGCTATCGAGAAGTGGAGTAAAGTTTAAATGAATTAAATCAGTTAATTTAGGTGAGATTTTTATGCCTAAGTATTTTAAATTACCTATAGGAAATGAGTAGTGTGGGTCCTGGCTTGCAGGGTTCCATGAATTTTCTGTAATAGGTAGAAGTGATGATTTTGTCCAGTTAATAGAATAATCTGATAACTGTGAGTATTTAGTTATTAAGTTAAATACTTCCCCTAACGAAATAGCAGGCTTTTCTAAATAAAGTAAAATATCATCGGCATATAGATTAATTTTATGTTCTGTTACCCCAGAGTGAATTCCTTGAATCCTTCTTTCCTGGCGTATGGCTAATGCAAGCGGTTCAATAAATATTGCAAATAATAAAGGCGACATTGGGCATCCCTGTCTTGTGCCTCTCTGTAGAGTAAAACTCTGAGATATAATCCCATTAGTAGTAACTGTAGCTTTAGGAGTATCATATAATACTGACACCCAGTGAATAAATGACTTCCCAAAGCCAAATTTATTTAATACAGCAAAGAGGAAGGACCAGTTAACTTTGTCAAAAGCTTTTTCTGCATCCAATGATATAATAACTGCCTTTTTATCATGCCGCTGTGACATGCTAAAGGGGGCTAGAGGTTAAAGAGCCTCCTAATATTATTAGTAGAGTGACGCTCTTTAATAAAGCCTGTTTAGTCGCTATGAATGATTGTCGGGATTACTGTTTCTAATCTAGATGTGAAAGCCTTAGTGATCATTTTAATATCAGTGTTAATTAGTGAAATCGGACGGTAACTTGATGGAAGGGTGGGGTCTTTTTCTGGCTTTAATAAAAGTTGAATTGCTGCTGTATTCATGTGTGGGCGTATGTGACCATTAGTTTTAATTTCTGTTACTACTCTTAAGAATAGTGGAGCAAGCATTAGCCAGAAGTGCTTAAAAAATATAGCCGGATAACGATCCGGGCCAGGTGCTTTGCCATTTGGCATACTATCTAGAGCACTGTACAACTCGTTTATAGTAAGTGGTGCATCTAACATATCTTTATATTCAGTGGTTAACTGAGGTATATTTAAGATACTGAGGAATGCCTCAATATGCTCTGGGTTAGGCTTATTAGTTTCTGAGTATAGGTTGTGATAATAGTTATAAAAAATTTGATTAATTTCTTCTGGTGATTGTGTACATTCACCAGTTGTCCCTTTAATAGCCGTTATAAGCGATTTTTCCCGATTGCGTTGAAATTGGTTTGCAAGAAATTTACCTGATTTGTTATTATATTTAAAGTTGTTGTATCTCAATTGTTGTATTATAAACTCTGTCTTTTTAGTTAGCATATCGTCTAACTGTATTTTTGTATTTTGTAAGTCAGTCCATATTTGGTTATTTGGGTTTATTGCGTACTCATGCGTCAGTTGTTTAATTTTATCTTCCAAGTCTTTTTCTAATTTTTGATCCTGTTTCTTTTTACAAGATGAATATGATATAATTTTACCTCTAATTACTGCTTTCCCAGCTTCCCAGAGAAGAGATGGAGATAGGTCTGGAGAGTCATTTATTTCCAAAAAGTCTGCCCACTCTTTTCTTATAATTTTGTCAAATTCTTCGTCGTTTAGCAGTGAGATGTTAAAATGCCATGTGGGGAAAGGGAGACTGGTGCCTCAGAATTTATGATTCCCTGGATTATGTGGAGTTGTCCAGGTACTGAGGATGAAAAGCCAGCCCAGAATTTAACATTCTCACCCCCATGCTTCACTCTGGGGTCAAGGTTCTTTTGCTGTTATGCAGTGTTGACTTTTCACCAAACATGACTGTTTTAGTTGTGACCAAACAGTTCAATTTTGGACTCATCTGTCCACAGAAGGGCCTTCCAAAAAGCTTCAGTGTTGAGATGGCAAAGTTGAGATGGGCAGCTTTGATATTTTTTGTGAGCAGAGGCTTCTACCTAGCAAGCCTTCCATGAAACCCTTGTCAATTGACTTTTCTTCTGATTGTTGAAGCATGCACATGTGTCCCAGATGCAGCAAAAGAGGTCTGCAAATCCCTTGATGTGATGTTCCAATTGATCTTTTTACCTGAATTATCATTTTTCTTGCTAATACTTTAGAAGGTCGTCCAATTCTAGGCAGGATTGTAGTAATTTTCAGTGTTCTCTAGTGCAGATGATCTGCTTCACAATGTAATGATGAAGCAAAAAAATGTTTTGATTACTTTATAGCTTTCCCCAGACAGATGTGCTTTCACTACCTGAGGTCCCCTGAGATTTCTCTTCCTTTCAGCATGACTGACCTGTATGGGTTCAACTGGGTAAAACTAAAGTGACATGGTTTTGTCTGTTTCAGTCAATGATGCACAATTTTCTCCCGCCCTGTCGCTTTAACAGCTTGCACGGTGGGCATGCTATCAGCCAACCAGTAGTATATACAGATCAGTGAGACGAACACAGGAAAAGTGTCAATGGCGGGTGATTCCAGTACCGTACAAGAACACCACGCAAAATATTTTGCTGTAAAAGCTAAGGAGGTTGCGCAAAACGAGTACGACACGGCTATCCGCTATTATTGACAGACCGGCGGTTCGCACGCAGTCACGCGAGAATTGCGGCATACATCATCAAACTGGAGGAGTATCCCGCATATAGTGTCCAAATTGGAACGTAACGCATTTTGAAATCTTTCCATTCTGGAGCTCAGTTACAAAAGTGATCGGTTTCAGCGGCGCCACCGTGTGGACGAACTGCCCAAATGGTAAGACACTTGTGCGGATACAGTGTTATATGTATAACGCGGTTAACTTTTCGCGGCCTCGCTGTATCACTGATTTTTTCAGTGCAATTTTGCATGCATTTTTTTTACATTAATGTTAATGTACTTTGTAAAATGTATGAAGGTTTGAGCATTGAGAATGTATAAATAAAAGAGAAATGTGAGAAAATGTAAATGCCTCTATGAGAAAAGTGTATAAACTGTGTGGTGAGGGGTTTTAGAGCCTTAAAACTTTTATCATAAATGTAAAACATAGAGCTAACTATTTTCCGAATACAGATACAGATAATTGAGATGGTCGAACAGATACAGATACTGCTGTACTCGCTCATCCCTACTTAGTATTACGGCTTGGTGGTTAACTTAAATTAATAATTAAAACAAATTAAATTAATAATTAAGAAAATAAATTAATAATTTAATTTATTTGGAATTATCGACGGCACGAATCAATTCAAAACACCCAAAAATATTATTTTGGACTGAGGCAGCTGAGCAAATAAAAATCAAACTTGGTAGAGACATTTAATTGTATTTTAGTTTGCCATGACAATAATACCTTAATTTTTTGGTATGTACTGTTTTTTTCTTTTCTTCTCTTCTTTTTTTATGTATACATTTTTGTTATAAGCTACAATATATGATGTTGTTGTTGCTGCTGTTGATTTTTTGTAGTTGTGGATGTTTCTTTTCTTGCTTTCTTTTTCTTTCTTTTTTTAGGTCCAAGGGGTGGGTTTGGATTTGGTCAGATGTTTATATGTTAAATTGTTGTAATGTCTGTTTGGTGTTAATTATTCTCCGTTGGTATTGTTTATAAAAAATAAAAGAAAATACAAATAAAATATTTGATCAGAAAAAAACTTTCAAATTTTTTTTTTTTTTAATTTGTTTGTTTTAAAATATAATTCTAAAATCGAACACTATGGTAAACGATTAACATTAAAATAAAAATGTTTTTAATATTTTAGTAATCCAACGATGTGCGCCACTCGAATGTCTTGTAAATTTGGCATACCTCACGTCAAGCACTTCAAAGAAACATTAAGATTTCATAACATCTATTGTCTTCATAGACAAAGTTTTTTTCCCCCCAGAAAACAAGAGACATAAATCTCCCTGAAAAAACTGTCAAAGATTGGATTGGCAGATTGGAAATAGTCTTTTTTTCTTTTTCCTCAGAAGTTGTTGACTGCACACTCCAAGTATACACAATGGAACACAAAATTAGCATTTCTGTTTGCATTGTTCAAGCACTATTGGATAATATTTGGATAAGTTTGGATTTTTGTCTCTTAAACTGACAGTTGACTGCACAATCCAGTATACTACACAAAATGGCATCTGCAATTCTGCGGTGTTGCATTTTTAATTTAGTGTGATTGGGTAAGTTTGGATTTTTATTTCTTAAAGAGTTTAGGGTTGAATTGAGTTTTGGTTGTGGTTAGGATTAGGCAATCAGTTATGAAGGTAAGGGGTTAGGAAATGCATTGTTTCAATGTGATGTCCGCACTATATTAGGAGCTAGAGTGAATGTGTGCAAGCATACAGCGATTGGGACTATGAGAGCATTACACGGGAGAAAGAAAGTGGAAACGTAATGATGATAATAGCAGATTGATGCAGGTGGTGAGTGGGCCTGGGGGCGGTGTCTTGGACAAGAGTGGGTGAGGGTGAATTATAAGAGAGATTTTGTTGGGGATGGGCACTTGGAGTATCGGCTGGATTCTACTTTGTTCAGGCGAGTTCTCTTCTCAGACTTGAAATGCAGTTTTCTTTAAACTAAAGTTAATGCCATTTTGGGACCAAAAGCTGTAATTGCTAAAGGAATGTGTGCATGCTGCTCCAGTTGTAATCCAGTTAATTAACTATTTAATTTAATACACTCCAGCACCCCCCGTGACCCTTGTGAGAACAAGCGGTTAAGAAAATGGATGGATGGATGGATGGACACACTGAATCATTTGCATGATTGGCGTGTCATTTATCTGTTGTTTCACATTGTGATCATACTTACTTACACAGTACTAGCATGTGGTCCTGCATAACTGACTTCTTCACCTATGAAACCACTAAGTCAGTGGTTGTCAAGAGCTGGACAATTGGCATCATCAACCGAGCTGTCCAACTCCTCATCTTCACTTACTTCATTGGGTGAGTATTAGTCTATTACCCAAAATCCTGTAACTGTTCTATATTGTAAGGCAAGGCAAGTTTATTTGTATAGCACATTTCATACACAAGGCAACTCAATGTGCTTTACACAAGAAAAGACAACACTTATAAGCATCAACAAACACAGTAGTTAAATGTCTCATATTATTCAACTTTTAAACATACTAAAATAGTTCTCAAATGTGTAAAAGACATGTCTGTGACATGCATTCGACAAAATTGACTTTGGATCTGATATTTTTGCTGTCCCTAAATCAGCCAAAAAAAAACGCTCTGTTCAAAAAAGCCTGTTTTAGGGGGGTGTCACTTTTATGTAAATAGCCAGGCCACACCAGGCCATACCCTTCTCTCTCGAAGGGGCAATGATTTCGGTCATGATAGACATGTGCTAATGTTGTGAATGGAAACAACTGGCCATGGGAGCAGAAGAAAAGAGAAATACAAACATGTCTTTTACACATTTGAGAACTATTTTAATATGTGGCAAAGTGGCATAACGTTTTACCATACGAAAAAGTAGCATAACGTTACTACAGAGACTAAGTTGTAGCGTTTGTGATTGTTTAGGCAATGGTTATTATGCCGTAACCGGCAAATTTCCCGCGAAAGTTATTTTGCCGTGAATGTCTCCGATTTGCCGTGAATGCTTGTAGACATTTACAAGCGGTTATAAATAACACAAATGTGCACATTTAGGCCACTGCGCAGTCGCAACGTGCAAGCAGTCTCATCGAGACCACTTAGCGGCCGGTTAGCATCACAAAGTCATGTCAACTAGGTGGCGAGTTGTCAGTCACGGCAAATCAACCACCGCGGATTGTATCTTGACAAAACAATACGCAACCGCTTCATATTATCCAACCACCGTCTGCTTTATCATATCTGACCTCTTGTAACCAAAAAACCTCCACACAACAAATGTGAAAAAAACGCACTAAAAATACACCAGTAATATGGTAGAATGTGCACATCTCTCATTAGAAAGGATAGGAAGTAAGGCTAAATCAAAAATGTTAAACTTACATCTTTCTCGTTTGCAGTCGTGTCACACTGTTGGGACCGATCCATTATGTTTAGACGTGTTGCAAATCCAGCTCTGAGCAGGCTTTCACTAACAAAACAGTCCTTTGAGAAATGGTGTCGGTACATGCCCTTCAAAAATACAATTAATCCACTGTCTTCTCAAAGACTTGGGACGAAGGAAGCAACCACTTTTTCAATGTTTCCCCTCTCCACGGAGCATTTGCGAGCAGGGAGAGAAAAAGAAAGGCGCAGCCAGCTTCTTGAATTTCAGTGGGCGTGACAAACCTTTACCAGAGGTGGTGCCACTAACCCGAGGGGGCTGGGACGAGTGCACTTCCGTGTCTCTTTGACGTCACTAAGTCACGGTAGTTTAATCTGCCCGTTTGAAGCACACATTTTAGAAAGGAGGAGAAAGCTAAAGAAGTCGTGGACGGACTTTTTTCATGCCTGGTTGGATTGTAGACAGGCCGGGGATGCATATTATTGATAGAAAACCCTACTAAAGTGCATTTTCATCCTATGGGACCTTTAACTCTTTGACTGCCATAAACGTTATAAAACGTTTAGCATAAACCTAGGGAAGGGCGCCGAGGACGTTAAAAGACGTCCCCTATGGTTTTTTTTTTTTTTTTTCAAAAACGGGTGCAGGAAAGCCTTGGGCAGCTGTGCTGAAAGAATCAGGCTGATCTGATTAGTCAAAGACTCGTTTTGGCCCCTAGAGGGCAGCGATGACTCTCTTTGCACAAGGTTGGATGGGCCGCCCACCGTGGGCGTCAGTAGAAGACGTGAGGCGGAGCTAGAGTGTTGAGGAGACAATGGCTGATCCAAGCCACAATGGCTTGACCAAGCAACCGGTTACAAGCAGCTCAGCTTGAGCATTTTTTTCAAAGACGGAAAGCATCAATCAATACTAAAAAGCGCATTGATGTCAACGATGATGATGACAACGAGCTCTACGCCAAAGTTGGAAGCTTTGGCGTGACTGTTATGAACACGTAGTAAGCCTCACGGCTAAGCGCGGCTAGCGCGGCTAGCGCTGCTAAGGCCGGAAAACGCGCACAATAGCCGGCCGGGTACTTCTACACAATCGGACATTCGATCGGGCGATGGAGAGTTGGCATCGACCAATGCAGATTGATGATGATGATGAAGATGACTCTACGCCAACGTGACTGTTATGAACACGTAGTAAGCCCCACCGGCAAAGCGCGGCTAGCGCGGCTAGCGCGGCTAGCGCTGCTAAGGCCGGAAAACGCGGAGCTGCACAAGCGGACATTCGATCGGACAATGAAGAGTACCCCGAGTCCAATGCATATTCATCGGAGGAGCGGGTACAGTCTGATCACGGAGAAGACACTGTTTCTGGACTACGATGCCACCATGAATAGAGTGGATAAAATGGATCAGAACATCTCCTACCAACCCGGTATAGCAACTGAAGGACACGGGGAAGCGAGACGTAACACCACCGTAACGTAACCGTAGCATGATCCTGATATTAGACTTGATGACACACTGCAGTATATACTTGCTATTCCCCGGAAAAAAACGGCCGGCAAGAAAGTGGCGCACGCGAAGAGGCAATCTTGTGCAAATGCTGTTGCGTCTCCTTGCACGCAGGAGAGTGTTACAAAAAGAAAAACTGTCGTTGAAACATCCACATATTTGTAAATAGCACCACAGTTGCACACATTTGTAAATAGTTTGCCAAATTGTTGTCAAATTGTTACACTGTTGAATGTAAATAAACGTATTTTGCTATCAAAAAACACTTTTTCATTCTTGGTGGTAGTGTTTTATAGAAGTAAAGCACTATTTAGGTGTTTGTGGCATCATTCATGGACAAAAAGAAGTGTCAAATTCACTAGAATGCATGAAATAATATCGTTTCACTAAAAGCTTGATTTCTCCGTATTTTGGTCCAACACGGGCGAAATTGGGTCAAACTAACCATTTTCTATTGTTGATTACTAAAGAACGGAATAAGGTAGAAACAAACTCTTTTTTTCTGATGAAAGATGAAAGTCCAATCTTTCATTTGGTAGTACGTGTGTTTCCATAGTCCAAACAGAACATTTTCTGTGGACCTTGAAAATCAGTCAAAATGCTTAAATCGGCTGGCACTGGCGGCATCCCTTTTCTGAAAACGTCTGGCAGTCAAAGAGTTAACATTCAGAGCAAAAAATTCTCAATCTGGATTTAAAAGCATTTACACTCGGGGCTGATTTAACTTCTGTTGGCAGCTTATTCCAATCCAATCCAATTCCAAAGTGTGTAGCATAACAGATAAATACAGTTTCACCATGTTTACTTCAAACTCTGGGTTCCACTAGTTGACCCAAGTCTGTAGATCTCAGAGCCATGCTGGATTTGTATTCAATCAGCGTTTCTTAAATATATTCAGGATTCAAAGAGACCAGTAGCAACATTTTTAAATCTATTCTACAGCTGACTGGGAGTCAGTGTAAAGCCTTAAGGACTGGAGTGACACGTTCTCATCTCTTTGTTTTGGTCAGAACTCGAGCTGCAGCGTTCTGAATGAGCTGCAATTGTCTGATGTTCTTTTGAGAGAGTCGAGTCAGAAGACTGTTACAGCAATCGAGTCTGCTGGAGATAAAAGCATGGATAAGCTTCTCTTGGGATCCATTTCACAAAGAATGTTCAACAAACACCAAGACTAACCCTGAACAGCGAGTTGACATGCCCTGAGATAGGAAACTCCGCGTTTTCGGTTCCAGGACAGCTGATTTGAGGTAGTTATATCAATGCAGAGTAGTTTCACCTCGCGTTGCCACTACACTAAAAAGTCCACATCAATGGAGCCCCGATTCGTGGAGTCATCATGGCAACGGGGAAGCGCAGTGCGCGCCGCCCCCCTCTGCTTCCACGTTTTTTTTGTTTGTATTTTACCCCTCTCAACTGAAAACCTTAACGCGATCTTATGGCGAATTTGAACATGTCTTTAGAAAAAAAGTGCAACATTGCAGCGGCTGCCCGTAGGCGGTGTGGGAGAACGTTGCTGCTCGGATGTCGGGACAGTGCATACATTTAAATGTAGTCCTTTGCAATCACAATAATATTACAGGGGAAACCAGTTTAATGGTAATTCATTAATTCATTTAATTTAGGGGCAATCATGCGGGGGAGAAGCACACTTGACCTAAGATGAAATATAAAAACATTATTCAAACGGTTATAAGAAAAACAGAGCGAAACAAACAATATATGCTGTGATGTGAGCGCATGACTACAGCCCTCGTAATGTTGCAAATGTAAGGACGGATTCCGATGTGTATGTAGATGATGGACTGTGATGTGAAACGGTACCGCTCAAAAAGATAACTGTCCAGAAATGACAGCATATCTATGCGCGGTCTGATAACAATCTCACGACGAATATTTAATTCCCTGCGCAATAATGCGTAACTTTCATCAATAGGCTCATTGTCAAAAGTTCATGCCATGTTCGTGACAAAAATAGGCGTATTAACGCAAAAACTCACGGCAGCGGACTTTATGAATGAGGAAATGTGGCGAAAGGAGGCGGGGACAGAGAAAACCTTGAGGTTCATTGTGAAAAACCTGCAACCGACCAGGTTTGGTTCATGGAACATGTTATTACGGTAACTGATCGAGAGCTTAAATTACCTCTTTTTATGATACAGGCTAGAGTTACCTATTTTTCCCTGGTTTCAATTACCTCCCTTTCTGAAACGGAAAACGCAGAGTTTGCCATATTTCAGGGTTTCTTGACCCAGGGTTCTCACTAAACCTGCTTAGTGAAATAGACCCCTGGTCTGCTTGAAGCATGCAGTCCTTCAGTCTGGATATGTTTTTCAGCTGGTAAAAGGCTGTCTTAGTGATTGATTTGATATGATTGCTGAAAGTCAGGTCTGAGTCTATTACACCCCAAGATTTATTGTACATAACAAAAATGTGTTGGGAATTTTGCTATTGTATTTCAGCCTTTGAGCATAAAGATGACATAACAATTCAATTATATAGATACACTCTGCATGATCAATAGAGGGCGGTGATTTTCAACCAACAGACTCCCTAATGGTGCTCCAACACAAGCCCATTTGCCTGGGAAGAAAAATGTGCAAAACACCAGCCAGTCACAATTACTGAAGTTAAAGCTCACATTGGATTCAACTTTTCCACATACTTAAATAGTTCTCAAATCTCATTCGTCAAAATTGACTTTGGATCTAATATTTTTGCTGTCCCTAAATCACTTTTATGTAAATAGCTGCCGCAGGCCACGCCTAGGCCATACCCTTTTCTCTCGAAGGGGCTTGGCTTCGGCTGTGCTAGTCACGTGCTAATGTTTTGAATGCGAAGCAACTCAACAGTCGGCAATGGCGAGCTGAATCAGCGTGGTGCAACCATACCAATTTGAGCCAGAGTCTGACCCAGAGGGAGAGGCTTCGGCAGAAATTCAGACTCAGCGACAGCAGCAGGACATTTCAGAGTGGTAAGATACAAATACTTTGTGTGTACACTGTTACACGTTAGCTTCTGCTAACAGCTTCTTCGCCGCTGTCTCGTTATTACTTCGAGGTCTTTTGGCGAATGAGCATTTTTATAAACAGTGCAGTAACATTATACTTACCTTTCTTCCGTATATTCTTGAAGGCTAATAAAAAAAATTTTTAAAGGGAAAAAAAGTAGAAGTTGTCATCACGGGGCTGTAAATAACCCCAGCAAATACTAAGACTGCTACCAGCGTAAATGCTAAAACTGAAGAGATACTTAACAATCAAACTATGTCACTAGGCCAAAATTATATATATAAAGTCTTGCAACATATTCAGCAGAGCTGTCTTGTCTGTGTCCCGAATATAACATGGTCAAAATTAGAAGGAGTGCCATAGTGCTTAAAATGCTACTTGTTCTGCATCTCAACATTAGACAAATGTCACAAGTCTTAGCCAATTCTGTTTGTGTTGGCAACTTTCATACAGGTGAAATTCTAACTTTTTTCTTCTTTTGATAGGTGCTCCTGTGGAAACTGTAAAACAATGCCCACGGAGCGAGAATATGTATGCTGCTTGGAGATACCACAGGTAGGTAAAGACATACAAAAGGAAATCTAGTTTGTCATGATTATGGTTTATTGCTAAATGAGACATAATTACATTTATACTTTGTAATATCTATTAGGTTAGCAGACGCCTGTGGGAGTTTGAGGGGGACCTCAAATGCATGGTGGATCATTCAGGGTTAAAGCCAGTATGCCTGAATCGGCTCTCCTTGCAGAATGCAAGCCAAATTTATAAGGCAGACTATGGTCCGTTGCGGTTAAAGGGAATGCACTGGTATGTTATGTTTGCTAAATGTTATATTCACAAATTAATAGTTGGCTTAGTTTAGGCTACATATTTCATGACTTTTCATAATTTGGTGGGGACGACTGATTAATTATCATGACGCATTTTTTTTTTTCAATGTACATATTGCATTGCACGCATATCCCTGGTGTCAAATTGATGACAAGGGTAAAAAAGGGTTACAATTCAAATCAAAGATTTTATGGATTACTTCTTCACTTCAGTGGGTATAGGTACAAAAATGTAACTGTAATAAAGTTTGACAAACAGGATATCTTTGTGGTTATATATATATATATATATATATATATATATATATATATATATATATATATATATATATATATATATATATATATATATAAATCATTAGCAAGTAATGTGTATGTAACTAATTGAAAGGGGGTCGTTTCAATGTACACACTCAAACATGTATTGCAATTGAATTATTTACAGATAAATGTGATAATTGCAACACAGTATCCATAGACCATCACTTCAACTGAGGAAACAACATACAGCACAAGAAAACTACAACAATATTGTATGAATAGTGCGAAAGTCCATTGAAGAAGTTGAAGCACTGCAAGAAGATGTTATCAGGGAAGGTCCATGGCAGCAACTCCAAGGTGATGGTCCGCCCCGGATCTTGTCCCGATCAACCAGCGTATAACCTGTAAAGCAGCCTCCAAATCGGTCATTGACACCTAACTCCCTCTTCTAAGCCGTGGAGAAGTGAAGAAAAGAAAGCAGTGGCATTCACCAGACCTACATAATTCAGCCAAATGCAAGAGTATAAAAATGAGTCTTGAGACGATGGTATCAAAGGCAGCGCTAAGTAATACATCGCTGTCAAGTATAGTCTGTAATAAGAAAAAAAGAAAATAATCAAAGATGTCAGAAATTTTAGGTTACACACGTCAAAGTTACAAGCAAGCACAGTTTTATTTACCTGCATAGCATTTCGAGAAAGGGAACTACAACATTCTTCGGGGCAAAGCGAAGGATGACACTATGGAATGCCTTCAAAGTTAAACTATAGTAATGTGGGCTAAGTTTAGCAACATCCTTGATGATCCTTCTGTTTGCCATCACCTTCTCAAGTCTGCAGAAAGCTGTCGTATCTACAACAAATAATAACCATAATTCAAAATTTTATGTTACTTTTTTTTTTTTAAATAACAGTTACATGTAATTCCCCCAAAGTATCACAAAGTGAAGTATTCTTTAAATACAGGGTAATTCAAAGAGAATACATAATTCATACACCATTTATCATGCAATATTTCAAAGACAAAAACAATTTTTATTTAAGTTTTTATTTCATGTTTTACAAGTGATAAATGTGGCCACCACCAGCAGCACGGACAACACATCATGCCGATATGAGAATTCCTCCCATTCCCCTTTATCTGCTTGATGTTGTCTGTGCTGCCGATGGTGGCCACATACTTGTAAAACATGAAATAAAAACTTGAAGGTATACACAACACAATTTTTCAATTTTGAAATATGGCATGATTAATTTGGCACATATATTTTGAATATATATATATATATATATATATATATATAGAGAGAGAGAGAGAGAGAGAGAGAGAGAGAGAGAGAGAGAGAGAGAGAGAGAGAGAGAGAGAGAGAGAGAGAGAGAGAGAGAGAGAGAGAGAGAGAGAGAGAGAGAGAGAGAAATCAGAGAATAAATTTTTTAGCCAAACCTGCAAAAAAACATGTGTTTTTGTCGCTTGTCTTCCTCTTCCAACGCTTCCTCCATATCCATGTGAGCCCTTTTCGACGGTCGCTTTACTGGTGTGGATCAAACTGGAATGGTAATAATAAATTTTTTACTAATAAAAAAACCCCAGCAATGATGATGACATTACCGAATGAACAATACTGAGCTCTTTAAAAAAGGAAACAAATAACTGGAATGGAGCTGCATCATTGGATATACCAACACCAAAATCCTCATCCAATTGAGATACGTTTTAAATTAGGGATGTTCAATATCACTTTTTTGAGACAGATACCGAAAAAAGCTCACAGTTATAAGATTTGTGAATAATGATGAAACTTAGCTATAGGTGGGTTTCATGTGACTCCAGGACACGCGGCCCAACCAAAGATGGGGGCAGGAAGTAATTTGTCCATAGGAAAAAGCTGAGGAAATGCCAAAGTTATGTGCTGTTTATCGCTGTACCAACCGGTCTAATCGAGAAACAAATATAAGCTACTTAAGTGTCCCGAAATTAGTAACCTATAAAGGCGAAAATAAAATAAAAAATTACCTAAAGAAGACGGCAGACCTGGATTAAAAACCTTCGTCTGAAATCCGGAGGAGCTGAGACGGTCAACGGTCGTATATGCAGTGATCACTTTGTTAAAGGTAAGGCTACAGTAATGATCCTACTTACATAGCTGAATAAAACTCTAAACAGGCCAATGTGGTATAACTGGAAACTTATTTCACTGTGATATTACTATGTGGAGTTTGTTCTACAGTTTGTGTGTCCATCAAGTTTATTTTAGTTAACTAAAACTAACAAAAAAAAATTCAAAAAACTATTTCGTTAAAGAAATTTAATTTTTTTTAAATGCTTTTTAAAAAAACAAAAACTAACTGAAACTACATTTTATGTTGACAAAACTAGCTATAATTATAGCAAAAATGTCCTTTAATTTATTAATTGGTAATAAATTGAATGCATGAGCCTTTGGGCATGATTTTAAGTAGATTTATTTTGATATTAACTGGATTAAGGACATTTGAAAGTGTGTCACACAAAAGTGACGTCATCTAGCAGCAGCCAATAGAAAAGCACCTTCAGATGACATTGCTCCCATGGTGTTTTTTAAATATTGCGCACAAGTAATTTTTTTTAAAACTAAAACTCATACTGAAACCAACTAAAACTAAACTAAAATTAAGCATTTATGAAATAACAAAAAATAATAAAAACTAACAGAACCACCTTGAAAACTCATTAAAACTAACTAAATTTAAAAACCTAAACTCAAAACTAAATAAAAACTAACTAAAATGAAAAATTCCAAAACTATAATAACCCTGGTGTCCATGCTAGGTGGCTGGGTCTTTGTTTTTTAGCAATGCTAGCTACGTTAGCTATCACGAAGAGTGGTTCTTGAATTGAGGTCCTTCTTCCTGGAAGGTGTTAGAAAACGATTATTTGTTTTCCCGTGTTCACAATGTTGATTATCAAACTCAGACAATGAGATCGGTGAAATCAGGATTTATTTTCACATAAGCTTATGGATACATGAAGTCGCAGCCAAACGCCGCCATTGTTCCCCCGCATGTGTGTCGCTCCTCCTCCGAGCGAATCACTAGTATCCTCCCCTGACTTTTCAAACCCCTCCCCGTCTTCTTCGTCCAATCCTCAGCCGTTCTTCTCCTTCCCAGACAGTCACATGATACATCAATACACTCACCAAACTTCCCCCTCCTACAATGATTTTGTTTTCAGAGCAGACCTAGATGTCCCCTCCCACTCCCACAATGATGTTATGCAGAGATCAGATAAGAATTTGAGTTGTTTTTCAAAGCAGACCTGCTGGCCCCAGTTTAAACAAAGAGATCTAATTAACACATTCGCTCTGCTCTCAGTACTGTGAAGAGAAAAAAAACCCTCTTGCTCAACTGGTTTTGTAAAGACAAAGGAATCTATTTAACACATTCGCTTCACACCCCCACCTCACCTTAAATTCTCCCACAGAGACATACTGAGTAAATTAAAGCAATTTTGTCCACTTCTAAATAGTAATATTATAAATCAAACAGTTGTAATTAAATTAATTCATTTCAAAGGCCACAACATACTGATAGAAATATATACTTATACTTAAGCATTCATTCACAAGACGTCTACATAATTACAGAACGGAGATACATTACTGATGAGTCTCTGTTTGACCGTTTAAGTCTTTTAAAGAAGAACGCAACAGGAAGTCAGACTCTTGCTCCACCCCTCACTAAGATTTGAAATCGGCGCTCAAGGGGGTGTTGCCTGGAGGACCGTTGGGTTGCGAATGGGAAGAGGGTTGGGCATGGTCTGGCTGTGATTGACAGCAGCAACTCACTAAGAAGCCGTTTAAGGAGGCGTGTACGAGAATGAGCCGGTGGGTGGCGGGGGCGACTACGTCATGAAGAACAAGTGACGTAGTATGTATCGTCTCGTGTAATATAAGAACAAACAGCCAAATTGTGTTTATCTCAGTGTTTAATCTTAAGATGGCACCAAACACACGTTTTTTGCCCCCAAATCAAACTTTAAACAAACATGTACTAATATGTAAAAATAATGACCAGGACATGTAAACAGCATTTGTAGATACCAGTTTATACAGTTTATCAGCAAATAAAGTTGATTAAGTGTTGAGTTATGCTTTAAGACCAGTTGTAAAAGTTAGCCAGCTCGCTTGTAGCCTGACGCCAGTGGTACTTTTGTGTACGTTTGAGTTGAGAATGATTCTGAATCACATTTAACTCACCCGAGCAAAAACATGACGGCAGTCATTTAGTGCTTCTAAATTCCGAGTTCGCTGACCCAACCACACAAGAAATAGTTGTAAGGCTCCAGGCTTTTATACGCCTTCATTTGGCTAGCGGTGTAGTACAATGTCTGGAGAACGAGGTCGTTTGTGTTGTTGATTGCCTCCACACCAGGGAATCTCTTTTTGTGAGAGTGTAAGGATCATATCCGACATATTTTACTATTTTTAGAGCGTATCGGCTACGTCCGGGCTCACCCAATGATTTTGCATAGTCACTTTCCATCATTTTCAATAGGTGTTCCCTACTTCCTGACCCCCAGTTGAATTTTGCGCGCCGCCGGAATCACGTAATTGCAACCCTCCTATATTCTAATGCTAATTGCTAAAAAAAACAAGGCGAAAAGTTACAATATTTGGTGTTGGGCATGATCAACATCTTAAGGCTTTTCTGACACAATTTTAACTAGATCCCTCGAACGGGCTCGGCACAATAGATAAAAATGTAAAGTATGACATTTATTTTCACCACTAAGTGGCGCTACATGTATAACCGAATATTATCACATAGATGTTTTCAGGCCACGGCTTAATAGATGCATGAGAAGTTTGGGATTTTTGGGAGCTTGTACAGCGGAGTTATTGAGCATTTCTTCTTTTTTGATGAAGGAAATATTAAAGGCAAAATTTGAGGCCCCGCCCCCGTCATATAGTATTTCAAAAAGTCAAAAATTTTCCCCCAGTTGTTGTCCCAGGTCTTGAGATAATACATGCCAAGTTAGAAGTAAATCGGATGAAAACTGTTGGCAAAAAGAATGACCACAGTGGATGTGCAAAAATGGGACAAAATTGGACATTCAAAAATTCATAGCTCACTTCCTGTACATTTTAGGATATGGCTTCCACTGACTTTTTTGTGCGTCTCGGGGCGCTTCACGTGCCTGTCGATTTCTCTAGACCTCGGTCAAACGTGCCACAATTGGTGCATATTTGTCCATGCTAGGGGGCGCTATATGTTGTTATGTTGTTATAATATCGAATTTTTCGCCGAGCCCGAGGAGTATGCAAAGTTTGGTGAGTTTTCGTAAATGTTTAGGTCCCCAAAAATGAGATCGTTTACAAAGAAGAAGAAGAAGACGATTTTTGATTTTGAAAAAATACATTTATTTGCCGCTCTTATTTACATTCTTTTCCTAACACACAGCTCTGCAAGAGCAATTAAATAAATAGATAAAAAAATAAAAAAGCTTTTACATCAAAACATCACTAAAACATAGCGCCTCCTCATTCACGTCGCACAGTGCCCCGTTAACAGTCCACATCTCACAAAACCTATCCAAATCTCCTGCTCTCTTGTAAAAACTAAAATCAATAAAGAGTCTGGACTTTATCAACTTTTTACACAGAACTGTAGGATCGACTTCTGCCCCATCGTCAACTTTCCTTTTTCGGGACAACCACACACCCATCTTGGCCTGGCTCAAAACAAAGTTTAAAACCCGGCTTTCCCTCTTGATCTGGCCCTTGTGGTTAGAACCATAAATAAAAGAGTGCTTGTGAAAAGCTACTTTACATTGAGTAAAAACCCTATCAACCAAATCAAAAACACATCGCAAACGCTCGCACTGATAGAAACAGTGAAATACTGTTTCTCTGTGTCCACAGAAGGGGCAGGTATCCGCAACGGCTGGATTTATCGCGGATATATAGGAGTTCACGGCCACGATGCCGTGGAGGATCCGCCACTGAACATCGCCGTGTTTCCTGACCACTGGGGCCTTGTATAAGGTGCCCCAAGTTGGCTTCAGTTTATCGTCTATAACTCTCCTCCACGGAGTGTCCAAGCGTCCGTTAAGTTTGTTTTTGTGTAAGGTCTTGACCATTGTTCGGTAAAATTGTTTTCCAGGAGCGGCTCCCAACGAAACTGCTGGAATGTTCTCCAGCAGGGGTCCGCCGCAGTCACCCAAGTCTGGATGCAGGCCGATGTGGGGGAAGCCATCCTCCGTGTTTGGAGTTAGGGAACCACTGCCATACAGACTGAGGAGGGAGCGCTCATGTCCAGCCAGTCTTCTTTTCCAGTGGTTCAGCAGCTGGTTGACGACCCTCAAGGAATGTAGCCCCAGAATGGAGGCCAGCGGAGCGGGCTCCTCGAGACTGGGACCGGTCAGCTCCACCACTGCCAAGCGTTGCGACCCCTGCAGCTTGAAGGGTCTTGGACAGAGTCGCTCCCCCCCAGCTAGGGTAGTCCAGTAGGGTTCCCTGTTGGACAGGTTCTTGCATGAGCCAGTACAGTGAGTCGGCCTGCTCCGCCCGCTGTTTCTTCAGGAAGTTCTAGACTTTGAAAGCACTCCAATAAAAACAAGGCAGAGAAGCTGTGCTCATGCGTGACAAGTCCATTAAAAACAAACTAAAATCCAGCCCACATAAACCTAAACGCTGCAGGGTGCATCGGGCTAATGGTCTCCACAGAACATCCTTGGGGCCAGTCAGGAGCCTTTGTATAAACTGGAGTCTAAAAGCAGCGCCCCTACTGGCCAAATGCACCAAGCCCTGCCCCCCCCCCCCCCCTCTTCTTTAGGGAGGAAAAGGATGCTCTGGAACCCAGTGCCTCCTGCCCCCCCAAAAGAAATCAATTAAAATGCGCTCAACTCTTCCAGGAGAGAGGCTGGAGGGTCCAAGACCATTAGTTTGTGCCACAAGGAAGACGAAACTAAGTTGTTGACGATGAGGGTTCTGCCCCTGTAAGACATTTTCTGGCAGCAACCATTTCCACCGTTTTAACCTCCCCCTCACCGTCTCCAACACATTATCCCAGTTTTTCTTTTTGTAGGTCTCATCCCCCAAAACTATGCCCAGATATTTAAAACCCCCAATTTTCCATGCCAGTTCGCCCGGCAATTTGAGCTTGTCCTTCAGCCCCTCTCCCACCATGAGAGCCTCGCTCTTCCCCCAGTTCACTCGCGAAGATGAAATAAAACCAAACTCTGTCACAACTGCTCTTAAAGTATCAATGTCCTCTTGTGACTTAGTTAAAACTACGACATCATCGGCATAGGCAGACAGTTTGAAAGACATACAACACTGGGGGATGTACACACCGTTTAAAGTTTCCCTTAACTTGTGGAGCAGAGGCTCTATGGACAGAGAATAAAGCATCCCAGAGAGAGAGCAGGCCTGCCTCACCCCTCTCCGGACGTCAAAGGGGGCACTCAGACCACCATTTCTTTTAAGAACACTCTCAATGTCACAATAAAACACACGGATCATGGCTATAAAGTCAGGGCTGAAACCAAAGGCACCCATGATTTGCCACAGGTACTGGTGTTCAACCCTGTCAAAAGCCTTTTCCTGGTCTATGGAAATGAGACCAGTCCCAATAGCCAAGGAATTGCAGAGTTCCAAATAATCCCGAATTAGATTTACATTGTCACTAACGAGCCTGCCCGGCACGCAATAGGTCTGATCAGGGTGGATGATGGACGACATCACCCCTCGCAGCCTAAGGGCCAGCGCTTTGGCGCCTCCAGTTCTTATTGTCCTGCAGGTCTCCCTTCTTTGGTAGCAGGGTGATGATGGCCCTCCTGCAGCTCAACGGGAGTTTCCCATTTTTGATGCTGTCGTTCATCACGGCAAGCAAGTCTGGTCCGACAATCGGCCAGAAGGATTTGTAAAAATCCACCGAAAGGCCGTCAATGCCAGGAGCCTTGCCACACTGCAGGCTCCCCAGGGCAGCTTCCAGCTCCTCGAGCCTCACCGGTGCCGCCGACTGGGGGGTTGCTTCTGGCTCACCTGAGGGAGACCGCTTAAAAATTTGCTGTGTGTCTCTGGATTACTTGACCACTCATTCCTATAAAGGTCTCTGTAGAAACCGGCAGCATATTTCCTAATCCCAGAAGAATCTGAAACTTCAGAACGGCTACCCGTGCGTAAGCAATGAATGATCTTCCTTTGTCCATTTTTCTTCTCAAGCCCAAAGATAAACTGAGAGGGAGCATCCATCTGCGAGATGTTCATAAAACGCGACCTGACCAGCGCCCTCCTGTGCAGAAACCCCGAGCAGGCTGGCCAGCGCCGACTGTTTGGACTTGAGGGAGTCTAAAAGCCTTCGATTTCCAGTAGAAGCAGCTAAAGACTGTAACTCCTCTACCTGTCTCTCCAGACCCCTTACAGTCCGGGTCAACTCACCCGTGGCAAAGCGAGTGCAATTCTGGCACAGTTGTCTGGTCTGAGTTTTTCCGTAATCCCACCATTGCTGGATGGTGGGAAAATTGGGTCTGCTCTCTCTGTGGGATAACCCAAAAAACTTAAAAGCTGTTTTAAAAGCCTGATTATTCAAAAGAGCTGTGTTAAAATGCCAATAGGCGCTACGTAAGCGAATGTTCTGAATAAAAACGGAACAAGACACAAGAAAATGATCGCTAAAACCAACAGGCCGAATCGAGCACCTTTTAAAAATATTCAAAAGGTGACTAAAACAGTAAAAGCGATCAAGTCTGGCGAGGGATAAATAATTCTCATACTTATGGCTCCATGTGTACTGTCGTGTGTCATGATGAAAAACTCTCCATAGGTCAGACAGCTCGTGGTCTTTAATGAGCTGTCTGAGTCTGTGAGACGACCCAGGGTGTGGCTCAGGATGATTCCTGTCCAGAGCGGAATTTTCAGTGCAATTAAAATCACCGCCTAAAAACACGAAATCACCACGACACGCTTTAAGAGCATCACCTAACTTATCCAAAAACGTGATCCTCTCCAACCCTCTGGTTGGAGCATAGGCGTTTAAAAATACAAACTTAACATTTTCATAGAAAGCTATAACTTTTAGTAAAAAACCTGGAATAATTTCCTCTACACTAAAGGAAGCCGGCAAAAAATTCTGAGCTAATAAAATACCAACTCCACCACTGGTACTGGAACCATGGCTCAGAATTACCTCCCCCTTAAAATCTATTTTCCATTCACAGATATTGTTGTCAGTGCTGTGCGTTTCTTGAAGAAACAACACATTCAGTCCATTCAATTCCATCATCTTAAAAAGAGCAGCTCTTTTGAAATCAGCCCGGGCACCATTCACGTTCAGAGTTCCCATATTAAAATCACACATAAATGGGAAAATAAATAGCGACCCATTAGGACAACACAGCAATGACAAAAAAAACAATAAAAGGAGATTAATCACCAATTTCATCATTGTGCAATTCATCTTTGGCTTTCGCTATGCTCTTTCTGAGCCGATAAATTTCTTGGTCGGTGAGCACTTCCCCAAGCCTTCGTGAAAGAGGCTTTGCGGACTTAATAAAAAGCCTGAGATCGGAAAAATGCTCGGATACGGCGGTTTGCCGTACCCCTTTTGTATCTTTAAGAAACCTCTTAATCATTTCGACAGAGTAGGGTACATCGTTGTCATCCTGTGTAAAATCACATTCACTTTCAGTCGTTTTTCTATTTTTAACAATACCTTTCACAAGAATAGTAAGTTTTCTCTTTTGCGACACTTTCAGTGTGTCATCATCAGACATTGCCTCATCGCCCACATCAGCCATGTTTTCATTCACAAAGACATTTTCACACGGTCGTAGAATGACGGCGTTTGCTCCCCTTTTTTCTTTTATCGATTCCTGTATTACGTTATCGGTTTGTGGCAGTGGCGGGCCACCGCCGGCTCCTGTCGACCCCTCCGCGGCCCCGCCCACCAATGGCACCGTATCAACCGAATCCGCCGTCACCGGGGCGACCGGAGCCGACGGACCGGCCAACACCGGAGCCTCCGGCGCCGCCGAATCCGTCGGCTCCGTGGGCTGCGGCGCCCCTTCGGCCACCACCGCAGACAGGAGCGAACTAGGTGCCCCTCCGCACCGCACCCAAAACACTTCATGTGTTCAGTAGAAACAAACACCATATACGGAAAATTATCAACTTTAAAAGTGCATGTCAGGTTCAGCTCGCCCGTCATGTCTTTAAGCACCATGTGCACCTGTCTCCGGTGACACACAACATGCTAAAGCTGCGGTGACTTGCAGCCCAAAGACACCATTTTTATCGGTGAAACGAGTTGACCAAATCTCGACAGTTCTTTAGCGAGCACCTCGTTTTTAATAAACGGCGGAGCATTCGAGATCGTTGCCTTTCTTGCAGGGCTCACGAGGGGGAGAACGGGAGTGAAGGTGTCGCTAATCACAACACCGCTCTCAACCACCTGGCCCACCTTGTTAGTGTCATCAAGGAAGATAACGATCGCTCCATTCATTCGGGACGCAGATTTAATACTACTGTATCCCACCACCTTCCCCACGGCCAGTCCTGCCTCCTCCACCGAGCAGCCCACTGCCGGCAACAGCTTAACTGCGTGCCGGCGAGTGAGACGCTCGAACTCGGCAGCGGGCGTTTCCGCCACCGGCATGTTGCCTACCGGCGACGCCGGTCCACCACCGAAAAAAAACCCCCACCAACACTAACCACTAAGTTTTACAAAAAATAACTACAAGATAAAGAAAAAAAACTATTACACATAATATCAAAAAAAGATGAAAAAAGTGCCAGAAAAAGCACAAAAAAACGCTCAAAATTTCGCACTTCTCTCTCTCTATCCCTCCCACTCCTCACAGAAGAAGAAGAGGAAGACGAAGAAGAAGAATATGGACGAACAACATTAGGGGCCTCGCAGCGCTAGCTTAAAGTACATTAGTTTTACTCATAGTACAATATTGCTTTTATTGTCCATACAGGACATAATAAATGAATAAATAAATAAAAAGTACAATGTATGGATAGGTCTGATACCACTAAAAAATGTGAGTGGTCGAAAGTAAAAAAAAAAAATCATAAATGACTTGGTTATCACACTTACAAAGAGTATCCAAATTGAGAACAAAATACCTTATGTGTTGTAATTTTTTTTGTCAACCCAAGGTCTAGGTGGCGCTATATTTATAACTGATCTATATTGTCATAGAGCAGAGGTGGGCATTGAGGGCCGGAGTCCTGCAGGTTTTGCATGTTGCCCTTCTCCAACACAGCTGATATATAATCAGCTCATCAGCAAGCTCTGCATAAGCCTGATAACGATCCTGTTGATTGGAATCAGCAGGACTCTGGCCCTCAAGGACCGAGATTGACCACCTCTGTCATAGAAATAACTTCAGGCCGTGACTATAAACATACATGTAAAGTTTGGGATTTGTGGACCGGTGGGGTGCCTGGCGGGCCTGCAGTGCCCCGTCCTGCTGCGTTGGGTCGGGGGCGCGGGCCGTGTTGGGGTAGGGGGGCGCTCCTGCTCCTGGGTTTGCTCTACGGCCGGTGGCCCTGGCGGGCCCGGGGGTCGTCCTTTGGCTCTGCCGCGGCCTGGGGGGCCCTGAGGTGTTGCGCTTGCTCTGTCCTGGCAGGGGTCGACGGCTCCTCTCTTTGGTGGAGATTTTCATGCATGCCAGATCCACCACACCAGCATCTATCGAAACTCAGACACAATCTGCTTCCTCCTCAGGTCATTGAATCGTTGGAGGCTGGTGTCTGTGGATCTCACTCGGCTTCGTCTGTCCTTCCTTCCTTTCCTCAGTCTCTCCTTCGGTCTCTTGAGGTCTCCCTGATTTTTTTGGATTTGTTGGAATTTAGATGTTTCTGGGGTTGGGGAAGAATTCTGGTGGGTGGCCCGGTGGGTGGTGTCTGGTCAGTGCTGGATTTCACTTTCCTTTGTTTTCTTTGGTCCCCTCGGGTCTCCTGACGGCGGTGTTCGGTTTAGGTGAACGGTGTGGGATTTTTTTCTAATAGGTTTTTGGTGAGCTAACAAATACACACACGCACGCACGCACATACACATACTCACCCACATACAAAAAAATATATAATAATAATTTAAAAAAAAGAGCAATGATGATGACATTACCGAATGAACAATACTGAGCTCTTTAGAAAAAATAAAATAAAAAATAAAATAAAAAATATATATATATAGCGCCACCTATACCTTGGGTTGACAAAAAAAATTACAACACATAAGGTATTTTGTCCTCAATTTGGATACTCTTTGTAAGTGTGATAACTAAGTCATTTAGGAATATTTTTTTACCTCCACCACTCAAAATGTTCAGTGGTATCAGACCTATCAATGCATATGTACTTTTTATTTATTTATTTATTTTTGATGACCTCTATGGACAATACAAGCAATATTGTGCTATGAGTAAAACTAACGATGATGTGTATATATGTAATTTAAAAAAAAATGCCAATCACGGCAACTGGTTGTCCAAAAATAAAAACGGACAACGATTTTTGAGGGTCTTAACATTGAAAACTCTTTGGCTTTACACACATCACACCTGGCAAAAAAAATAAAAACAATCCATAGGTAAAGGTATATTATGCCATTTTCAAAGCTATTTGGCTTTGAATGTATCTCTACCCCAACGTGCCTGTACCCCAATGTGCAAGTACCCCAAAGTGTCCCGGGCTGAGAGGACCCTTTAAAACGGCTCGCAGCTGTAACTCTTCTTCTTCTTCTCAGCAAATGATGCAATTTTTGACTCCCTAGGCATAGATGAAAACTCACCAAACTTTGCACACTCTTCGGGCACGGCGAAAAATGTGATATTATGAAGTTGTCATAATGACATAGCTCCATAGCGCTATGTACAAAAATAAAAACCAATCCCGGCACGTTTGACCTAGAGCTACGAAAATTGGCAGTGACGTGTAAGCACCCCGAGACGTCCAAAAAAGTATTTTACGGCCATATCCTAAAATGTACAGGGAGTGAGCTATGAATTTTTGAATGTCCTATTTTGGCCCATTTTTGCACATTCACAGTGGTCATTCTTTTTGTCCATTTGCCAACAATTTTCATCCAATTTACTTCTAAGTTGGCATGTATAATCTCAAGACCTGGGACAACAACTGGGGAAAAAATCTTGACATTTTGAAATACTATATGACGGGGGCGGGGCCTCAAATTTTGCCTTTAATATTTCCTTCATCAAAAAAGAGGAAATGCTTAATAACTCTGCTGTACAAGCTCCAAAAAATCCCAAACTTCGCATGCATCTTAACTCTTTGACTGCCAAGCATTTTCAGAAAAGAGGATATGTGGGTGCCAGCTGATTTAAGCATTTTGACTGATCTTTCAAGGTCCACAGAACATTTTGTGTTTGGACTATGGAAACACAGATATTACCAAATGAAAGATTGAATTCTCATCTTTCATCAGGAAAAAAAAGTTTGTTTCTACCTTATTCCGTTTTTCAGTAATCAACAATAGAAAATAGGTTAGTTTCAACCAAATTCTCTGTTTTGGACCAAAATACGGAGAAATCAAGCTTTTTGTGAAACGATATTATTTCATGCACTCTAGTGAATGATGCCACAAACACCTAAACAGTGCTTTACTTCTGTAAAACACTACCACCAACAATGAAAAAGTGTTTTTTGATAGCAAAATACGTTTATTTACATTCAACAGTGTAACAATTTGACAAAACAATTTGGCAAACTATTTACAAATATGTGCAACTGTGGTACTATTTACAATTGTGTGGATGTTTCAACTACACAGTTTTTCTTTTTGTGTGGTATATTGTGTAAAACTCCCCTGCGTGCAAGGGGACGCAGCAGGATTTGCACCACAGATTAGTTTCACTGCAATTGCCCCTTCGCGTAGAGACCCTACAACACTTTCTTGCCTGCCTTTTTTCCCGAGGAGTGGCAGGTATATACTGCAGTCTGTGTTTGGCCATGTTGTCATCAAGTTTACTCTCAGGATCATGATACGGTGACCTTGTGTTACGTCTGGCTTCCTCATGTCCTTCAGTTCCTATACCGGGTGGTAAGATATGTTCTGATCCATCTTATCCACTCCATTCATGGTGGCATCGTAGTCCAGAACCAGTGTCTTCTCCGTGATCAGACTGTACCCACTCCTCCGATGAATATGCATTGGACTCGGGGTACTCTTCATCGTCCGATTGAACGTCCGCATGTGCAGAAGTGCTCGGTTGTGCACCACGTTTTCCGCCGTTAGCATCGCTAGCCAGTGAGGCTTTACGACGTGATCGAAGCCGCCGCGTCAACGCTTCCAACTTCGGCGTCAACCTCGGAGTCACCATCATCATCATCAATGTGCTTTTTAGCATTGGTCGATGCTTTTCGTCTTTGAAAAAAATGCTCAAGCGTGAGCTGCTTGCAACCGGTCTCCATTTTCACCTCCTCAGCCATTCTCCCCTCAACACTTTAGCTCCGCCTCACGTCTTCTACTGACTCCTACCCGATCTTGTCCAAAGAGAGTCATCGCTGCCATCTAGTGCCCAAAAATAGTCATTATACTAACTCGATCTGCTTGATACTTTCAGCACAGCTGGCCAAGGCTTTCCTCCACCCGTTTCCCCCCCCAAAAAACAACAACATAGTGAACGTCTTTTAACGTCTTTGGCGGCACTCATTTGAATTTTACTAAACGTTATGAAACGTTTTTGGCGGTCACAGAGTTAATAGCCACGGCCTGAAAACATCTAAGATGTTGATCATGCCCAACACCGAATATTGTAACTTTTTGCCAAAGGGCGTGGCTGTTACAGTGCCGTGAAGTCTGATGATTCACCATGACAATAAAAGCTGCGTTAACTTGACCCAGATGATCCAATCTTCTCAAAATGTCACACATTTGATGAGAGTCCAGGTCTGAATACATCTACAAATTTATATTTACTTGTACTGATAACGCCACCTACTGACATTTTTTTCTTAAAACTTTTTTTTCTACTTTTTTCTCCAACCACATTAACCGGATCTACCTCATATTTGCTCAAAAGAGTGTTTAGGGCTTCATGTTGTCATAAAACGAAGTTTGTGAGTTTTCGCGAATCGCTGTGGGCGTGGCAAGGTACTGTTTGCCAAGAAAACAACGCCAGGGCCTAAACATGCACAGAAACTCATGAAACTTGGAACACACATCTGGCCTGGCAAAATGAGCAATATTTTATCATGTATTGTGCGATTTTTTTTAATTACTCACTAGCGCCCCCTAGAAATTTTCAACAAAGCAGCCCCGGTTGTATGTTTAAGCAAGATCTACGAAAAAATGGTGGTATATGAGGGATCCCAAGACCTACAAAAAAGTCTCTTGGACCCATATGCTAAAATAAACAGGACGTGAGTTACACATTTTTGAATGTCCGATTTTTGCCAATTTTTGAACGCCATATTTTGTGCTTCATATTTCCTTCGCTATGAAAGACAAAATACGTAATAACTCCCCGGTACATGCTGTAAAATATCCTAAACTTCACATGTATGTTAATAGTCACAACCTGAGGGTATCTCTATGACAATAGTCAGTCATAAATATAGCGCCACCTAGCCCTTGGGTCGACAAAAAAAATTACGACACATAAGCTATTTTGTCCCAAATTTTAATACTCGTTGTAAGTGTGATAACTAAGTTATTTATGAATATATTTTTTAACTTCCCACCACTCAAAATGTTCAGTGACATCAGAAAAATCCATACATAAGTACTTTTTATTTATTTATTTTTTGCCCTCTATGGACAATAAAAGCAATATTGAGCTATGATGTATATATATATATATATATATATATATATGTGGCAAAGTGGCCCGGGCTGCGAGGGCCCTTTAAAGCTGCCCGCAGCTCTAGTTTTTAAATAGTTTTTTTTTATCTACATTGTACACCCCCCTTTCTCCCTTCCGTATTAATCTTGCATTATTAAAAATAGCACTTATTATATTTATATTGTTATATTCTTTGTAAGTGCATAGAGATAAGCAAGGTAAGAATTTCTTTGCTCAGTGCTTGTTTCCTTTTTAGTGTGCACAAGACAAAATAACCTGTTCAATCATGAATCACCTTCGCTGTTTCACTCCTTCATTATTATCATTATTTTTTGGCCACATTGTATTTCAGATGGGTGTTTGTTTATGAAAAGGCTTACCAAGTGAGGGACACGGCAATTGAATCTTCAGTGATGACAAAGGTAAAAGGTTTTGGAGTCTACAATGACAAAGTCATGGATGTTGCAGACTATGTCACACCAACACAGGTATGAAAAATTGGGTTGCTAACATTCTATGGCATATGTTGGTGATGTGCTCATTTGTTTGTTTAGGGAGCTTCTGTCTTCTGCATCATTACTAAACTGATAACGACAGAAAATCAAGTCCAAGGATACTGTCCAGAGGTCAGCCCGTGTTAATGTCATGATTGTAACTGATTGAGTATTGCCATTACAATTGATGAAGCGTGATTATGTCTCTCTCCCCTACTCCTATTTCTGCTCACTATGCCTTCTGTTCTTCCTATATGATTAGGCCTGGTTAAAACTAGTAACCAGGTTATTCTTTTGATGGAGGAGGCCAATTTACAATTAGAACTCTAGTGGGCGAAGCAGCATTTGTCTTTCTAGCAAGCATGGAGAAAAAATAAGCATGCAGTGCAATCAGGAGTGGTGTGCAGTTACACAATATTGATGTCATCAAACAGGCAAAACAGGGGGCATGTGGGGGTAGGGCACTAGTTTGTTGGTTGCTTTTTCTCAACATTTTAAACCTTCATTTTATGTTTACTTGGGTTATCTTTGTCTGATTTTTACATTTGTTTGGTGATCTTAAACATTAAAGTTGGGGGAAGGAGGCGGAAAAAAAAAGAGAATTTGAGAAGAGATACAGTTCTTTTTCGTAGTCAAAATTGACTGACAGAATAAGTCATAGTCCATCACTATTCTACAGTCACACATTATTAGTCATATTTACAGTAAATATCTGTAGGAAAAGCACTTAAATATAAATATAAAACAGTAATGAAAAACAATAAGTACTGCACTAGTTCACTGCATGCCAATCATGACCTCGAAACAATGTACAGTATGTCATAGTATGCCTGTAATACACACACACACACACACGCACGCACAAACACACACACTGGGTCCGATTGGATACAAGGATGGTTCGATTTTAAAATGGCACAATTCGGTTCAGTTTGATTCAGTAGAATCGATTTGGTGTAGCTTTGCAGTGATTACAGTATTTGATTACTCAATAACTAGTCAATTGTAAAATGTATTTATAATTATTTTGATTCCATTAATCGTTTGAATATCTTGTTTAATGAAAAAAAATTAACATTTCATAATTTGCACATTTGCAAACATCTGCTTTTATTTTGAGAAACAATGATCAACATTTTTGCATATGTACTGCACCGACATGTTACAGACCAAATTAGTAACTATCAGTCTTTTTAAATGCTGTTTTAAAGGGACAGTAACTTGAAAAATCAACTTTTTGGAGCTTTTAGCCATGTTAAATGCCTAATCCTTTACCAAAAACATTACCGAAGTGGTGTTTTTCTCCATTCGCTCCTCTATGAGAAATTCTAGGTCACTCTGCTCTCTCAGCACCAGCCCCTCCCAACCCGAGAAAAGGAGCAGGTACTCACTCTATGACATCATCAGGTGCGGACCCACCCTCGCACCGCCTATGCCTAAACACACGTCCACTTTTTCTGAAACCTCTATGCTTGCAGGATAGTGATAAAAGTAGCCAGTTTAATCAGTAAACATTCTGTCCAAATGAATTCAAAGCAATCAATTATCCTTCACATTTGTAATGCCAAAGTGCAATGACAACTGGCTGTCTTAACTTCCCAGAAAGGTTCCATGGTAGCTACAAGTAAAATGTATGCGCTATTGAAACTAACTTATTGAACAGTGGAGTGGTCAGCAGCGCGCTCAACCTGTAAGCAGAACGTCCCGGGTTCGTGTCCCACTAATGTTTTTTTTTCTTTCTTTCTCTCCTGCTCCCACTATAATTTATTGCGGCAAAGAAGCCATTTTGTTTCAAAAGTTTATTGAAGAATTGAACATCAATCCAATTTCCACATTTAAAGAAGACACGGTTGTACTTCAAGGGCTGGCCGGTCTTGTGTGACCACTCAGAGGACTGCTCGAATGCAACGCTCAAGAGTTTTGTGGGCGGTGCACGCAGCAGCCGTCATAAGACGAGAGCCTTGTGGGGAATAAGCTGTTAAGAAAATGGATGGATGGATCTCATGAATGGATGTTTTTGTTCTGTTTCATCGGTTTGTGCCTGGCCTCAAAACAGCATGTTTTCCCTGCAAAAGCCTTTTTTTCCCTCAAAATCCTTAGTACATATCTCAAAAGTAAATATTTGTGTCACTGACCATGTCAGTGCCATCAAAATGAAGATGCTGTTTCTAAGTACTGTCTCAAAATGTTCTCCAATTTCGATACTGTAAATGTATAGGATCGTATGCTGAGGAATATTTTTTGGGAGGAGTAATATGGCGGCCTTGTAGCTTCAAAAGTCTTGGTTATCCAGTAATATATTCAGATCAGTGGTTCCTCGTCTTTGCTGATTCGTCTTCTATGCTTTCCGTTAGCTACAGCGGCACTCCAGACTTTGCATATATATTACAGCCATTAAACGTCCTCAGCGTCTTCTTTCAGACACTCGAATGTCTTGAAACGTTTCTGTCTGTACAAGATTTGTTTCAGGAACATAGCCGGTTGCTTCCGTGTGAACAGGGCCTAAGTGTTGAAATGGCTTGCTCTTGTTGACGATGCAATGTTAACAGTTGAAAAAAGGTTGACGTTTCTGAAAAGTGATGATTTGGGAGCTACAAGGACTATGCACGACAGTGTTTTACTGTATGCACTGCAATATGTTGACAAACCATCTCATTGTGATATAGAAAGGAAAACAGCACAGCATATCACAAAAAAACTAAAACTAAAATAGTAGCAGCAATCCCTGTAAGAAATCCAAAGTCATGACAAAGAGGGCAAAGAGAATCTGTGAGACGAGGGGAGGGGGTATGCATCATCGAGTGCGCACAACATGCGTGGACTCTCCAACATTGTTAACATGTTGCTGAAACATCCATCAGCCTATTCCCGTTGACAATTATCCGTTTTCCCCGGGCATCCAGCGATGCATGCGCACATCATTGTTCCAATCAAAGAATTAATTAATCATGCTTTAATTGACCTTACCGTGGCACGCCCCTACCCGCCCACTAAATACGACGAGCAGCTCCCTCTGACATTAACCGGTCAAGATGAGCTTAAGTGCATACACAGTAATGACAAAGTGATTCGATCTTCCTTGTAATTTCTCGGTCGGGTATTTTCGAGACACCAATATTTCTCTTTAAAGTAAGCAGAGGGGGCTTTAATTTTTTTGTGAAGGGTATCTTCACTCTCTCACCATGCAATTTTGCCCAAAAACAAAGGAAATACACATCACTGTCTGCTGCTACAGAAGTCAGAAAAAGACAGAGTCGCTTCACTCACTTTGACTAATTGTCAGCAAAACCAAAGTTTCTGGACGTTGTTCTTGTCAAGCAGGGTAAGAATAAATTTATATTACCTCATAGATTCAATGTTTGGTTGGCATTAATAGTAAATAGTAAGTCAATAAACGCGTGGACGGTTAGCTACCCGGAGCTATCGTTAGCCTTTGGCTAAAAACAACAATGGAGAACATTACCTTAGTGCAGACGGTAATTTTGGAAGGATTCAACTGGTCGTGTGGTCTTCCACAAAGTTTGATCCAGCTCAGACATTCTTGTAGTTGTTTGAGGGTTTAGGGAAAGGAATAAACAGGACACGGTTATCTCTCTTACACAAGCTGTGACCACAGCAGGACCCCGGTTAGTCGATCGGATAACGGTTACCACCCTTATACAAGCTGTTAATTGATTTTTTTTCTTGCTTTTGTATAACCACGCAATGCATCACCGGGAGCTGGATTGCTTTGTTTGTCCGCAGCAAAACACACGTGCCAACGCAAATATGACGTCTTGCGTCTTGATTGGTTTACTGTAGGTCATGCGGGTGTGGTTTACGGTAAGGTAAATTCCTCCAGCCCACTGAGATCGCAGGTTATTTTTGCATCAATTGTATGGAATCATTTCCTGTTCACATAGCTGAATTCATGTGTTATTGTGCTTTCATTGAAATGAAGTTGCAATTGATCTATGACTCGAAATGTTTTGGAACTCCTTAATTTTGGCTTGCTGGTGATGTCTGTAATAATGTATCTCCCTAATATCTGTTGTTTCATTGTTTTACCGCACGGTTTTGTGCGTACGCGTGGTCAGAGTTGTGTGTAAATTTACGCACGTCACGCACAAATGAAATGGATAAATCCCACACTTTGCATGGCAACGTTTATATGCACACTTCTGTTCGTACCAACACTTGATAAATGAGGCCCCCGTCCCACATTCCAAAAATGTATGGTAAGTTGAATGAACACTAAATTGTCGGTGTGAGTATGAATGGTTGTTTGTTCGTCTATTTGTGCACTGCAATTGACTGGAAACCAGTTCATGGTGCACCCCGCCTCTCGCCCAATGACAAATGAAATAGCCAGGCACCATCACCCCCATGACCCTAGTTAGGATAGGTAGTTCAGAGGATAGATGTATGGTATATTTTTCATTCATGCAGCTTTAATAATCTGGTGGAACTGTGTGTTTTGTAGAGTGAGGATAAATATATGTGTACCCATGACAGCAACTGCACGCGGCTAGTTAACAAGCCAGGAAGCTATGGTGAGTTTATCGTCTCTGTACAAGTACATTTCCAGGTAAGCCTCACAATTCAACTATACAAGCAAAGAAAGTGTAAAAACCTAACTGTTTATTCTGTTGCTGCTCAGGAATTCCTACAGGGAGATGTGTTGCTTTCAAAGCCACGATTAAGACATGTGAAATTAAAGGGTGGTGTCCTGCTGAGGTTGATACCATAAAAACGTAAGAGACTGGGATGTTGCATATGTATTCTTCCCTTACTTATGAACAAGACCTGAAGACGGTAGACTTGAATTCCTCTACTTGGGGGTAGTCACAGATGCCTATTTAGCCCAAATGCGTATTTAGCCCGATTCCATACAATCCATGCACAAATAACTCAAAAACACTCAAAATTCACAGTTCAGTTCGGTTCGATACAGTAGTCACAGTTCGATATTTTTTTGATACAAAAATTTAAAAACCGCTGCGAGGTCCCTCTTTGTAAACTATCTCATTTTGGGGGACCTAAACATTTACGAAAACTCACCAAACTTTGCACTCCTCGGGCTTTGATATTATGAAGTAACATAACAACATATAGCGCCTCCTAGCGTGGAAAAATATGCAACAATCCCGGCACGTTTGACCGAGGGCTACAAAAATTGGCAGGCACGTGAAGCGCCTCGAGACATACAAAAAAGTCAGTGGAAGCCACATCCTAAAATGTACAGGAAGTGGGCTATGAATTTTTTAATGTGTTTTGAATGTGTTCACTGTGGTCATTCTTTTCGCCCATTTGCCAACAGTTTTCATCCGATTTACTTCTAACTTGGCATGTATCATCTCAAGACCTGGGACAACAACTGGGGGAAAAATCTTGACTTTTTGAATGACCTTTAATATTTCCTTCATCAAAAAAGAGGAAATGGTTAATAACTCTGCTGTACAAGCTCCAAAAAAAATCCAAAACTTCTCATGCATCTTAATAGCCACGGCCTGAAAACATCTATATGATAATATTCGGTTATACATGTAGCGCCACCTAGTGGTGACAAGAAATGTCATACTTTACATTTGTATCTACTGTGCCGAGCCCGTTTGAGGGATCCAGTTGAAATTTTGTCAGAAAAGCCTTAAGATGTTGATCATGCCCAACACCAAATATTGTAACTTTTCGCCAAAGAGCGAGGCTGTTACGGTGCTGCGAAGTCTGATGATTTACCGTGACAATAAAAGCTGCGTTAACTTGACCCAGATGATCCTATCTTCTCAAAATTTCACTCATTTGATGAGAGTCCAGGTCTGAATACATCTACGAACTTATATTAATTCGTACTGATAGCGCCACCTATTGGCAAATAAAAATATTTAAAAAAAATCTTCTACTTTTTTCTCTAACCACGTTAACTGGATCTACCTCATATTTGCGCAGAAGAGTGTTTAGTGTCCCCGCCGCGCCCCCCCCCCCCCTATTTTTTATTTTTTTAATGCACCACATACACTCACTGACATGCCTGGGAGGCGGGTGGATCGGAGCGTGGGGATATCATTTCCCTCTGCTCCGGTTCACCTGCTCCTAATTTTAATGCACCACACACACACACTTGTATATACACTGGGTGGGGACACATTCAAGATTTAGGGGTAGAGTTCGCCAGTCGGCGAGCTGGCGGACTCAGTAACAGGGGTTAACTTTCACTAAGAACGCTGGGGTGACGACCGGGGCCTTTCCCCGCTGGGCCTGGGGTTCGGGGGTGCCGGCCGTCCTCCGGTGCCCCCATCTCCCCTGCTGCCCCCGGTGTTCCGTCCCTCAACGCGGCGGGGGGTGGGGTGGGCGCGGCTGCCCTCTCCACTCCGCTGTCCGGCCCCTCTTCGGCGCCGGTGCCTGGGTGCGGGGGGTCCCCGGGGGCTGCCGGTTGGTTGGGGTGGGTGGCGGGGGTGGCGGCTTTGTTGGGGGGGTGGTGGTGGCGGGGTGCTGGGGGTGGGGGGTGTCTGGGGGCCTGGGGGCGGCTGGGGCTGGGTTGGGGTGGATGGCGGGGGTGGATGGGGGGCGGGGAGGTCGTGGGGGGAGCGGGGGCTGTGGACTGGTGGGGTGCCTGGCGGGCCTGCAGTGCTCCGTCCTGCTGCGTTGGGTTGGGGGCGCGGGCCGTGTTGGGGTGGGGGGCGCTCCTGCTCCTGGGTTTGCTCTCCGGCCGGTGGCCCTGGCAGGGCCCGGGGGTCGTCCTTTGGCGCAGCCCTGAGGTGTTGCGCTTGCTCTGTCCTGGCAGGGGTCGACGGCTCCCCTCTTTGGTGAAGATTTTCATGCATGCCAGATCCACCACACCAGCATCTATCGAAACTCAGACACAATCTGCTTCCTCCTCAGGTCATTGAATCGGTGGAGGCTGGTGTCTGTGGATCTCACTCTGCTTCGTTTGTCCTTCCTTCCTTTCCTCAGTCTCTCCTTTGGTCTCTTGAGGTCTCCCTGTTTTTTTTTGGATTTGTTGGAGTTTCTGGAGTTGGTGAGGAATTCTGGTTGGTGGCCCGGTGGGTGGTGTCTGGCCGGTGCTGAATTTCACTTTCCTTTGTTTTCTTTGGTCCCCTCGGGTCTCCTGACGGCGGTGTTCGGTTTAGGTGAACGGTATGGGATTTTTTTCCGATAGGTTTTTGGTGAGCTAACGAATACACACACACTCGCACGCACATATACGTACACATACTCACCCACATACAAAAAAAAAAAAAAGAGCAATGATGATGACATTACCGAATGAACAATACTGAGCTCTTTAAAAAAAAAATAATAATAATTAAAAAATTTAAAATTAAAATTAAAAAAAAAAAGTGTTTAGGCCTTCCTGATGTCATAACACAAGTTTGTGAGTTTTCGCGAATTGCTGTGGGCGTGGCAAGGTACTATTCGCCAATATTTTTTGGGGGGAGGGCCTAAACATACAAAGAAACTCATGAAACTTGGTTACGAATTTTTTAATGTCCGTTTGTTGCCGATATTTGCACATTTACAGGGGGCATTCTGTTGTCCATTTCTCCTACACGTTTGATCCGATTGACTTCAAACTTGGCCTGGACCATGTCAAGACCTAGGCCAAGAAAATAGGAAAAAAATCTTGAGTTTTCAAAATACTATATGACAGGTTGGGGCATCATATTTTTTGTTTCATATTCCCTTTTCCATGAAATACGTAATAACTCCTCGGTACAAATAATTTTTGTTTTTTGCCTAAAAAATTCCCAAACTTCACTTGTATGTTTATAGTCACGACCTGAAGGTATCTCTATGACAATAGTCAGTTATAAATATATCGCCACCTAGCCCTTGGGTCGACAAAAAAAATTACGACACATAAGGTATTTTCAGAATTGTACAAAATTTTGATAGTAAGTGTGATTACTAAGTCATCTATTTTACTTTCGACCAATTTTTGTGGCATCAGACCTGTGTACTTTTTATTTATTTGTTCATTTATTATGTCCTCTATGGATAATAAAAGCAATATTGTGCTATGAATAAAACGATGATGTGTATGTATATATGTACTTTAAAATCGAGGCAACTCATTGCCCAAAAAATAAAATGGAGGCTGATTTTTGAGGGTCTTAACATTGACCCAAAACTCATTGCGCTTTGCACACTCATCACCCCTGGCAAAAAAAAAAATCCATAATATGTAAAAGTTTATTATGCCATTTTCAAAAAATTTCTGCTTTGAATGTGCAACTAACCAAACGTGCCAGTACCCCAACGTGGGAGGGCCCTTTATAGCTGCCCGAAGCTCTAGTTTAATTTGTTTTTGTTGGTTTCGACTCATTTTCTGCTGTTCATACTTAGAAGTTAGAACCATATATACATAATACAGTGCGGGTGCTCGTCAAACGATTTGAATATCCTCAAAAAGTTAAATAATTTCTGTAATTCCATTTAAAAAGTAAAACTTTCATAGATTATAGATTTAGGGCCCACAATTTAAGTGATTTCAAGTATTTATTTGTTTATTTTTACATTATTTGGGCTTCCAGCTCATAAAACCCACGAAAACAGGATGTCAAAAAATTGGAATAATGTGAAGAAATCACCACGTATACTTCCCAGTCTTTTTTTTACATGAAAAAAAAAAGATGGATGGATGGTATTTTTAAAACGATATGTCAATCTTCAGTAGATAGATGGTTGGATTCCCTTTGCCTTAATCACTGCATCCCAGGCTTTCTTGGTGCTTGCTGTCAGCTCTTTGTTTTTGGATCTAGTGGCCCTCATTTTCATATACTCAACAAAAATATAAACGCTCCCATTTTTGATGAGATGTACTCAAGGATCTAAAAGTTCTTCCACACACACAATATCACCATTTCTCTCAAATATTGTTCACAAAGTAAACCAGTCTAAATCTGTGATAGTGAGCACTTCTACTTTGCCAAGATAATCCATCCCACCTCACAGGTGTGCCATATCAAAATGCTGATTAGACACCATGATTATTAGTGCACAGTTGTGCCCGCAATAAAAAGCCACTCTGAAAGGTGCAGTTATATTTTTTTGGGGGGTGTTGGGTGGATGTGGTTCATGGGGACCCAGAAATAACAGTTTTTCTGAGTCCCCAGCAGAAAGAGTATCAGCTTTGGCTGATTTACACCACTTGTCAAAAAGTATTCCCTTCTTCCGAGCAAACTCAACGCAAGTTCGGCTTGGGGCTTTTATGTAATTCCTGAATTTTTGACGATAGGCTTCAGGTACCAACTTGTATGGCCATAAAATGGCCGTTTTGACTGTCTCATAACATACATTTTCTTTGAGCGACAATGCAGCCATCACTTCCTGTGCTTTTCCTTGGATTTTGCAGTGTAACAGGAGAGGTCAAATGTCACACGGCCATTGTAAAGCTATCGCAGTTCGTTCGAAAGCAAAGCAAAATGTGAATCGATCTCGCTTTCTCTAAAAGCAAGCATAAGAGGAAAGTATTGGCTTACATCAAAATAGTGCTGTCATTAACGACTTTTCTTAAAGTCTATTTAAATACCGATTTTCCTATCTATTAGCCCCCCACCCCAATTTTTTGTTTTTTAAGTTCACAAATTTTGAACATGAGTTCATTTGAGTGGATATAAATACTCATTCCTTATCTTCTGTATTGTTAAATAAACACCTACAAAATTAGCCTATGCTTAACGCCAGAGGAAAAACTACTAGTTAAGTGTGAACACCTAAAACCAGGTTATATTTATTGATACTAATCATCCCTATATTGCTTTTTAGGAAATTCAAAACTTCCTTTTCTGTGCTTTGAGGAACCTCAATCGAAGCCCACCAATTTACTACTAAATGTGTGAGTGTTTTTAAGCACATAAATAACAACAGCCATTCCTGGCAGGGTCACCCATGGTAAACAGGCCAGACAAAGCACGGCTCAAAAACCCATTATGATGAACACAATAAATGTTCTTGCGTTTCCCTTGCAGGTCACCGGGGGGCCCCCTCTGGAGCCAGGCCCGGAGGTGGTGCTCGTCTGCGAGCGCCTGGTGGCTGGGCCTGCATCCATGGGGCCCGGCCGGGCACAGCCCAAAGAGGCAACGTGAGTCCCCCTTCCCATGTGCTCACCACCGGTGGGAGGGGCCAAAGGGGTCGGTGCATAGTGGGGTGGGCGGCAGCCAAGGGTGGGGACCTCGGTGGTCCGTTCCCCGGCTACAGAAGCTAACTCTTGGGACATGGAATGTCACCTCTCTGGCGGGGAAGGAGCCCGAGGTGGTGTATGAGGCAGAGAAATTCCGACTAGATATAGTCTGACTCTCCTCCACACACGGCTTGGGCTCTGGTATCAATCCTCTCGAGAGGGGTTGGACTCTCTTCCACTCTGGAGTTGTCCACGGTAAGAGGCGCAGAGCAGGTGTGGGCATACTTATTGCCACCCGGCTTGGCGCCTGTACGTTGGGGTTCACCCCGGTAGACGAGAGGCTAGCCTCACTCCGCCTTCGGTTGGGGGGGACGGGTCCTGACTGTTGCTTGTGCCTATGCACCAAACAACAGTTCAGAGTACCCACCCTTTTTGGAGTCCTTGGAGGATGTGCTGGAGAGAGCTCGCTCTGGGAACTCCCTTGTTCTGCTGGCGGATCGTCGATCTGTAAGAGGTACATCGGTACTTAACCCGTGAGTGACATTTACACCGATGAATGAAAACGCTCACGTGGGCAATGACAGCGAGACCTGGAGGGGCGTGATTGGGAGCAACAGCCCCCTCGATTAGAACCCGAGTGGTGTTTTGTTATTGGACTTCTGTGCTCGTCACGGATTGTCCATAACTAACACCATGTTCAAACATAGGGGTGTCCATATGTGAACTTGGCACCAAAACTCCTTAGGCCACAGTTCGATGTTTGACTTTGTAGTCATGTCATCGGCTTTGCGGCCGCATGTTTTGGACACTCAGGTGAAGAGAGGGGCGGAGCTGTCAACTGATCACCACCTCGTGTTGTGTTGGCTCCGATGGCGGGGGAAGATGCCTGTCAGACCTGGCAGCCTAAACGTATTGTGAGGGTTTGCTGGCAACATCTGGCGGAATCCCGTCAGAAGGAGTTTCAATGCCCACCTCCGGTAGAACTTCTCTCTTGTCCCGGGTGAGGCCAGGGACATTGAGGTCCATACGCTTTCATTGTTGAGGCGGTCGATCGGAGCTGTGGGCGTAAAGTGGTCGGTGCCTGTCGTGGCGACAATCCTCGAACCTGCTGGTCAACACCAGAGGTAAGGGATGACAGCAAGCTGAAGAAGGACTCCTATCGGGCCTATTTGGCCTGTGGGACTCCGGAGGCAGCTGACAGATACCGGCTGGCCAAGCAGAACGCAGCTTTGGCGGTCACTTAGGCAAAAATTCGTACATGGGAGGAGTTTGGTGAGGCCATGGAAAACAACTTCCGGACGGCTTTGAGAAAATTCTGGTCCACCATCTGGTGTCTCAGGAGAGGAAAGCAGTGCACCATTAACACTGTGTATAGTGGAGCTGCTTACCTCGACTCGGGACGTCATGAGTCGGTGGGGAGAATACTTCGAAGTCCTCAATTCTACCAACACGTCTTCCTTTGAGGAAGCAGAGTCGGAACCTTATCTCTAACGAGCTCTCCGTTAGGGATAAGGTGAGAAGCTTGGTCATCCGGGAGGGACTCGGAGTAGAGCCGCTGCTCCTTCACGCTAAGAGGAGACAGTTGAGGTGGCTCGGGCATCTGGTTCGGATGCCTCCTGGACGCCTCCCTGGAGAGGTGTCCTGGGCATGTCCCACCAGCGGGAGGCCCCGGGATGACCCAGGACACGCTGGAGAGACTATGTCTCTCAGCTAGCCTGGGAACGCCTTGGGATCCCGCTGGAGGAGCTGATTGAAGTTGCTGGGGAGAGGGAAGTCTGGGCGTCCTTGCTAAACCTGCTTCCCCCGCGACCCGACCTCTGATAAGCGGTAGAAGATGGATGGATGGATGATCACAATAATAAAGGAACTTGCTTTATAAAATGTACAATTATTTATTTATTGATTATTTCTTCTATTTTGTAGTGCTAGAGGGGCAGGCACAGAAATGAAAAGCTTTTGCTTCTGCCTACACCCTTTCGGTTTTATATGGAATGTATGGAATTTGTTTTTTGACCATACATTTTTAATTGATCTTGCCAATGAACAGAATAAACATTTTCATTCATTCATTCATGTATAATATGATGGGTCATACAAAGGCGGGATAATTAGGGCCCTAGTGATCTCTATTTTATTTATTTTTTTAAATTAAGAAAAAATAAGAATAGCACATGTATCTATTAATTTTGGTGACAATTAGTCACACTTTTCATTCTTAATTCCACCATAATGGACCGGTTGTGCACAAACATGGGTTGGCATATAGGCTGCGTGTTCGCCAGTCACTTCCGCAAATGTCTTTCCCGCCCCTTTCTTTCTCGAAGGAAGAATATGCATGCAACCTGAGATGCATAGTGCTATCTAAAATATGGCAATACTTGGCGACGTCATAGGCATTTTTATTGCACAATATAGACCAGGAAATAAGTCCAAAATGAACAGGACTGCGTTACCTGCATGGGCAGGTATTGTCACAGCGACAATGTGATGCACAAAAAAGTCAAATTCGTATGTCATCATTTTGACACTTAATCGTCTTAACCCAATTTTTTTCAGGGAGTCAGATGACATTGATATTTTAATGTTTAATGTCATATAGCCTTATACCCGCGCGGCAACATCGTGTTGCATTTTGGAAGAATATCACATGCTTGTTTGTCCGTGCGCTGCCAGTAGTGCATAGGCATGTTGAGCACTTGTAAAACATGAAATACAAACTAGAAAATAAGTTCAACACATGTCTCCAAGATAGCTTCGTACTTCTCCATACAGAGCGCACTCCGCCTGAGCACAAGCAGTAGTGTAGTCCGGGGTATACGGCGTTTACCCACTTCTTTTTCAGTCAGTTTTGCGTCTACCCACTTCTAAATCATAAATTTTGCATCTACCCACTTCCGAATTCTCCTGGATGCGGAGTTTTTGAGCTGTCTTGTTGATACAAAATATTTCAAACTTAATGATGATTACCACTTTTAATGTTTGAGCCTATAAAATACACAAGGACCTGAATGATGAGCCACCGTGGGGCCTCTTCTATACGTTCAAGACAGTCCTGTGACAAAACTCCAGCAGAAAGCAAATCTGTCTGGAATATATCTGATACCAATCTGATACCAATCAATAGTATCATTATCAGGCCTAAGCAGAGCTTGCTGGTAAGCTGATCGTATACCAGCTGTGTTCTAAAACCTGCAATTCTCCGGCCCTCGAGGACCGAGTGTGCCTACCCTTGCTTTAGTAGGAGCAACGGTGTGTTGTAAATGCATCTATTCATTGTTCACTACATATTGTTATATGTTATTCATGGTTTCCTCATAATAAATACATTTATATTATAAACTGCTCCTAATCAAGTAACTTTATTATTGTGAGTAATTAGAAATTACAGTTTTTTCTTACATGTCACTTTTTATAAAACTGTGTTTTTCTCGACTTAAAAAAAGGTGAAAATTCAGAGTATACCTACATCTCCAGGGACCACTACTACACTGAGTACAAGTGCTCTCTCACCGTAGTGCGTCTTAGTGAATTTATGAATGGGACCTCAGAAAGATCTTTGCCGACACATTTATGACAAATTCAGACAAATTACGATGGGATTAGCAGTAAGCGGCCGCTGCTGCTGAGCACAGAGTCTGCCTGTGGTGTAGTAGTGTCAGTGAGCGGGGGAAATGGGCTGTAATGTGTGGGAAATGACTGGCCAGTCACGTCACGAACTCTGTGATGTGCCTTTTCAAGAGAGAGAGAGAGAGAGAGAGAGAGAGAGAAAGAGAGAGAGAGAGAGAGAGAGAGAGAGAGAGAGAGAGAGAGAGAGAGAGAGAGAGAGAGAGAGAGAGAGAGAGAGAGAGAGAGAGAGAGAGAGAAAGAAGCAGCCTGAAGCAGTAAGAGAGCAGCGCTAGAACGTCAAATATGGATAATAAGGGATTATGGGTTATGTTTGTACCCGGAAAAAAATATATTATCTGTAAGACTGTACCCGATGCTTGAGTTGTACGGATATCCGGCTCATCCCTAGTTTGGAGTCTAATAAAGGTACCCGCCCTGAGTCCAATTTACATTCCAAAAGAGAGTTTTCCATTGCTCCATGTTGTCTGCAAATCCACCACACATAAAAAGAGAGAGAGAAAGATGGCAGGCAGAGGTGGCAATCCTTACGATGTACACTGTAACTAATATATTTGTTACCACTCAGAATGACTTGTCCAGTGAAATTGCTAGATCTGCCTGTTACTAACAAATAATGCAAAATGTAAAAGAGGCATGCCAAATAATTGTAATAATTGAAGGCAGCGATTGGTTTTTGTTCCTTAAAAGGACTGCAACATGAAAAATCAACTTTTTGGAGCTTTTAGCCATGTTAAAATGCTAATTCCTCACCAGAAACATGACCAAATATGTGTTTTCCTCCATTCGCCCCTGTATGAGAAATTTTAGGTTATTCTGCTCTCAAAGCACCAGCCCCTCCCAACCTGAGAAAATTAGTTGTTGGCACGGTGCGGACTAAACGTGCGTCCACTTTCTCTGAGACCTCCCTCCATGAGATAATGACAAAAGTAGCCTTTATCAATAAACATTCTGTCCAAATGAATTCAAAGCAATCAATTATTCTTCGCATTTGCAATGCCAAAGTGCAATGAAATGACAATTAGCTGTCTTAAAATCTATTGGATGACACTGGTGTAAACTAAAAGTAAAACATTTGTGCTGATGAATTTATATGAATGGATGGTGTAGTGGATAGTGCGCTCGCCCCATAAGCTACAGGGCGCGTGTTCGCGAACCGCTGTGGTGCATTTTTTTCTCCTCCTCCTTTCCTCTAACGGGACCTCTCTGCTCCCCTCATCTTCCACGATTTCTTGCGGCAAGGACCCGTTTTGTTTCAAATTTGTATTCAAGAATTTATGGCTTGCGTGACCGAACACAGAGATCTAGCAACCTGTGAAATTTAGAGGCCATTTTAAAAATCTGTATGTTTCGTGGGCGTTGCGGCTCAGACGACGTCATGAGAGGGGCGCGACAGCCACAGGGGGAGAGGCGGGGTTTTACTGAACCGACTGTTTGACTTCCGGGTAAGAAAAATAGACACCAAAATAACTCATATTTCATAAGAAATTACATCGCGATTGTGTCAAAGGTAAGATTTCATCATTATATGCCTATAGTTAACTGTGGAAGGGCTTAAAATACAATGGTGTAGTCCCTTTAACAAAACAAGTTAAACTGCAACACAACAGTATTGTTAACTTACAGTGTAGAACATAAAGGCATAGCAAATATGATGGTGTGTTAATGGCCCGGGTCTCGGGGCTCCGGGGGCCGGGCGGGCGGGGGTATTGCGTGGCCTGCCCTGCTCCAGTGAGCCTCCTGGAACCTTGGGTGGGCCCCGGTATCCAGGGGGCGATCCCTAACGCTGGGGGTTTGGGTGCCGGTGGGGGCTGGGCTGTGGTGGGTGGCGGGTGTGGGTGGGGGGTAAGCATGGGCGGAGCGGGGGCTATGGGCCAGTGGGGTGCCTGGTAGGCCTGCCGTGCCCCATTCTGTGTTGGAGCGGGGGGTGCTTTGGGCTCCTGGGTTTGCTTTCCGGCCGGTGGCCCCACAGGGCCCGGGCGTTGTGCCCTGGCGCTGCCGAGGCCTGGGGGGCCTTGGGGGGTTGTGCTTGACCTGTCCTAGCCGGGGGTCGACAGATCCCCTCTTTAGTGGAGGTTTTTCATGCATGCCAGATCCAACACACCAGGTGGAGGTTGACACCTGGTCGCTGAATCGGTAGAGGCTGATGTCTGTGGATCTCACTCTGCTTCATCCATCCTTCCTTCCTTCCTTTCTTTAGTCTTTCCTTTGGTCTCTTGAGGTCTCTCTAATTTGTTGGAATTTATTTGCTTCTGGGGTTGTTGAAAGATTCTGGTTTGTAGCCCTGTGTGTAGTAGGTGGTGTTTGGTCGGCGCTGGATTTCACTTTTCTCTCTTTTCTTTGATCATTCCTCAGGTCTCCTGACAACTTCACGATTTAGGTAAAGGGTATGGAATTTTTAATAGGTTTCAGGTGAATTAATAAGCACAAACTCACACGTACGCACATATGCACACACACACACGCACACACCCCCACCCCCACACACACACGCACATACTCACGCACCAAAAAACAAAAGGGAGAGAGAGAGCAAGGATGATGATATGTTGAATCGGTAAGATTACCGAATTAACAATACTGAGCTCTCTCAAAATAAAAATAATAAAAATAAAAAATTATGGCGTGTTAATGACATGCAGAATGACCATTTTCGTGCATGGTCACATTATGGTGGACTTCGACTTTTTTTGGTTCTCTGTCCATCCATATACACATTATTAGAACCGCTTATCCTCACAACATTTATATAAATCATTTGTGAATGACGTTTGAGGCGAGGAAATCCGTGTTGTTTTAATAAACAGGTGCACAAGTTCACCATCTTCTGATTGAATTCGAGATATGAGTATCATTTTCCCCCCCCTTAACTTGCTGATTGACCCCAAAAATCCTGAACACTTGTTGTTGTTCACCCTTTTTATGGCTGCTGTGATCCATTGGCTACACATTGGTTCCTCCTATGGTAGACTGGAGAATGCTCAATCCTTTTTTTTTTTTGCCTCTTCTCCTTGTGGCAGCTGGTCCACAACAGCTGTCTACCGTTTGCCGTTTACTCAAAATGGCTGCGCTAACGCCCATCTTGGGATGTGTGACAACGTTCGGATCTCTATTACAATAAATATAGGTTGGCAAACCTAACAACTTATACACGACAAAATGTAGCCCCTGAGTGAATTCAACTTATTATTTTATTAACATAAAACAAATAAGGGGTAGGACTAGATACGTTTTTAACTTCCTCCTACCCCTTTTGAACATATAAACTATTTTCTTTCTTCCTATTCTTGTTTATTTATTATTATTTATATTTTAGACTTGTAATGTGTTTTCTTTGTGTTTATATGTTCAATAAAGAACCAAATCAAATCAATATTTAAAAACAACAACTCTTTCTTCAATATTTAAATCCTCTCTCTGTCGTATCCCTTGAAATGTATATGTGACCCGCTCTGGCAAAATGATCTAGATGTCGGAAAGTGGCAAGTCCCTTAATTCAGCAAAATAAAGCATAAGGTCGATAATGTCAATTTTGAGATTTCTCCAAAAATAGCCTCCTTGAGGTCTCTATTTTCAATTCCCAAAAGCACAAAAGTTAAAATTGTAGTAGAAGTGTATTAAAATATGCAATTATTAGGACAAGTGCATCGTTAGCCAACATGTTTATAAGCCGACTTTAGCTAGCAACGTGTCTCGGAATAACCCAGGGTTCCTCGTGTAACAGGAACACCTCGAACGTGACTTCACAAATGATTGACATAAATGGACATAGAAACCAATAAAAGTTGAAATACACCATAATGTAACCATTCAGCACGAAAGTAAACAAAAGACGCATGACATAACACAGCATCCTACCTTGTTGTACAGTACAGTAGAAGTGCACCGTCATCGCACCGTGACAAAGGTTTGAAATTCAAATCGTGATCATCTTAAATTCCAGAACCTCTTTCTTTGACGAGTCTATTTTTACTTTAATGTAAATGAACTATGCACTGCGCATTTTACCATGGAGACAGGGAGAGACTCTACAGCTCGGAGCAGCGTGCTCTGATGCACCTGAAGCATTACGCGACAGCGACCCGGATAAGTGTAAACGTTTTGTAATGCCACGTATGTGATAATTTAGGTTAATCTATTAATGTATTGTAAATTTCCTAAATAATGAAATGTTTTGATCACTCCTCGATGTTGTCACGTCTATGAAAGACCACTCTGACGTGTCATGAATCAACCGTCTGCCTCGAGTCGCATAATATCATCACATAACATTCCATGTGTTACGTTGGAAAAAGAAAAAAAAACACAAAAAACAACCACAAAAAACTGTTGAACTATTGTTAGAAGACTATCTTTGTCTTCTAACATGTTCGTTGTTGTTGGGGTAGAGAGATTGTTGATTCATTGAATACAGACTGGAGATCGGTGAACAGGTCCTTCGAAGGTTTTATTTTACAGAATATTCCGGACACAAGCGAGCTCCCAGCAATGGTCTCTCGCAAGTGTCGATTACAGACACTTACAACCTTTTTATACTATTTTGAAGGGCGGTTCCAAACAGCCCACCTGGACTTCAGACTTTAAACACATCATTGATTACATTGTTGTGGAAATTGATGAGATCCCAGTCATGAGATCCCAGTCATGACCATAAGACTTTAAACACATCATTGATTACATTGTTGTGGAAATTGATGAGATCCCAGTCATGAGATCCCAGTCATGACCATAAGACTTTAAACACATCATTGATTACAGACACTTGGCAGAAATTGCGACATCACTCACAAAGACACATCCACAGATACAAGTTCTACTGAGGAAATAAATAAATTAAAACAGTTATGACTAAGTCTGGGCAGAAGACCCTCTTCACTATCAAAACATTTTCTTTATGTGACCAAATGCATTTTGAGATATAACATCCATAAACTTGTCACAGGCATAAAATTATTAAATCAAATTTCCCACTGCGGTAATATGACCTAATTTAAGCAAGAAAATACCACAAGGAGCACCAATAAAATAACCAAACTTTAACTGATGCCGCAAAAGATGAATTGTAAGCTCTGAAGTCTGATGTCATTTGTTCAGAGGTCAAACTTCCGAAACTTTTAAAGGGTTAAAATCTTGGACGATGGCCTAACCTGTGATTGGAATTGACTTTCCACAGATTTTTTTAACAGTTCCTGAAAATGTCAGGTTCATATATTTTTCCCAAGTTACTGGTTGCTATAGACATTTGAAAGATGCAAGTACCAAAACTTTACACCTGTTTTTCTCACAATTAGGGATTTCTACCTTCCAACATTAAAATTGCTGTAACTTTGTAAATTTTGTGAGGTACATCCATTTATTATACATCACTTTAAATGAAATTAAGTCTAGAATTTGAATCTCAATTTTGATTTTTGGGCACATTGCCAGACCCTTTTGCCTTTTGTCACATATATATATATATATATATATATATATATATATATATATTTTTTTTTTAACAGTTAAGGCACATAAGACAGTGGTCAGGAAGAAATGAGCATACTAGCTACTACTCCAACAACTAGCGCCATTTTTTTTTCCTCAGTGGGATTCAAACTGACCTTTGAAAGAGTTTTTAAAACAAGTTTTACTCAATTTTATTTGTACTCCCTTTCTGTCAGCACACCAATGATGGAAGTGGAAAACTTTACAATTTTCATCAAAAACAGTATTCGATTTCCAACCTTCAACTACACAAAGTAAGTTTATGGGATGAAATATAAAATGCTAACATTATGGTATGACTTTTTTTTTTACTAGATATATGGTGTATGATGGAGACGATACACTATATTATGTTTTGTCTTTGTGTGCAGAGGCAACTTTCTCCCCACCATCACTGACAAATACATCAATGAATGCAACTTTGACATGGTCAACAATACTTATTGCCCTATCTTCAAAGTCAGAGATGTGGTCCGCTATGCACTCCAGAATTTCACCAAACTTGCGGACAAGGTAAAGTTCAGTATTAATGCTTTTTCCCAGTGATTGCATTTAACATTGTTTACATATTTAAACCATTTGCATTAAATCTAAGCAATGTGTATGGGTGATGTGGTCAATATCCACATATTGTACAATTTCCTTTTAAACCAGGGATGGCAAACTGCGGTCCTTGAGGGCCGGCGTCCTGCAGGTTTTTAGAGGTTTCCCTACTTAAACTGCAGCTGATTCCAATTAACAGGATCGTTATCAGGCTTATGCAGAGCTTGCTAATGAGCTGATCATGAATCAGCTGTGTTGAAGAAGGGAACTATCCAAAACCTGCAGGACTCAGGGCCTCAAGGACCGGATCTTGCCATCCCTGTTTTAAACCATTGTAACAAGGGACTTTTGGCGGACGTGTGCGATGTAGGACGCGTGTGATGGGAGCTCTTGGGGAATGTGATTAAGTATACGTTTATTAATATCATAGAGTTTGCCAAAAGTGCGCTATTGCAAAGTGTTGGGACAGTGACTTGTTACTGTACTTCGGCAGAATCGAAATCCCAAGTATTTCAAGTCTTAGTTCGAAGACCGATTCCACCAATTCGGGCCGTGGCAGCCTGACTCCGCTAGGAAACCGAAGGCTAATAATGAGGAGATGCTACGCTGCATCAAAGTAATGATGGAGGAGCAATGAGCGGAGATTGTCTCCAAATTTGAGACTACCTTATCTGAGTCTGTCTCGACCGCTCTGAAACCACTGGAAGCAGCACTGGCTTTACAAGGTGGTGCTATTCGTGATTTGGAGCACTCGGCTAGCGAGCATAGTGAATATATTGCTAGCGTGCAAGCTGAGGTGGCTAAGATAACTGCGGCAGTCGACTTTCTAAACAAAAAGTGCGAGAATTTAGAGGCACTTCCGTACTTTACACCGACTGGCGAAGAGGAGGGCGGCTTTCATTCCAGTGAAACTCCACAGCTGCAAATTAACTGAGGTCACAATTAACTCATTCACTCCCAGCCATTTTCACTAAAACAATACCCTTCACTCCCGGCTGTTTTACTGGATTTTGACTGATTTTGCAAGGCCCACAGAATATTGTGTTCTATTATAAAAACATAAAACCTACCAAAAGAAAGATTAAAGTCTCTTCTTTCATCAGGAAAAAATATATATATTTCTATCTGTTTCCGTTTTGCAGCAATAACCATTTGAATATAGCTAAGTTTCATCAGTATTCACAAATCTATTTAGAATTCTGAGTAATTGAGGATTTTTTTAACATGGTCATGGTTCATTTCCTATGCTCTGCTGCCACCTGCTGGCTGTTTGTGTAATAACTACAATTTCTTCAACTGTTCTTTGCAGTTGAGAGGCTGCATCAAAAGCCTTCTATATGCTCTAGCATTTAAAAAAAACATAAAAAATTTATAAATACGTCTTTGGGACACTTAAAACATTTAAAATAGAACGTATTTATAAATTTTTGGAAGCAAATGAGTCAATATGCAATTGCACTTACACAAAAAGATCGGATTTGAACAAAAAAATCTGAATTGAGCATTGTGTGAACGTAGCCTTAGTCTGGGCTTGGCCATATCTACCAAAAGCACTTTATTTGCTGATTTTGAAACAAACCAGCGGCCCAAAATAAATCGTGCCCTCTGGTGGCCCACCAGGAATTGTCTCCAGATGGCCTAGGCCTGGTTGGCAGTAGAAGACTACATACTACAACTTAAAATGTCATCATATCTGTTGTTATAAGTATTCACAAATTGACAAAAATATCCACCAAAAATCAATGAACACACCTTTTATATCCTGATTGCTGTAGGAGTTAGCAATGCTATAGAGCACCTGTACAAATTGACATCTGGTGAAACATATGACGCATCAATGTCCCTTCTTGTTAGGGAGGAGTGATAGGAATAAAGATTGGATGGATGTGTGATTTGGACAAATCAGACGACCAGTGCAACCCTTCATACTCATTCACCCGACTGGATGCAATGTCACAGAAGAATGCCGTCTCACCTGGTTACAATTTCAGGTATCTCGATCCAAGATCAGGCAAATGTTTTGTAATAACGCTTACTGACTGAAAGAAACTTATCCACTGAGCCTTTTCAAAATCTTTATACATCAGATAAAATGTCCTTTGAAATATGACTTCAAATAGCATGGATAAAAAAAAAGAAGGCATTACATAACTAAAAATATATGTTGAAATCACCAGCTGATGACACTCAGATTCATAACTCAAGGTTTTTCTTTGTTTTTCTTTGAGGTTTGCCAAATACTATAAGATGGAAAATGGGACCGACTATCGTACACTGGTGAAAGCCTATGCTATAAGGTTTGATGTGCTTGTCAATGGAAATGTGAGTTGTTAGTATTATGGGTTGGGTGTTTACATTTTTTTATGAATTAAACATATTAATGTGTTTTCCAATTTAGGCTGGCAAATTCAACATGATTCCCACACTTATCAATATAGTAGCAGCCTTCACTTCAATAGGAGTGGTGAGTATTGCTTAGGGAACATTGATCAAATTGAATTATTATGCTACGCTTACACAGCACACGAAATGAATGACCAGTTGCTGCCAACAACTCCATTGTTGGCAACTCATTTTCTGGTACCAGTCAAAATGAAAAGTTTGTTCCATAAGTTAAATTTCATAACAGAACACATGGAATAAGAGTGAGTGCATTCATTGAATGACTTTACATGAAAAATTAATTGACAATAAATTATGACAAAACCAGTTTTTTCCCTGGCCCCTGTAAAAGGTCCTATTCTGGCTGCATATTCATGTATTAATTTGTACAGCTGAAATGTAACCTCTTCTTTTTTAGTCGGTGGCACTCTGAAAATCTTCTCCCTATCACTAGGGTTCAGTTCGGTTCAATTCAATTCAATATAACTTTATTTATCCCCTAGGCCTAAGGGCAATCAAGAAGCAGCAGCAGCTGAACAGCATCACCTTTAAAAGACAATAAAAATAAGTCTAAATGAATATACACACAACATAAAATTTGGGATGAGTGAGTACACCACTATCTGTATCTGTAGCTGTTCAACTATCTAAAAAATCTGTATTCGGAGAGGGCGTGGCCTAAACCGGACATGGTGTGGTTTGATCGGAAATAAGTGGAGCTTACATCGGACTGACTGGCTCACGGCACGGAGAAAAGAGAGAGAGAAATGAAGCAGCTGTTGTACCCAGCTCATCCCTACATAAAATATCAAATATCAAATAAGGTGATTAGAATGAGTGGGAAAGAGTGCAGGAAATATAAAAAGGATAAAGTGGGGATGTGGGCATGGTGGAAAGGGGGTATGCAGTATGAGCCATAGGGTATTTAACAGCTGTTTGTTCACGTGTAATGATATGATCAAATAAAGGCACGTCACTGATTAGGCGCCCCTCTGCTCCATATGGGACTGTCACCCCGTGTAACAAGTAACATTATCGTGGTAACATAAGCTACGTTCACACTGCAGGCAAATGCGACCCAGATCGGATTTTTTGCCCAAATGCCACCTGTATCTGACTTTTTTATGTCAGTCTGAATGGCTCAATTCAGATTTTTTTTGGAATGTGGTCCTAGATCTGATACGTATTCAAATTTTTGCAATGCGACCGCAGTCTGAACGGCTAGGTCGCATATATCCGACCTTGATGTCATCAAAAATCCAATATGCGCTCCGCGCAGGCGGGGGCATTAAGCTTGATTTATGCTTGATGCATTCGGGAGGTCCGCTCGACTCTAGAGATGTACGTGAATCAGCAAAGTTGTTTCAAGTAACAGTTGTGACTTTATATTTGACTTAAATTTAATCCCATTTAAAACATGAAGTCTAAAGATTACATTTGATGTCATTACATTTGTGGTGGTAATTTAGCCACGCAGACGGCTCATTTATTACGTGCGGCAATGACATGACGTCATCGTTACAGAGAAAAAAAAGGAGAGGTCTCCGTGAGCTGAGGTGCTCAACAGGCTCGCCTCATTTTCCCAAAATATTATTTCTACCCCCTCCCGCATCACTCCGTCCTCTGTAGATATGAGATGATAGAAATATGAGCCCCGACGACGGACTTGACACGCTGGGCCATATGTATTTACTTTCGCAAACAGCATTGTGACGTTGTATCTTCTTCTGCGCATCCGGGTCACTTTGGGGACGCATTACGTCCACACAGCAGACAGACTGAGGTCGCAATTATTAGGTATTGTGTATGCTTACTCAAAAAAATCTAATTTCACCCAAAAAATCGGAGGTGATTATTGGTAGATGACCAAAGATTCAGTGTATCACTTAACTCCAGATGGAATCGGTACAGATGACGGCACGATTCACGTTAAATCAGATGGTGCCATATTACCAAAGCACATCTTAAGTTGTGACTGAGCAAGAGTAGATGTGTTGGTAGTTTTCTATGGCGCACTTGAACGCAGCAGTGTACGCACCACCAGTGTACTGACGTCACCCACTCGCGCTGGATTTTATTCACGCTACATTTCCGGGTTTGTGTGGAAGCAAGCAAGATTTGACCGCCGACAAGCCAAACGAGAGTGAAGCTTCGCAGTTCCTAGCATGCTTTGGTTGAGCGTGGTGGCCCACCTGGTGTATGGACTCCTTGGTGCTGAGGCCGAGCGGTGGCTGGGATGTTTCCGCCATCGGTTAGCCATTTGCGGGGAGCCCCGCTGCGTCACCTGCCTCTCTCTCCGGCGCGGACACAGTAGATGTCGTGTCTTCAACCACCAATTCGAATCATGTTGTAAGATGTGTGGCTTTACCATCGTTACAATATATTAAAGAGTTTTAGAACAATACTTACCACGTACTTATATCATAATCATAATTTCGTGGGTAATGATAAAATTGGAAAATCTAATTGTGTAGCACTACTACTAGCAAGCATTACATACTGCATCGGATACATTTAAATAAGTTTGCTCCCGAATGCCAATTCTTCTCTTCATTGTCATTCACGTCCTCTGTCATTGTAAAGAACTTTGCGTCACACTTTGTAATGAATTTGGTATTATTTACATACATGTAATACTTTATTTATAGATTATTGTCGTTTTTTTTTTTACTCCACTTTCTCTGGCTCATGTTTTAAATTCATGATGTTTTATTATTTGTCAGATTTTATTTAATGAAAAAGTAACTGTTAAAGTGAATGTTCTTTTAAAAAAATATAATTTTATTGTTAAATAAATTAACATTTATTACCACAAACAACAGAACAAAAGTATTGAAAATTGGTACTGTTCAAACCGGTTCAAATGCAAAAGGTACCCATCCCTACTTAAAGGCATTGCATGCTGTTTTTTCAACATCCATCTATAGTCCAATAAATTTAGCATAGATGTTCGCATTTTCGCAGTTTTTTTGATGCCATGAAATTTTTATCATTTAGATTCGCTATCCCTTCGTCCACTACAACCTTCAACTGAAGACGATGCAATCGTCTAGGCTAACAGTGACATGACAAAGAGAACAAAGCCTCTTGCATCAGCCAAGGCTAAACGCTAAACATGGAATGCCCAGTAAGTCATTAACTAAGCAGTTTGCGCAAATCATATGACGAGAGGCAGCGAAAACTAGACAAGAAACAGCGAGAAGATCGTGAATCAAGAAACGTGGAGCTAGGTAGCTAACTATCATTCATTGGGCTGTGGAGGCAAGCAGATGAATCGTCCGACAATGAGAATGTGTCTTTCGCCTCTCATAGGCAACACAAAAGACAGTCTGAGAGCACAAACATTACAAACATGACAAAACTTGTCATTACGGTCGAGGTTCCTTTTACGGCAAAACTCTCACTACTGTGATAGGAAATAGAAACAAGATTAAAAAAAGTTAAAACAAACAAAGATAAGAAAAATCAGCTGAAGCGGTGAAGTGATAGAATTTCTCTAATCAGGCAAACATGGGACCAGAAGTTAACCTAACCATTCTACCCAATTGGAAGCACCAATTTGTACAATCTGGTTAATGTCTGCAAAGTAACACTTACAGCTGGTCTGGTTTCTGGTCCGAGAAGTGTTGAGGTTTGCCCGTACTTGAAGTTCAGCAAGCAGATTCGTTAAAGAAGAGATGCAAAAAAAAAAAGTTCAGCAGGGAGATAGTACAAGGCAGAAATTTTTGTTCGGCTTCGGAGTGCCTTTGTCGGCCACCCTGAAGGCCTTCGAGCCTAGCAGAGACCAAAGAGTGTTGTCCATGCTGAGCCTGTCGCGTTGCAATGGCTGACCATACAGGGAGGAGGATGCCACGCAGCAAAGAAAAACAGGAAGAGACAAAAAGTGAAGTGATGTTCTTAAGAATTTCTCAACACAAAAAGGGGAGCAATAACGGCAGGAAGAAGCTGGTAGCCAGTTGTTCTGGCCTTCCAACCTCAAGAGAGCAGAGACCAAGAGGGAAGAACAAGAGACGAGAGAGAGCCCATTCGGTGAACTGAAGTTTTGTCCCCTGACACCACCCCCCCCCACTCCCCCCCACCCCTCACCACCATCGTGGCCATTGTAAACGCAGCATAAGAATCTAGAAGAGATTATATGTCTTAATGGTACAGTCACTTGAACATTCTCACCGCTTCTTGCTTGAATGGGAGAAGGGGAAAAAAACACCAATTTGGGCTCATCGGGTGCACACCCTCCATCAACAGTGTTCCGCTGATTTAGGCCCACAACACATTCAGATCGAGGGCTCAACGGTGACATTGCTGTTAAATTCTGACATCTGTGTGCATTTTATGAAATGGCATTCCACAGCATTTTGGAGCCATGTGACATAGCCACCTTATGTGCTAAGTACTGATTGAGATCAGTTTATCAATGCAACTCATTCGGCTTAAGGTTGTTGGAAAACTGTTCTTTGTTTTCCCGTGTTCATAATGTTAATTATCAAAATCAGACAATGAGATTGGTGAAATCAGGATTTATTTTCATAAGCTTATGGACAGACAAGATAGCAGCTACCCTCCACTATGTTCTACCCCATCTGTCACGCCCCTCCCACGAACAAGTCACTAATATCCTTCAGTGACTCTACAAACCCCTCCCCGTCTTATTCCATCAATCCTCAGCCGTTCCTCTCCGTCTCAGAGAGTCACATGATACATCAATACACATCGCCAAATGCTCCCCCTCAGTCACAAGATAAAGATTAACGTTTTCAGAGCCGGACAGGATGGCACCAAAAAAAACCCTCCCCTGCTTAACCGGTTGTAAAATACAAAGGAATCTAATTAACACATTCGCTTCACCCCCTCACAATCAACATAAATTCTTACACAGAGCCATACTGAGTAAATTAAAGCAGTTATGTCCACTTCTAAATAGTAATATTATAAATCAAACAGTTATAATTAAATTGATTCACTTCAACCCTTATCTTGAACTCGAAAGAGTTCAAAATAACATTAAAATATATTTCAGTGGAATAAGCATATCATATGTGAGGCTTAACACGATGTGTTGTGGTTATATTCAAGAAAGAGTGTCGCGATGCAGTCAGCAGTTGGAAATGCGCTCTCACTTAGAAACCTTCTGGAGATGGAGTTCGCAAATGTGACTCAATTGTTGTGGAATGATGCCCTGGATAGGGGCAGCTGACACTGGATCAGTAGACGTTGTTTTCCCGGTCGGGTCGTCAGGTGGTGAGATTGATGAGCCTGGGACGGATCCGGCGGGCCTTGTAGACCAGATGTGGAACGATGTGGAACTACATCTCCCCTCCCTCTGTGCAGTGAACTGCACCAGATAACCTCTCCATCACCCCGTGGGGTCCAGACCACCTGGGTGCAGAACATTTTCATTTAGTCACTTATAAACATACATATTCACTATTCTTTATTTTTGAAAGAGCATCTGGTAGTTTTTGTTAGTTGGGAGTTAGTAAATGTTAGTTCTGTAGGTCCTGTGCTGTTGGATCAGGAAAAGGTCTGTTTGTGTGACATTGAAACAGAACCCAGCCTTTGACTGAGTTTAATGACATTCGTACATTCATTAATACAACAGAGAGAGCTTGTAAATATTTATTTTTCAAATGGGTTCCATTGTCTGATCAAATTTTTCTAGGAAACCCATATGATGGTATGTAATGATTAATCAAATGTTTTACCACGATATTTAGATTTGCATGAATGTGCCTTTGGCCATCCTGAAAGGAATCATTTTACCAGCAAACATCTGTATTCTGACACTGGTTTTATCATGTCCGTGGAATCATTAAAGAATACCAGATCCAAGAGCTAGCGTGAACACCCTGGGGAGAGGTTTATATATATTCATATACCTTTTGCTGGGCTCCAGAAATTACATTTTTCAATTGTTTCTGAGATGGAATATATAATATAATTACCTTCATTTGGCGATATGCTTCATTATTGTCTCCTCTTGAACTTACTTTTTCTGTCACAGCTTGATCACCCCCTGTGGATTATCACATTCAGACTGTGGAATTATAGTTAGTTGGAGTGTAGGTCGGTACCACACAACCTTTTTTGATGTTTAATCTGATAATTGGTCTACATTCATTTACTTCAACATGAACTGTCATGTGTGCACACCCTCCTTTGGAGTTGATACACACAGACAAACCAGTCGACTGCCCTCCTTTTGACAAAGATCCGCTTGACCTTTGTCAGACAGTAAAGATAAACAGATGTAGGCTCGAGGGGAAAAAAACAGAGACCTTGTGACTCATAAATAAGGAGTACCAGATTATGGCTATCAGCAAATGCCAGGAACTTCGTGAGGGGAGTTCCTGTGGAGCCATTAACTGACACAGACGTCGTAAATAACAAAATCCTTTGAATCAGGCGATTGTGATGTAAAAGAGAGAGAGCTGCAGGTACATGCAATTAAAATGAGCACAAGCGGATGCAATTTGAAACACTGGTGTGTGAGTACTTTTGGGTCAGGGAAAAATAGAGTTAAGACGGCCCCATTAATCTATTTCAGGTTACAAATTACACGAAACTTTCAAATATCTGCCTTCTCAACGGGTAAAATAAGCGTAATATAATCAGAGCCGAAAATATCACAACACTCCTGCTTTGAGCAAACTGTCAATTGTTCCTGAAATGCTAATCAACCCCACCTCTTCTACAGAGTAGTGGGGCATGTAAAACACAACAGGGGAGACATTACAAAGATTAACATCAGTGGGATTCATGGTCAACAGTGTTGTGAGAAAAATCAAAAAGTAACCAGCAAACTCGCTGTTGTTTGTTGAATTCCTATGGTGTCAATCCAGAAGCTGGTGCTGCAAAAAGAAAGTGGGTAAAAATTCAGTAGACTAAACCCAATAAGCATCAAGTGACGGAAAATAGAGTAATTAAGATTGAAATAAATTTGACCAATTATCCTATTTCAAATTCACGTGTTGTTTTCAATTTCCTGAAATGCCTTGCTATAGATCACATCTCCCTATCTGACACAGTACAGAGTGCAATGCATACAATCAGTTACCATATCATAAGACCGGAGGTGACGCATCCCAGGTGACCTGAGCCAACAACTGGAGTCAATGTCCAGTCCTGCCCAGTAGATGTCAGCAGCGGCGCATGTTTCAGGGCAATGTTCAAAGCGGGCACTGAGGTGTCACTGGAGGCAAACAGCAGTAAATTCCAGGACAAATACATCAGGGCAGCAGTGATGAGAGGAGATATCTCTGTCCAAAAGATTGACTGGACAGTTATGCGCAACCAAAATAATGCAAACGAGTCTGTGAAAAAACATTGAACAGTCACTGAGCATGTGGATTCAGGGCACCATCATTGTGGAAACTGTGCACCAGATAGAGGCAGATACTGTCGGTTTGGCACAGGGGAATGTCCTTGCTGCGGCATGAAGTTCTTTGACCTCTGCCTCTCCACCCAGACGCTGGAGGTTGCTGTCTGCAATCGTGGGCCCAATGACCAGGCCGTTCAGCACATGTTGGGCCACTCAAAGGAAACAAACACCTTGCCTAATGACTGTACCTGCTCGATACATTATGCACCCGCAATCGACAAAGGTAGATGAGATCATAGCAAGAGAGTTTACTTCCTGCTTATTCGAAATTTTTCAACTGTACCATAGCAAGTTTTGGGAATGCCCTTCAAAATGGCTGCTGGAAATACTTGCGAATACAAAGTGGAAGCCGTAGGGGCGTATCCCGTTTTCAGGTTGTAATCAGTGAGGGCCATAAAACATCCCCATCTGCTTTGGAAGTTAGCATCAGCTCTGGAATGACACACTCAGAGAAATAATTTTCTCGCTTGTGAACCTAATTATCAGGGAGAAAAAAGGAAAAATAAACAGTAATTATTTTTTTTTTTAAACATTTATTACTTCTCATTCAACTATAAAAGCGGACCTAATTATGCAAAAGAATACGGATATCACCTGCTTCTAACATCTGTTCCTTAACAGCTTTTCTACTGCCTAAAGCCAATTGGCACCATCAGATTTGCATCACATGAGACCTGCACGCACACTCATTTACACAAAGTAGTACAAACCCCCCCTGTCTTAATCCCCAGGCCTGTGGTAAATCAAGAAGGGGAAGAGAGGAAGAGATAAGATTTTTACAGCCTCATATTTTAGTTCAATTCTGTCCTTCAGACCTGATGACCTAAAACTCTGACAGCACGATATGAAAACCTGTTTTTCAACATTCCTACCCCCCCCCCTTGGGGGGGGGGGGTTCTTATCACCTTTCACAACATGGAAAACCTGTTTTACTACTTTCCCATTCGAAAAGCAAGCGCCATTATCACACCAGTCTTATCTCTCAAAAACATCACCAAACATACAGTTGAAGACATTGAGGAGAAAAAAAATAAATATATCCATACATACATTCTCATTCATTTACACTCCCAGTTATAATCTCAACCCACCAGGGTAGTCCCCACCTTTTTATATTTAGTTCTCATACAATTATTCAACAATTCTTTCTCAACTTCTCAAACTTTTGCAGGCACATACAAACGCACACATACACACACACTAACTAGAAAAATTCCCATAATAATCACACAATTGACCCTGGTCATTTTATAACAAAGAATATGTCCTTCAAGTCACACATCTTCCATAAATGCTGCTCACACACACACGCACACACATACATATCATGCATACTGCTGACACGGGGTAAAAACACACAGTATTACAGTCAAATTCACCTTCCATTTTTTATATTATTTGCACATTTATTATTATATGCAATACGTATAAACCATTATCATTAATTCAGTGACGTCTCACTTGTGGTACCACAGTTCAATAGGTTATATTTATACCGCAACGTCGCTCTATACTCCCCCCAAAAAATAAAATAACTATAGACAAACGTAAAATATCGCTTCCGCGAAAAATAAAACAAAATAAATAAACACTTATATCATGATCTATCGATTCCTTCACAGCGGCGAGACTCCCGCCTTATCACAAAAATAAATAAATCCGCTTGCTTCAATCTGTACCCAAATCTCTTATTTCTCTTTACTCAGGCGCGCAAAACATCGTAACGTTACTTCCTTATACTTAAACCTTAGGTAGCCACGACACAAACTCGTCGTGTAAAGTTCAACGTCGTAGTAAAAGCCAAACACAACGGAACGAACCAAACTCGTAATTTAAACAATGCTAATACACCTTTTCACTCAGATCTCATGTACAATTCAGTTAAATTTATAAGACGAAAACCGTCGCAGAGTTCTCGACAGACAGGACTTCCCTACGTGGATAAACGTCTCCACTTACCGTAATTAATTAGTAAGGCGCCTAGAAGTTCCTGTCCGTTCAAAACTCAGCAACCGGTAACGTCGAACGGCGGACGTCGTCGAACAGCGTACAACAACGTCGTGGGTCACCATATTTTGGAAAACTGTCCTTTGTTTTCCCGTGTTCATAATGTTGATTATCAAAATCAGACAATGAGATCGGTGAAATCAGGATTTATTTTCATAAGCTTATGGACAGACAAGGTAGCAGCTAAACTCCGCTATGTTCTACCCCATCTGTCACGCCCCTCCCACAAACAAGTCACTAATATCCTTCAGTGACTCTACAAACCCCTCCCCGTCTTATTCCACCAATCCTCAGCCGTTTCTCTCCATCTCAGACAGTCACATGATACATCAATACACATCGCCAAATGCTCCCCCTCAGTCACAAGATAAAGATTAACGTTTTCAGAGACGGACAGGATGGCACCAAAAAAAAAACCTCCCCTGCTCAACCGGTTGTAAAATACAAAGGAATCTAATTGACACATTCGCTTCACCCCCTCACATCAACTTAAATTCTCACACAGAGCCATACTGAGTAAATTAAAGCAGTTATGTCCACTTCTAAATAGTAATATTATAAATCAAACAGTTATAATTAAATTGATTCACTTCAAGGTCTACTTATACTTCTGCAAGAGGCGACAGCGGAGACGATACGGCAAAGTGCCGTTCGTGCGTTTGCCTTCTCACTGGTACGCAATACACATATAGAGTTTTTTGAAAATGTGCTGCAGTTTCACTCCAAGTCGTTTCAATCCAAGTGTTGCTACAGCTGGCATTGGCCAGGATGCTACAATGTGGAGATTGCTCTGCATTTTATGGCCAATTCTGTAATTTTTGTTTTTCTGGGTCAAGGAACAAAGTGAAAAAAAAAAAAGAGTCGGCTGCCATTTGTGTGTCTTTTAATGCCTCGTGCTTGCATCATACAAATGCATATTGTAAAGTTTGAGCAGTGATCAGGCCAAGCGATTATTTAATGCCAATTTGCAACCGTTACTGTCGGCTGTAACCACGCCCACACGCAACACACTGTGCTTAGCAAACAGTTGTTGTTGTTTTTCAATACATCCATACAATCAGACACAAACGTGGTCCCCCCGGAAGGGAAGCGAATCCGGCCGCCTGTGCTTACTAGTTACACAGTTGCATTCTCGGAAACTATTGCGGGGGGGTAAAGAAATGCTAAGTACGCCATCACAGCTACAGCATGTCACTAAACGGAAACCGATGTTACGTACTGCCATCTACGGCATACAAGACTTGGTGACGTGAGCGCAGCACACAGCCGCCAACTACGGCACACTTCTCTGCGTAAATCACGTGATGTGCGCCGGTCATTAACACAAGAGCAGTAGTATAAATCAGGCTTTAGTCTTTGCACAAATGCAGCGTAAAGCCTGTATCTCACTGAGCACCGCAGATTTGCAAAGGTGTGCGTGCGTACGAAGCAAGTGTTGTTTGTTCGTCAGGGTTTTTCAAGGTTGACGTTCATCAGACACTTGCAAGTCGTTTTTATGCTCGCAAACTGTTTTTCTTGTCGCCATCATATTTTTACCATGTTTAAACTAAGCCTTCACCGGTCAGTGAGATATCACCTTAACATGAGGGAGACAATTCAGCACCAACAACTAAACCATCTTGTGGTAATTCAAATACTGTCACATTTTATGGCAACTCTTTTATAGTGTTTTTCTGAATTCACTAAACATTCAGCAGATTTGATTAACATTTGGGCACCTTGTTTCCTCATTTAGTGGGCTTTGCTGTGTAAATGCAGTGCTTCGCTCATGTTCTGATCATCTCTTTATTTAGTATTTTTGCTATCATTTAGGGTACTGTGCTGTGTGACATCATACTGCTGAACTTTCTTAAGGGAGCAGCGCTGTACAAGGCCAAGAAATTTGAAGAGGTAACGTGAATATGTTTTTTGATTGTTTTAAATGCGGGTCCCAGAGCTTGGAACCACATTATATGAAATTGGTGTATTACGGTCAGGTATCTTTTTAAACTGTTTGCATACATAGGGTTCGATTTACAATCACCAAGCCTACGCACAACTCACCTCTATGCACCACACTTGCCAGCTTTCCCAATTCATGTGGGATAGTTGGATATTCCTGAATTTCACTTTTATCTCCTGCATGGTTCCCAATCAGTTTTTTTTCCCACTAATCCTAATTTTACCATGAAGTAAACAGTTTACCTTGTGAGGAATATTTGACACATAATATATATATATATATATATATATATATATATATATATATATATATATATATATATATTAATAATAGAATAGAATATTCAAAATAAACCTTACTTTACCAAATAATATATGGAGATCAATGCCTTGGATCGCTTTTATTTTGAAGTTGTACCGTGTGTCATGGTGTAACAGATGTCTTGATTTGTCTTGCAGAATTTTTTTTCCGCCGTTCATGTTTTGATATGATAGATTTCCGAGACTGGTAGCTTTTTAGTGGGTATCACCTAATGAAGTAAACGACTTACCTGTGAAAACCGCATTTTCAACAAACAAACCTAACATAGACGAATGGACGCTGCAATTTTGCAGAATTACTCACCGTTTCCTTAGTAAATGTTGAAGAGCGAGAGGCGCATTTTTATCTGGTAAAGATGTTTGTGCTTTTTGAGACCGAAGACGACATTTTGACTCCTTTGTGCATTCCGGGCTGGCCGGGAACCAATTACTTCTTTTATGTTTGCATTTTGACGTCTTTTAAATCCTGCCCCCTGTCGACTGCCATATTATCCTTGCCGCCGTTGCTGAAAAAGATCCTACTGCAAACACTGTCTATATGAGAGAGAACGTGCCCGACATGAGCTTCCAGAGAAGGCAATTAGATACTACAACTACCATGTATCATGGGGATGATCCCTACATCTAAATTATGCTTTTGCCAAGCATAATTATGCTCACTGCCTATCCTGTCCTACTACTATGCCAAGAAGATGCAACTGAAATACGCTTCCACTTGACTAGAGAAGTCTTGCATCCACATTTGTAGCCAAAATCCTGTTGTTCCTGTCGATCAGACCATCAAGGAGATAAGGCACTCAAACCTTCAAACTCAAACTTGGAGCTTTATAAACGTATGCCTGGTATTATTCTGATGAATCCATGTCATTTCATTGTCAGGGTCTTGAATAGATCGCAACTGGATTGTACTGGTTGTCTTAGAAGGAGATTCACCTCATTAGAGCAGGCTTTATCAGTTCATGCAACAAATTTATTGAGAACAGCACTTGCCAGGCTGGTAAAGACAGGATGGTTCTCTCCTATCTAGCCTTGTTGCATACTTGTGTCGATCAAAGTGCTATTTAATGATGACGTAAAGATTGACTCAACATACAGCTGCAAAATATTTTACTGTAACAAGATCTGTCTGCAATAAAACAGTGAAAAACTATATGGACCATGATGGAATAAATCACACAAAGTTATGTTATTTTCAGTATTAATGATTACATGACACATTGATTACACACATTATGTTTCGCTAAGATTGTTTTATTTGCATTGTGTTTAGGTCAAAATTTTTACAGGGACATTTAATCATTCACTTTCAAGTACAAATCAAGTTTATTTACACATAAGCTATGGTCAGGCTGACCAGTATATGGACCAGTACAATCGGTCAGTGGATTTTACTTTCTGCAATATGATGATTACAAGGTCATTGTGAACTTTTCTAATGATACGATGATGACTAACGAGAAATCATAAGATGCAGACTTAGACGGAAAAAGGGGAAAACAAACTCCCTTTTTGGTAGAAAGTAGATTAGGAGTTAACGTTTAGACTGGCTGTTATTGAACTATTGTATAAACAAGGAGGGCCGTTCTTTGGGATTGTTCACACAATCCTCTTCTTGCGCAGACAGATAAAAAAGACTGCCCTCAATTGAGAACTTGTACTCTGACTGAATTCTGGAGATAAAAGCAGATCTCCTTTGACAGACCTTGTGTCCAGTCAGTTTTATCCTCTTTGGGTCCAAAACGAACACGCACCTCTGGTAAGTGAATTAATACTATTGGAATACTAAAAAGATAACTTTTGAACATAAGAGCAAATAAATGCTAAAATTCCAACAACCATTATAAAAAAAAAAGATTTCACAACCCAAATTCTTCTTAATGTATGCCAGCTTTTATAGAGTGATAGAAAGCCTACATTGTTTACATATTTGCAATTATTAACAGTAAATGCAATCATGGACTTTTTTTCTGTCTGAGTTTGAAATGTCCGACAGTATTTTAATGCAGCTTGCGGCTCGCCAAACACTGTCTGATGTTTTCGCTCCAGTTAGTGGCTAGTTCCTAAAGCCGGAGACTTATGCCGTATAATTTAATGACAGACTAATTAACAGACTAACTTTCATTGCGTCTTTAATTGGCAATTAAATATAATTTCGATGTGGTGTGTTGATGTTGGAAGTCGAGCTGTCAAGCTGGGCACCTTGAGCCGGAAACGCGCTTCGCAATGTCAACTGGGTCAGCCTGGATCGAGGTTTGGTGGTTCCCATACATCGATTTGCATCACTTTTTTAAATCCACGTAAAGGCAGCTTGCTACATAAATATGACGTGGGCGGTGTAGATTTGTGTGTCTGACCACCCCCGACCCCCCATTCCGATTGTCATTGGCTAGCTTTAGCTGACTAACCAGGGCGGGCACGGCCCCCCTGCCGCCGGGTCCGGTCCTTGGTCGGGAAGGGGCAAAATCGTGACAAAAACAGCCCAATTGTCTTTATGCGTGTAGCCGGCTTAAATTCGAGCTCGGACACCATGTGGACAAAACTTATTTTGACCACTTGTATCCGTGATAAAAAATGTTTTGCCACGACCTACAGCTCATGACCATAGGTGAGGGTAGCAACGTACAACTGGTAAATTGAGAGCTTTGCCTGACGGCTCAACTCTTGGCTCTCCTCTAGGTGATGAGCCCATGGGAAGTTATCAGTCATCAATTGATTATTAAAACAGTCGCTAGTTTCAGTCCTAAATAAAGATATTGTTGCAAATTGGCAGATTTTTATTTAGAGCGAGGGACATAACCCCTGTGATAAATGAATAAAATACTGTAGTTAATATTTAGACATTTAGCAAATTAGAGTCTTTCTGACTGTATTTACCTGGCATACTTTCCTTGGATCTTTGTTAATGCTTATAATACAGAAGGTGAAATAACCAACCAATGACTGCCGTTGACGTACTTGAGAGATAGTACAGTACTCTGCGTCATTAGTCCGCAAAATCCATTAAGATCCTTTAGTAGTAGTGTTGTGCCGATTCCTATACCAGTATCCGGAAGGGCCCCGATACTGCATTAAAACGCTGGCATCAGTATCGGCGAGTTCTAACAAATAACGGGTCGATTCCATTTACCGATACTAGTATAGAAATAACGGTGTGATATCGGTACGGTATTGGCATCGACCGATACGGCACAGCCGGGTATCGGAATCCGCTTGCAAGTCCACTTCCAGCAATGCTAAGTCCGTCAATTTTTATAAGTTTCTCGCCAATCATCAACAAAATAGCCGTCTGTCATTGAAGGTTTGACGGTCAATATTGATGTACAACCATTATGCTTCTGAACGCAGTCATCTCATCTAGAGAATTTCCTCCCCCCCAAATGTCCATAATCTGGATCTCCCTATCTTGAAATGACAATAGTTCTAATGAAAATTTTAAGAATCTGGTGTGCAGCCAGCATGGTTTCAGCTCCCATTCAGTGATGGTGTAAATCATTGTAGGCTCTGTATATGCCCTGCGACTGACTAGCGACTTGTTCAGGGTGTAGTTTGCTTTTACCCAAAGTTAGCTGTAGTGATGGGATTTTCGGCTCTTTTGGGTGATCCAGTTTATTTAGATCGGCTCAGTGAAAAGAGACGGCTCTTTTTGGCTCTCAAACGGCTCTTTTAACTTGAGTTTTTCTTTTAAATATTTATGATAAATTTAGCATACATTTTGATAAATGACTTGGTGAACTAAGTATTTCACTCTACTGACTGTAAATAGCAACAATTATCAAGTATAGAAACGTTTTTTTGTTTTTTTTATTGAAAGTTAAAAAGACTACAAACAATAAATAAGCAACAAAATTAAAACTTCAACCAACAACAATCAAAATAACTAAATAGTGAGTAGTAATTTAAGTGCAACAGCAGCAGCGAACAAAACAAACATTATAAGCTACTCACCAGGTCCAGGATAAAATACCTTATTTTATTTCAAATTGGCATTCGGAAAAACTAAATACTTCAACTCTTTTCTTCTCTGTTTGTTTTCTCCTCATCTCTCTCTCTGGCTGAGACGCGGAGCACGTCTCAGCCCGTCTCTCCCTCTGAGCAGCGCAGCCAAACCTCGCTTCAGACATGTGAAAAAAAAAAAGAGAGAGAGGAAAAATGACAGAGCCATTCACTTTAAAGAGTTTGTACCGGCTCGTTCGCGAAATAGTCAGCTGAGATCCAGCACCCTCTGACCCTGAACAGGATAAGCAGTGTTAAAAACAGATGGATAGATAATAAAACTCTAAATCATATTAGCATCATTTATTTTCTAAAGACGCCATTACGTGTTCCTTCCATAAAACCCCAAATTCTTAAGGATGGATGGATAACATATCCTGTTGAGTTTATAAAATTGTACCATTTCCATACTCAAACTGTCTCTCATGTATTACAGGTGTCAGACAACGCACTGGATTCACAAAACAACAGACTTTATCGCAGCCACCTTTCTCTTCAAACTAATGACACATTGATGAAGTCCAGTGACTTGGGATCTTATACCATTGAATATTACAGCTAACACTGTGTACAAAGTGGTGATTTCCCTTTAAAATATCAATAAAGAATGTATTTAAAAACTTGAAAAAAAAAATTGCATGGTGAAAGTTAGTCCGTTTTTTTCAGAAATGCAAATTATTGGTGTAAAACAAATCTTATTTTAGATGTTGATAAAGGAATAACAGTGGAACCTCAGTTTAGAAACTACATGGTTTAAGAACAAATCTTTTGATTAAAAATAAATAAATAGAGTTTGGGTTACACACAGTTTTTCGGTTGACAAACAGCTTTGGCGGGGCTGCAGAAGCCTCAGAACTGTGCTTTCTTGCTCCACGTTGGCTTCATACTGTGTTAATCAACAATTTGAGATTTGGGTTCACAGCAAGGGCATGCAAAGCACCAGGGTTGGGAGGGTTACTTTTAAAATGTATTCCGCTACAGTTACAAGTGACCTGCTAAAAAATGTAGTTAGTAACATAATCCAAGTACCATAATATTAAAGTAATGTAACTTGATTACTTTGGATTACTCCAATACCAAGTATGCTCATGAAGACAAAATAAAAATAAATATCACCACAATATATATTTCTATACAGTGCACCCCCTGCTATTTGCGGGTGATAGGGACCCGGGCAGCCTAAAAACAGCAAAAATCCTTGTTTAATTGATAACCATTAAAATGCATGTATGATTGATTGAAGGCCATATGCTGTTTTGAACTGTCACTGAAAGCAACCACACCTAGATAGATCGACGTATGTAACTATGGTTCTATTCCCTCCCGACCGCCTGATGGCAGTGCTGAAAACAGCATGGAAATCCCCCATGCGCATGCGTCACTCAAGAAAGAATTCATAGATAGATAGATAGAAAGATAGATAGATAGATAGATAGATAGATAGATAGATAGATAGATAGATAGATAGATAGATAGATAGATAGATAGATAGATAGATAGATAGATAGATAGATAGATAGATAGATAGATAGATAGATAGATAGATAGATAGATAAATAGATAGATAGTCATCCAATGAGGTAAAGTAAAGCTATGCCTGCTAATAAAGCTGGTGTTGCTGTAATGTGGAATGAGGAGTAAAGGGAAAATTATGCTTTTGAAAGCAACATTTCCCATCGTAGCTCATTTTACCCACACTCATGCATGCACTAATAATGCTATGAGGATGTCAATGCGTGACATCAACTGCAAAATGAACTTTTATCCCAGTCACGAATTTAGCCTTATTGTGTATGTTGAGTTGGTGGGAGGGATATTTGTTCGGAAGGTGTAACTCACATTATGATGTAGCGGCAGCTAGCAAGAATCTTAGCGTAGCATGCCGCAGAATTCTCAGCTCAAACTTTTTCTTTGCTAAAAATAAATCTGTGAATAGCAGTCATCACTTCCTCCTTTTGTCTGTGAAGCATTTTAAACTGGCTACATGTAGAGGACACGACATCAACAGTACAAAACGGTGTCTCTCTCTCTATCGTAGAAATTGTAATCCCTCGAAATAATCCCCATTTTTAATAAATGTACCTGTAATCTGATTAAATTGTTTCGTGTACTGTAACGGAATACAGGTAAAAAAAATAATAATCTGAATACATAACGCTGATACATATATTCCGTTACTCCCCAAGCCTGCAAAGCACGGTAGATGTGGATTTTCTTCAGTATCGGTGGCGGACAGTGGCGTTTAAGTATAATTGTGTCAACGGTATAATGGCATGGCGCGATCTACAGTGATTAACTTTTCCCATTGGAACAATTCCATTACTGCTAATTTAGTGATATTGATGACATAAAATCAAACTTTCAAACACTTTCTGGATAAAATTCAGCGTCAGCCCAAGTTAGATGAAAGACGGCTGTTTGCCCAACGTACACATGCCACTAGTGATGATGAATGAAGCCCCATGAAGCATCAATACTTTCAGTCAACTGTGCCGGAACATGTACTTAATAAGGATTAATTTACTCTATGGTGTCAGCAAGTGGTCAAAAGACAAAGCAGTAAAATATGCAGAATCAAATAAGATTGTAGGTTTAACAGAGACATGACGCTCATAAGTAGCAAAATTGCAGGTTTAGCAGTAGGCTACATTGTTTATGGGTATAAATAAGAATGAGTTTTAAACTTTCAAAATGTAAGAAGGTGATCGAACTAACGACACAGGAAATAAAACAGCAAGGCTTTTATCAATTGCAACAGCTGATCATAATGCATAAAAACTTGCAGCAAGCAATGATAATTTCGTACAATGACTAAATCGGTCGCAATTGAAAATAAATCCAAGTGCTATGTATTCTTTTCTCATGCCCACAGTGACTCTAAAAAGCAGGGGTGGGCACACTTGGTCCTCGAGGGCCGGAGTCCTGCAGGTTTAGGATGTTTCCCTTCTCCAACACAGTTGATATATGATCAGTTTATCAGCAAGCGCTGCATAAGCCTGGTAATGATTCTGTTGATTGGAATCAGATGCATTGCAGCAGGGAAACCTCCAAAACCTGCAGGACGCCAGCCCTTGAGGACTAAGTTTGCCCACCACTGCTCTAAAGCCTAGAGGAGAATTGGCCCCGAATTTCTCCTCCCAACAATCGCAAGGCACCGACACGCAAACGATAATCTTAACAGATAATCCTGCCGTGTGTGTTGATACCACACACGGAGCATCCCGACATCGGTACTCAGAAGGACCTTGGAAATCGGGGATATTCAACATGTTGGATTGTTTTGGACCGACTTCACTCCGTGTGCTGTGTGCCCCGAGGACAAATCACCGCGCAGCCGGTTGACAGTGATGTGCAGCCAATCAGAAAGCGAGCCGGCAAGGAATCCAAAATCAAAACAGTCATGACGCAGCAGAAAGTACGTGCTTGCGCTATTACACTCCTTTAAAAAAAAATATATATATATTTTTTTTATACTCGCACACACATGCTACACAAATAAACGTGGTCTGCGGGTGGGACAGGAATCCGCAATGCCAGCACCGAGGGCAAGCGATGCCTCGCCGCCCAGAGCCCATTTACACTCCTTTAAATAACGCCTTTTCTTTTTATGTCGCTTTTTCGTCTGAAAACCAGGAAGTATCGCGACTGGTCCTGCATGTTTATTGACTTGGAAGTCATGTTTAATCTTGAGAGGTTTTGCGAGACTTCCCATCACATTCATGAAATGAACTCGGCTCGTGTGTGGTACGTTCAAAACTGTTAATCCCGTGATTTTTTCTCTTCACGTGTGGTGTCTCTTTGTCTTTTAAAATCTTGGCGTGTGAACCAGGCTTAACTCACCAATTATTACCCCTCAAGCCAGGATGAATGCCCGGGGGCCACCACCCCATTGGCCCCGACCTCCGCCAGTTATTGAAATTTGTAAACTGAGGTTCCATTGCATATATATCAATAACTGTACCGATACTTAAATTTCATAGGTTTGCAATGTTATGCTAATTATTGTTAATTCTGTATCTTAAAATAAACAGATACATTTTGACCTGTGTGTATATTCATTATGGGGCATATTCTCCCATTCCAGCTTGTAACAATATTGCCATGATGGATGTCAGATCAACGTGGGATGCTCCACCAGGGGAAACTCTTAAAGATAGTCTACGTATCCCCTCCCAGACACGGCCACATCAACCAACCCCAGGGGGTCTGCAAGACCCTTTTCATCTAACCAGAGAATACAATTGGGGTTGTGTTTCTTTTGTTGCCAAACTGGCTCAACAATCCTTGGGAGACACCTCGCATGTGGATTCAAAGTCGGCCAGGCACCGAGACCCTAATCAATTCTCGCCTGGCATCTGACTGGAACAACTGTGACTATGCATCCTGCTGGCATTCCGAAAGACCAACATGCAGGAATCTTTCCAACAGAAAGCCTTGAATAACTTTTATGAATGTATTTCTTGCTTTGGTACAGGTTGTGCCTGACCGAATGTAATTTCTCTGCCATGTAAATTATCACAACATATGATCATCACGTTGAGTAATAATGTTCATTGTTCTGACTTTAAAAAGATCTATCACGTGTTTAGATTATCCCACCTGCCAATAATTCAGCCAAGCGTGAATACATTGCTACATATAAGAACATTATGAAACAACTAAAGTTGATATGTTCAGAGATCTAAATACATTTTGAGAAATATAATTTTGAGCCAGAAGAGGGAGTTTCCCCTCCACAGAAAGGTACCGCCTTTCCAAAGCCTGGGGGTGGGACAAAAACTATATAAGGTGAGAGCTTCCTTCTCTCTGCTGCCTCCGCTACAAGCAACACAGTCAGCACACATGCGTGCTGCCCCCTCCCTCTCACATTGCTCCACTTTCTGGTAGGGATGTAACGATAATGGCAATATTGTGATATCGCGATATTAAAACTGCCACAATGACTACGTTTACTTGCAGTCAATATTTGAGTTACGGTCAGAATTCCGGTTTCTGAAACAATTGAGGTAACACGTTTACATGTGTGGCGGAAAGCAGTACTCGCGTCTACATGCTCATTTGTGTTCAATTGGAATAACCCATTCTGACTGCGACGCGCGGACAACGTAATTACATAAATAACGTTATTTCCGCTTTTAACTTACTACGTTGAATAAAAGACATTATATTTATGTCACTCACCATGCTAAATGAAGTAGTCGGTTTCCACCTTGCTCCAGAAGTGTGGTTCTTTGCTGGGAGCGTCATGTTTGTTGACAACGGCTTGAGTATTTCCGGTGGGTTACACGCCAGAAAAACGGACTTATATACGTGTTTACTGAATGTTTATATAGGCACAAACTGGCGTTTTCGCCGTAGAGTCACAAAATCACGTGAAAATGCAGCGGAGAAAACAATGTATTCAAGGGAGGTTCCTTTAGCAAGTAGGACGGAGCTGTGCATATAAGTCGTGACTACATAGACCAAGGCCCAATACCCCTCCTTTTGTCTCTCCTCCTTATGAATGTGCGTTCACGCGAAAAAATGAGTTTCCCAATTCTCCTTAAGATGTAGGGGGAGGGTTAAGACGAGGGCTGTAGGTCCCTTTTCATGAAGATAGATGCCGACCTCCCTAGGTTCTCCCTTAATACAGTCACGCCCTCTCGGCAACACCGCGTGAAGCAATGGCAGAAGTAATGGCGAGACCAGGAATTAACAAAAAAACGCAGGAGACACGTAAATGTAAGTATGCTAATATTAGTTGAATGTCATAATAATGATAGTGGTTTTATCGAATGTTCTATACTTTGGCAGAAATTGGCACAATTGTGTGTTTTAGTAAACGCTTGCTATTGTCGCATCCATTACGTCACAACCAGCATGCAGCTGTGGCGGCTTGAGGTAACGACGTAGCGTTGGATAGTGTTAGTACGTTCCCAATTCCGAGAATTATTTTTTGTCTTTGCCTCCCCAAAGAAGTAGAAGGGTGAGTGAAGAGATAAACGAGACAAAGGTTACAGGGTGAAGAGGAAGTAATGGGATTGGGCCCAAGATTCCTTGCAAATCAAATAAGTGAAGAAGAAGAAAGAAGAAAGTAGCGAGCATGCGCACAGCAAAAAACATTGCCCCGATTGATCGAGGTATTCCAAATGCGTTAATAAGAGCAAGAATTCCAGTTATGCAAGTAACCCAGTTCTTAAAAAGAGCCTATTTGGATTATTGCGCTTGATTACATGGCCTTATAAAACCCGAATGTTTCAAAAGGGTTATTGCCTGCATGTAAATGTAGTCATTATAAGAAGGTCGTCATGTCACAATATTAAAAGAAGCACGTTTAAAAAAATGTCAGATTTCCATTCGTGCAGTTCTAGCACCCGCCTGAAGTGTTAGTGAAGTATTAATATGGTAAAAACCTTATATAGAGTTCCTAAGGCACACGTTTACACCAATGGTGTTTCATCAGAACCTTTTTCATTAAGCCGAGGTACTGCTCAAGGGTGTCTGTTGTTCCCTGCAGTATTCACAATGGCAATAGAACCTCTGGCAGAAAAAACTGGACAGGAGAAAGTATAACTGGAATTACCATAGGGAAGAATGAATATAAATTAAGTTTATATGCAGATGATTTGTTGCTATATCTAACTAATGTGGACAACTCAATCCCTAGTGTGCTTAACATAATAAATACATTTTCGAAAATTTCAGGTTATAAATTAAATGTTAGTAAGACTGAAATTTTTGGCTGTTGGTTAAAGCCGGGGGAAATTTTATAAATGTAAACAATTTAAGATACAAAGTTGTAAAATAAAATATTGTGGCTGTTATATTAGTGCAAATAAAGAACAACTGTATAAGAATATGTATTAATATATAATATAATATTTAATAATACCTTAAATTTGTGGGGGAAAATAAAGCATCTATTGGGATAGGTACTCCACTACAGATTAAGATTTGGAATAACCCTTCTATTAGAATTCAAGGTAATAATTTAATGTGGAAAACTTGGATGAATGGTGGTGTGAATACATTGTCAGATATTCCGTTCCGTTCCGTCTTCAATTCCGCTTATCCGGGGTCAGGTCGCGGGGGCAGCAGCTTTAGCAGGGAAGCCCTCTCCCCAGCCACTTCAGCCAGCTCCTCCGATGGGATCCCAAGGCGTTCCCAAGCCAGCCGTGAGACGTAGTCTCTCCAGCGTGTCCTGGGTCGTCCCCGGGGCCTCCTGCCGGTAGGACATGCCCGGAACACCTCCCCAGGGAGGCGCCCAGGAGGCATCCGAACCAGATGCCCGAGCCACCTCAACTGGTTCCTCTCAACGTGGAGGAGTAGCGGCTCGACGCTGAGTCCCTCCCGAATGACCGAGCTTCTCACCCTATCTCTAAGGGAGAGTCCGGCTACCCTGCGGAGGAAACTCATTTCGGCCGCTTGTATCCGGGATCTTGTTCTTTCGGTCACGACCCACAGCTCGTGACCATAGGTGAGGGCAGGAACGTAGATCGACCGGTAAATCGAGAGCTTTGCCTTTCGGCTCAGCTCCTTCTTCACCACAACGGACCGATACAGTGTCCGCATCACTGCAGACACTGCACCGATCCGTCTGTCGATCTCCCGCTCTAACCTACCCTCACTCGTGAACAAGACCCCAAGATACTTGAACTCCTCCACTTGGGGCAGGACCTCATCCCCGACCCGCAGAGGGCACTCCACCCTTTTCCGACTGAGGACCATGGTCTCGGATTTGGAGGTGCTGATCCTCATCCCAACCGCTTCACACTCGGCTGCTGGAGATCACGGCTTGAAGAAGCCAACAGCACCACATCATCTGCAAAAAGCAGAGATGCAATGTTGAGGCCACCAAACCGGACCCCCTGCGCCTAGAAATTCTGTCCATAAAAGTTACGAACAGAATCGGTGACAAAGGGCAACCTTGGCGGAGTCCGACCCTCACAGGAAACTAATTTGACTTACTGCCGGCAATGCGGACCAAACTCTGACATCGGTCGTACAGGGACCGAATAGCCCGTATCAGAGGGCCCGGTACCCCATACTCCCGAAGCACCCCCCACAGGACTCCCCGAGGGACACGGTCAAACGCCTTCTCCAAGTCCACAAAGCACATGTGGACTGGTTGGGCGAACTCCCACGCACCCTCAAGGATCCTGCTGAGGGTGTAGAGCTGGTCCACTGTTCCACGGCCGGGACGAAAACCACACTGCTCCTCCTGAATCCGAGATTCAACTTCCCGACGGATCCTCCTCTGCAGCATCCCCGAATAGACCTTACCTGAGAGGCTGAGGAGTGTGATCCCTCTAAAGTTGGAACACACCCTACGGTCCCTCTTCTTAAAAAGAGGAACCACCACCCCGGTCTGCCAATCCAGAGGCACTGTCCCTGATGTCCACGCGATGTTGTAGAGACGTGTCAACCACGACAGCCCCACTACATCCAGAGCCTTTAGGAACTCCGGGCGAACCTCATCCACCCCCGAGGCCCTGCCACCGAGAAGCTTTCCAACCACTTCAGTGACTTCGACCCCAGAGATAGGGGGGCCCACCTCAGAGTCCCCAGACCCTGCTTCCTCAAAGGAAGGTGTGTTGGTGGAATTGAGGAGGTCTTCGAAGTATTCTCCCCACCGATTCACGACGTCCCAAGTCGAGGTCAACAGCACCCCATCTCCACTATACACAGTGTTAATGGCGCACTGCTTTCCTCTCCTGAGACGCCGGATGGTGGACCAGAATTTACCAGAAAGTCGTCCGGAAGTCGTTCTCCATGGCCTCAACGAACTCCTCCCATGTCCGAGTTTTTGCCTCAGCGACCACCGAAGCCGCATTCCGCTTGGCCAGCCGGTACCTGTCAGCAGCCTCCGGAGTCCCACAGGCCAAAAAGGCCCAATAGGACTCCTTCTTCAGCTTGACGGCATCCCTTACCGCTGGTGTCCACCAGCGGGTTCGAGGATTGCCGCCCCGACAGGCACCAACCACCTTACGGCCACAGCTCCGATCGGCCGCTTCAACAATGGAAGCACGGAACATGGTCCATTCGGACTCAACGTCCCCCGCCTCCCCCGGGACAATGGAGAAGCTCTGCCGGAGGTGGGCGTTGAAACTCTTTCTGACAGGGGATTCTGCCAGACGTTCCCAGCAGACCCTCACAATACGTTTGGGCCTGCCTGGTCGGACCAGCATCTTACCCCCCCATCGGAGCCAACACACCACCAGGTGGTGATCAGTTGGCAGCTCTGCCCCTCTCTTAACCCGAGTGTCCAACACATACGGCCGCAAATCCGATGACACGACTACAAAGTCGATCATCGAACTGCGGCCTAGGGTGTCCTGGTGCCAAGTGCACATATGGACACCCTTGTGCTTGAACATGGTGTTCGTTATGGTCAGTCCGTGACGAGCACAGAAGTCCAACAACAAAATACCGCTCGGGTTTTGATCGGGGGGGGCCGTTCCTCCCAATCACGCCCCTCCAGGTCTCACTGTCATTACCCACGTGAGCGTTGAAGTCCCCCAGCAGAACGAGGGAGTCCCCGGGGGGAGCGCCCTCCAGCACACCCTCCAAGGACTCCAGAAAGGGTGGGTACTCTGAGCTGTTGTTCGGTGCATAAGCACAAACAACAGTCAGGACCCGTCCCCCCACCCGTAGGCGGAGGGAGGCTACCCTCTCGTTCACCGGGGTAAACCCCAACGCACAGGCGCCTAGCCGGGGGGCAATGAGTATGCCCACACCTGCTCTGCGCCTCTCACCGTGGGCAACTCCAGAGTGGAAGAGGGTCCAGCCCCTCTCGAGAGGATTGGTACCAGAACCCAAGCCGTGTGTGGAGGTGAGTCAGACTATATCTAGTTGGAACTTCTCAGCCTCGCACATCAGCTCGGGCTCCTTCCCTGTCAGAGAGGTGACATTCCATGTCCCCAGAACTTGCTTCAGTAGCCGAGGGTCGGACCGCCAAGGCCCCCGCCTTTGGCTGCCACCCAACTCACTGCGCACCTGACCCCTTTGGCCCCTTCCACCGGTGGTGAGCCCATGGGAAGGGGGACCCACGTTGCCTTTTCGGGCTGTGCCCGGCCGGGCCCCATGGGTGTAGGCCCGGCCGCCAGACGCTCGCCTTCGAGCCCCACCTCCAGGCCTAGCTCCAGAGGGGGGGCCCGGTGACCCGCGTCCGGGCAAGGGAAACGAAAATCCAAAGTTTGTGTTCATCATTGGGGTCATTTGAGCCATGCTTTGTCTGGTCCCTCACCTGGACCTGTTTGCCATAGGTGGCCCTACCAGGGGCATGAAGCCCCGGACAACATAGCTCCCAGGTTCATTGGGACACGCAAACCCCTCCACCACGATAAGGTGATGTAATTTTTTCAAATAAAATATTTTCAATTGATAAATTAAAAGATGTATTTAAGCTTAAAGACTCTGAATTATTTAAATACACAGTTTAAAAAAATGGATTAAAGAAAACTGTGATATAGAAAACGGCGTTCCAGTAACAGTAAAGTACCTCTTGGATCAGCATAATCAGAAAAATTAATTTATAAGTGCTCTTTACAAATCCTTTATCAATGTTAAAAATAGCAATGATTTATTAAGTAAAATATATGATGGCTGGGACAGGGACATACAAAGTTTTTATTCCAAAATAAAATGGAAGGAATGTTTACATCTTACACATATTCAGTTACAACCAATGAAAATCTTTGACTAGTCCAGTATAAATTAATGACAATAATTTTATTCATTAGTTTATAAGAAGTTATTGTTACAACATTGGAAAAATACAGACCCTCCAGGAATAAGTAAATGGAAATCTTTAATGTAATATTATTTAAATATTGAGAGAACTATATCAGCGGACAATAATAAACAAAAACAGTTTTATTTTGTTTGGAAGCAAATATTTGAGGCCCTGTAATTAGCCCAATACTATTAGTATTATTGAGTTTAATTAATGTATTGGATATAGTATTTACTTACTATTTCTATAAAAAAAAAAAATCTTTTTTTTTTCTTTTTTTGGTCTTCTGAATGTCTTTTTTCGTCTTTCTTCCATAACGACTGTATGTTGAAAGTAGCACCAGGAATATATTGTGTTTGTGTGTATATGTGTGAGTGTGGAGTAGGATATGTGTACGTGTATATAATAATAATAATAATAATAATAATAATAATGCATCAGATTTATATAGCACTTTTCTAGACACTCAAAGACACTTTACAATGTAATGGATACAATATTCATGCACTCACACATTTACACTGCGGTGTGTACTTAAGTAACCACAGCTGCCCTGGGGCAGGCTGACGGAAGCGTGGCAGCCAGTGTGCGCCTACGGCCCCTCCGACTACCACCAAACTTTCGCACTTTCCATACACCAGTGTGAGTAGCACTGGAGGCAATGTTTGGAGCAGAACAAAACGTACAGACACACTGCAGTCTGGGGCGGACTTACCATTAGGCAAAACTAGGCAGTTCCCTTGGGCCTCAAGCTAGTAGGGGGCCCCATAAAATTCGTCATACGCTAATGGACAATACCGTTTTTACTTATTTGCGCACATTATGTGCAGCATAAGACCGCCATTTTGACTTGTGACGACAAACAAAAATACAAACAGTAAATCAGTTAACAGCGCAGGTTAGGATTTTGTTTTGCGCTGCAGACATTTTTTTTTGTCGTGGTCGGTCCATTCTGTTAGGGTTTGAAGTGAAGTTGAGGACCCAGGTGCAGGACAGCACAGACTAGGAGGCAGAGGTGAAATAGAAACTAGTGTTGCCAACGCTATACATAAATAAGGTACACCTTATCGACAAGGACGGCCGACCTGATTGCCTTCAATCTTTCTGGCCTGATTTTTTTGCTTTTTTTGTAGGTGAAACAAGTTGAATAGAATGCATATTTCTGAATGATATTAACGCATGGAAAAGTTATGATCCAGAAATTTACTTTAATACAAACTAACAAAATTAACTTATCAAAATAAGTATCTCTCAAACAGAAACCTTTCCTGCTGGTTAAAACTGTATACATTAATATAAAACAATAAGTAATAAGCAGAACATTCATCCTGTAACTTATGTTTAGCTCAATTTCACATTAAGTGGAGACTATTTTTTCCATATATTTTATCATCGTCATTCAATGTTCTAATCAGTCAGCCTTAGAGCACAGTCATCTGAGTTATAGCTCAAACCCTGCTTACAATGTGATAGATATGGCTACCTCTGCAGCAATCCCCTCTAAATTTGTAAAAACAAAAACAAACAAAAAACGTTTTTTTTTACTGTATATATTTAAGGTGTCGTATATCAACTGTCTAAATTAGGGGGGGGGGACTCTTTAATACTGTATATATTTATAGTGTTGTATATCAACTGCATGTACAGTAAAAAAAATATACATACCTGTTTTAACTTGTAATCAATGTAAGGCTATGTATAAATTATTCATCAATGGTTACTTTTATATATGATCTATTTTTACGTACTTGTCAATCAATTTTACTTGTTTATAACACCCAATAAACTATTATGTGTTTACTTTTCCATACAACACTGACATTCATTGCACATTTCCATATTAACCTTGATCAGAGGGTTAAAGAATTATTCTTTACATACCATATCTATCTCTGGCATTGCACATTTTTACTAGGGCTCCCTAGTTGTACCTTGTACAGTATTCCGCATGTGTCGACCACTGGAAGTATGTTGCTTAAGATCTGTCAGCCCACCATGGACTATGTTAAAACTACACCGGGAGACAGTACAGTGCGTTTGATAGATGCTTTCTCACACTTTTTCAACCAAGTGTTTTTCTACTTCCCAGTCCTCTCGGTGTTTTTGCAATAATTTCTGCTGCTGCCGTTGTTCTGTCGAGCTGAGCTCCCCCGTCGAAACTGGTCATAGCCAAGACTAGGTCCCCAGTCAACTTGTCAAGGAAACCACTGTTCAGCATAATCTGTACGGCCTTCCCAGCCTTTTGACAAAAAAAGGCTCCTTTTGGTGTCAAACTTATTAAATATTTCATGGTGTGGCTATGCTTATAGCTGGAGAACATTTGGGCACGTGCTTTCAGGTTTGATGTTTTTTCTGGAAATATCTCAAAGCAGTCAATAATCACTGAAACTGTATCCAAAGGCCTCCACAAACTGGTGTCGCATTACCTTGTGGACTGTGTCTCAAATTTGCATACAGAAATGACACCATATCATGAAATGTATGCAGTCCTTGGGAAAACATCATGGTGTATCCGTCTCTGCTGCTTGAAGGGTCTGTTTCCGTGTCTCCTCCCGCATCCTTTGTCTCACAGAGCGTCAGGGTCTGTTGGTTTGATAGATGTGTGTCCAAGATGTAGGGATGGGGCCCAGTCTGGGTCACTCTCCATCATTTTATATGCTGGCTCACCTGAAACACACATTAGGTTTGATTTTCACACTGGATCATACTATGCTCAAACTACAATCCTTTAAAAACAACACACACGCACGCACGCACACACACGCACGTACACGCAACAATTTAAAAGAGGCGGTCATACCAGTGCTTCCACATTGCTGATTGATAGCTGAATATGGCTGTTTACATTTGTCTTTTTAATAATAAAGATAATAATTTAAATAAATTGTATTGATATACCCCTAGATGTCAGTATTGCCTAGGAAGTGTGTTCAGTGACTGGATGTTAATGTATAGGAATGCGGACATCAAAGTATTCTGACTGTGACTTTGGTGTGAAAAGTACAAAACAATAAATAATTATAGAATACAAGTAATACATTTTGTAATGTTATTCAAAATGCCATTAAAAGTTTCCCTTACCTTTATGAAAATGCAGAGAACAAACACACGTGGGGAAACCCTTTTTTGAAAGTGAGATCATTTCTTCTCACTGCTGATATCCAGGCCATCCGTCGTGACGTCGTTATTTTCTCAGCCTAAGGTCCATGCGATCTTTTCCAAGTGTAAAACAAAAGAAACGAATACCTTAATCCCCTGCTCTGCCGCTCCGGGATTTGCAGCCTACATAATGATCTACAACTACTGAACTGTATGAAATGCTTATGAAATAAGATTAAAACAATAAATGGAGCAAAATAGCGAGAAAGCCAGTTTGCTGGAGGTCAAAATGAGTTTTGAGGTCCAAAATAAAATAACTAAATTATCACTATACGCCATTTTGGTTGTTTACTTTCGCCTTGAACGCTTTCAAGTCGGAACTTGGAAAAATCAATTCAACTTCCGACCATTTTCGAATGCAGCATAAATACACCAACACTAAATGACATGACGATACACACTTGGGCAAGACACAAGTAGTTGAGGGCACTGATTAGTTGACACGCGAGGAAGGGCAGGCAAACACAGGTGAACCACACAGGGGAAACATAACAAAACACAGAGATCACACAAAGGACAACAAGAACACCCAAAATCAAACAAAAACCCAACCACACAGAACCGAAACAAGATAGTACCTCCAACTCCCCACCCCTCAAGGGACAGCTCCCAGAAGTCTCACAAAGCACAAAAAGACAAAAAAAGCACCCAAAAAAAAAAGAGGCCATCAGGGCCAGCCCGAAAGGGGCGTTCAGACGCCAAACAAGAAGTGCCATGCAGGGCCAGTCAGGAGGGCGTCCCGGACGCCAAATGAGAAGTGCTTGGCGGGGCCAGTCAGGACCAGAAGGCATGGTTTGTGCCGCCAAAACAAGATCAGAGGACGGCCGCGGGCCGTGCGCCGCCTGGTGTGGATCCTGAAGCAGCCGCGGATCTTGCGCCACCTGACCAGGAACATGGGCTTGAGACTACCGTGGCAGAGGCGAGGAGACTTGGCGGGGCAGAGGCGAGTTGACTTGAGGCTGCCGTGGATCGGGTGAATGGGAGACGGAGGACAAGGGGGAACCAGACAGAGAAACAGAACGTACATGAAGGGAATGGGGTTGGGCGGCAGGCTGACGGCGCTTGGGAGGCGACCAGCGGAGTGCCGGTCGGGGACGGAAGCTTCCCGTTGGGTCCGGTCAAACAGGATTTGCACCACAGATTAGTTTCACTGCGATTGCCCCTTCGCGTGTAGACCCTACACTTTCTTGCCGGCGTTTTTTTCCGGGGAGTAGCAAGTATGTACTGCAGTGTGTGTTTGGCCATGTTGTCATCAAGTCTACTCTCAGGATCATGATACGGGTGACCTGGTGTTACGTCTGGCTTCCTCATGTCCTTCAGTTCCTATACCGGGTGGTAAGAGATGTTCTGATCCATCTTATCCACTCCATTCATGATGGCATCGTAGTCCAGAAACAGTGTCTTCTCCGTGATCAGACTGTACCCGCTCCTCCGATGAATATGCATCCATCGCCCGATCGAATGTCCGCTTGTGCAGCTCCGCGTTTTCCGGCGTTAGCAGCGCTAGCCGGTGAGGCTTTATGACGAGAGAATAACGGCCGCGTCAATGCTTCCAACTGTGGCGTCAACTTCGGGACATACCATCATCATCATCATCAATGTGCATTGGTCGATGCTTTTCGACTACTCTCCATCGTCCGATCGAATGTCCGCTTGTGCAGAAGTACCCAGTCGGTTGTGCTGCGCGTTTTCCGGCGTTAGCGTCGCTAGCCGGTGAGGCTTACTACGTGATCAAACTGTACCCACTCCTCCGATGAATATGCATTGGACTCAGGGTACTCTTCATCGTCCAATTGAACATCCGCCTGTGCAGAAGTACTCGGTTGTGCACCACGTTTTCCGGCGTTAGCATCGCTAGCCGGTGAGGCTTTACGACGTGATCGAAGCCGCTGCGTCAACGCTTCCAACTTCGGCGTCAACCTCGGAGTCACCATCATCATCATCAATGTGCTCTTTAGCACTGGTCGATGTTTTTCGTCTTTGAAAAAAATGCTCAAGCGTGAGCTGCTTGCAACCGGTCGCCATTTTCGCTTCCTCAGCCATTCTCCCCTCAACACTCTAGCTCCACCTCACGTCTTCTACTACTGACTCCTACCCGATCTTGTCCTAAGAGAGTCATCGCTGCCATCTAGTGCCCATAAATAGTCATTATACTAACTCGATCTGCTTGATACTTTGAGCGCAGCTGGCCAAGGCTTTCCTCCACCCGTTTCCATTAAAAAACATAGTTAACGTCTTTTAACGTTTTTGGCGGCACTCATTTGGATTTTACTAAACGTTATTAAAAGTTTTTGGCGGTCAAAGAGTTAAAGTTGTCATAAATGATAACTGTAAAATGTCTCTGTAGCGACTCCTAATGGAGCACTATCCCGTCACATTTGACCTAGGGTTACAAAACAGCAGGCATGTGTAGCACCGTGAGATGTACAAAAAGTCAGTAGAAGCCCTATCCTAAAATGAACAGGCAGTGAGCTATGATTTTTTTGAATGTCCAATTTTGGCCCATTTTTGTACACTCACAGGGGTCGTACTTTTTGCCCGCTTTTCTAACAGTTTTCATCCGATTGACCTCAAATTTGGCCTGTATCATTTCAAGACCAGGGACAACAACTGGGGGGAAAAAATCTCGAGTTTTTGAAATATTATATGACAAGGGCGGGGCATCAAATTGTGCCTTTCGTATTTCCTTCATCACAAAAAAGGAAATGCTTAATAACTCCCCTGGTACAAATCCCAAACTTCACATTGTAAAGGTGTTTTCAAGGATCTTCTCGAAAAGTAGAAGACGACGTCCCTTTGTCACTTTTTAAAAAATGCACATGCGGAAGACCATCCTACCAGCTCTCCAGCTCGTCCGGGAGAAATACCTATCAAATGCCAAGAACGTACAAGCTCATCTTCATTATCATCTTCAACAGTCTCTGCAGTCGCTCTCAGCCATTTTCAAAGTATGCGGTGAGATTGGTGGAGCTACAACGATGAATGGCTGAGTCCGAAGCTCTGCGGCTACATACTACAAACACTCGAAATGCACATGCGCAGCTAGGAACAAGCACACACGACACCGTTATGGCAGATTAATTGTCGGGATTGAGAAATAATCGTTAAGATGATCTCAGCGACATAAGATTCTTGGATACACCACTTCACGGTCTGAAAACATCTACATGGTAAAATTTGGTTGTACAAGAAATGTCATTCTTCAAGTTTTTCTCTAATGTGCCGAGTTTGCCAGAAAATACTTAACATGTTGATCAAATATTAAATATTGTGACATGGCAATTACGGTTCCACAATGTCTGCTGATTCACTGTGACAAAAGCTTCTCAAAATTTCACACATTTAATGAGAGTCCATTCCTGAAGACATCTACGGACTTATATTTCATTGTAGTGTGTAATGAATATTGCCCGACACCCTTAATTTTCCCATTTTATTTTATTTTTAAACACTTCCCCCCGGGGAATGTGTGTGCGTGTCTTAACTCTTGTGTTTTCAGTTAAAAAAGGACTCTTTGAGTTTCCCTCCAGCAGGGACTGGATTTCGTTTATAACCCCCAGGAAACGCATATCACAGCTCCGACAGACCTGAAAACCTGTCTGATAAGCAGTCCCCAGACCATATTTTGTGGTCTGGTCTATCCACAGGAATTAGCCATGTGTTTTTTTGGAAATAATGCCCCTTGGAAGTTATATAGTACAACAGTGCCCTCCAGCGGACACTATTGGTTATCCTCAAGAATCCTGCCGCTCCTAATTAATCTGAAGTCGACATCATTCGGGACTCTATGTACTTGACTGACATCAAGTGACTCCTGTTGTTTATCTTTGTACACAACCTGTATGTCTATCTCAAATTAATGATGTGTGTAATTTCTGTAGCCACCTAAGTTTAGCTAATTAGTAAGCTTAGTGGATTCAATAACTTTATGATCGCGGTAATGTTTGAAATGTGTTCAGAATGATAAATCAAGCATCTGGCTTGTCAATTCTGATAAAAAATTATCAAATACTATCCCAAAAGCTTGGTCTCAGTCGACCAAGTCTGCTTCATGCGCACGGAAGAGGCGGGACCAAACTGCCGGCCCCCTGGGACACAGTTTAAAAGCCAGCGCGCGAAGGAGTCTCTCTCTCTTTCCTGCTCTCTTCCCCTCTCCTTCGCCCTATGAACTGCTCAAGGACTCTCTCTTAACTTCCTGCGCAATTCCCCGCCTGCTCTTCACCTCATGTCTGGCCCCATGAACTCTTCCTGATCATCACTAGAAACGTGGTCGCTGAGGGTGACCACGTGGCTTCTTCCTTTGAGCCCCGGACTTGAGACACCACACGCTCCCAAAGCATGCATTAAGCAAGGACTCGCAACCACCCTGCACATCCCCAAAACGCGCGTGTCTGTCCAGCCGTGAGCCCGAGGCGCCCCGCAGCACCCACACCAACTGACTGCGGCCTCTCAAACGCGCAAGTACATCACCACCAACCGGGACGTGCACCAGCTAAGGACCTGCCGCGGCCTCCACGCCACGCGTGCACCTCGCCAGCAGCCAGAGACTCCCGTCCAGTCCGTGAGTGCGCTGTCATTGCAATCTGACCATATAGTACTGGTGCAACGCTTTTATTCAAACATAAAATAATTGACAGGTCAAACGCTTCCATCTTTATCCCCCATCTACCTTTTTCATTCCCTTTTTATCTTAGTTACTTAGGTTGCATGTTTTCTTTTTATCTTTGATTCACATTTTTATTCTGTTTCATTAATAGGTTAGACTGTGAATGATATATGTGTGTTTATTAAATAAATTTGTTGTCTAGAAATTCCATTTTCCGAATCATTTGTGTTAGTAATTCTCTTATGAAAGCAAAGAACTCCATGATTAACTAAAGTAGCCACTTCAGATTATGAATACTTGATAATAGGATTTTTATCGTTTATTTTGCTCCTACAAACAAGCAAAGTCAACGTGGTGCCCCAGAGGTTGCTGAGGAAATTACAACTCCCCTCGGTACCGTCTAAATTTCTCCTAAGCCATTATGGCAACCCAAATAATTGCTACAAGTGCTAGAGTCACCGACTGGAAAAAAGAAATACATGGTATTATCTTTTGACGTTTTTTCTCCAAGACCTACCTCATATTTGCTCAGAAGAGAGTTTTTGCAGGTATGTGATGGAGCCTAAGACCTACAAAAAAAAGTCTCTTGGAGCCATATGCTCAAATAAAAGTGGAAGTGAGTTAAGATTTTTGCCAATTTTTGCACATTTAGACGTGCCATCGGATTTACTTTAAACTTGGCCTGTACCATGTTAATTGGGACAAAAGAGGAAAAAATATTGAGTTTTCGAAATACTATGTGATGGGGCGGGACATTACATTTTGTGTTTCATATATTCAAAGACAAGACAAAATGCTTTCAAACTCCTCTGCATAAGCTCCAAAAAAGACCAAACTTCACAACTATATTAATAGTCACGGCCTAAAGACAGATATATGATCATATTTGGTTGTACATATAGTGCCATATAGTGGTGACAAAACATTTGTATCTGCTATGCCAAGCCCGTAGAACGGGTCCAGTTAAAAAATTGTCAGAAAAGCCTTAAGATGTTGATCATGCCTCAGACAGAATATTGTGACTTTTCTGCAAAGGGTGTGGCCATTACAGTGCCGAAAAGTCTGATGATTCACTGTAACAATAAAAGCTGCTGTAACTTGACCCAGATGATCCTATCTTCTCAACATTTTACATATTTGATGACAGTCCAGGCCTGAAGACATCCATGAAATTATTTTTCATCTATAGTGGTAGTGCCACCTACTGGCAAAAGCTAATAAATGTTTCTTTGTTTTTTTTTCTTCTAACGTACATGTGTCAAGATCCGGTCCGCGAGGGCCTAAATTCTGCATGTTTTCGAGGTTTCTCTACTCCAACACACCTGATTCAATGATCAGGATAATTATCAGGCTAATGCAGAGCTTGCTGATGATCTTAAATATGAATTAGCTGTGTTGAATGTGGGAAGCCTCGAAAACATGCAGGACTCGAGGACCGGACTTTGACACCACTGTCCTAGTGGGTAAACAACACAACAAGAGTGTTTAGGCCACTCATATTAACTCAGGGGCCGCATGGAGGAAACTATATTACCAATTTGTGTCTTACTCAACACGTTTATGTCGGTCTATTATTAAAAAAATAATAATAATTCAACAAACTTTAACTTTAGGTTGTGTGTAAAATACTGACATCCAGGACGCTTCTGTGTACAAGTTGCATTGCTCATCTGAGGACTGCTTGTGAAATTATGAATTTATATGTATTCATTGTGGCCATCTGATTAATTTGTCTGACATTAGAATTTTTTTTTTACTTTACAAAATTGTCTCATGGGCCGGATTAAACCCCTCGGCGGGCCTAATCCGACCCGCGGGCCGTATGTTTGACACCCCTCGTTTAGGCCTTCACGTTGAAACGGTAACTTTGTGATTTTTCGTGAACACTATTGCTGTGGCAACACATTGTTCGTCAAAAAGCTAAACAAAAACAATTTATTTTGAGGGTCTTAACTCTGACTGCCAGACGTTTTCAGAAAAGGGATGCTGTGAGTGCCAGCCGATTTAAGCATTTTGACTGATCTTTCAAGGTCCACAGAAAATTTTCTGTTTGGACTATGGAAACACACATACTACCAAATGAAAGATTGAACTTTCATCTTTCATCAGAACCTTATTCCGTTCTTTAGTAATCAACAATAGAAAATGGTTAGTTTCACCCAAATGCGCTTGTTTTGGACCAAAATACGGAGAAATCAAGCTTTTAGTGAAACGATATTATTTCATGCACTCTAGTGAATTTTACACTTCTTTTTGTCCATGAATGATGCCACAAACACCTAAATAGTGCTTTACTTCTATAAAACACTACCACCAAGAATGAAAAAGTGTTTTTTGATAGCAAAATACGTTTATTTACATTCAACAGTGTAACAATTTGACAACAATTTGGCAAACTATTTACAAATGTGTGCAACTGTGGTACTATTTACAATTATGTGGATGTTTCAACGACAGTTTTTCTTTTTGTGTAACAATCCCCTGCGTGCAAGGAGACGCAACAGGATTTGCACAACAGATTAGTTTCACTGCGATTGCCTCTTCGCGTGCAGAAGCTACACTTTCTTGCCGGCCGTTTTTTCCGGGGAATAGCAAGTATATACTGCAGTGTGTGTTGCCATCAAGTCTACTATCAGGATCATACTACGGTTACGTTACGGTGGTGTTACGTCTGGCTTCCTCATGTCCTTCGGTTCCTATACCGGGTGGTAAGAGATGTTCTGATCCATCTTATCCACTCCATTCATGGTGGCATCGTAGTCCAGAACCAGTGTCTTCTCCGTGATCAGACTGTACCCGCTCCTCCGATGAATATGCATCCATTGCCCGATCGAATGTCCGCTTGTGCAGCTCCGCGTTTTCCGGCGTTAGCAGCGCTAGCCGGTGAGGCTTTATGACGAGAGAATAACGGCCGCGTCAATGCTTCCAACTGTGGCGTCAACTTCGGGACATACCATCATCATCATCATCAATGTGCATTGGTCGATGCTTTTCGACTACTCTCCATCGTCCGATCGAATGTCCGCTTGTGCAGAAGTACCCAGTCGGTTGTGCTGCGCGTTTTCCGGCGTTAGCGTCGCTAGCCGGTGAGGCTTACTACGTGATCATAACGGTCGCGTCAAGGATTCCAACTTTGGCGTCAAGCTCGGAATCATCATCATCGTCGACATCAATGCGCTTTTTAGTATTGATCGATGCTTTCCGTCTTTGAAAAAAATGCTCAAGCGTGAGCTGCTTGCAACCGGTCGCCATTGTTGCTTCATCAGCCATTGTTGCATCATCAGCCATTGTCCCCTCAACACTCTAGCTCCGCCTCACGTCTTCTACTGACACCCACCCAATCTTGTCCAAAGAGAGTCATCGCTGCCATCTAGGGGCCAAAACGAGTCATTATACTAACTAGATCTGCTTGATACTTTCAGCACAGCTGCCCAAGGCTTTCCTCCACCCGTTTCCCAAAAAAACAAAAAAAAACATAGTGAACGTCTTTTAACGTCCTCGGCGCCCCTCCGTAGGTTTTTACTAAACGTTATATAACGTTTATGGCAGTCAAAGAGTTAACATGGACGGAAACTCATTAAACTGCGCACACATCACACTTGTCTTAAAAACATTTTTAAAAATCCGTATGTAAAGATTTATTGTGCCAATTAAAAAAAACAATCAAAATCAAATATGCTAGTACCCCAACGTGCAAGGCACTCATTTAACTAACTAACTAACAAAGTTATGGGGCAAACAATTAGCTATATAAACAAAACATTCTAGCTAGCCACACAAGTAAAAATAGAATGAAAATATGTATTTGTTGGACAAAATTAAAAAACATTTCAGGTCATACCACAGATGTTAAATATGACTACTACATACCAGTTACTATATTTTTACATAGTTGTGAGATTGTGCAAGCTTGCTCCTATGTGTAATGACTGTTTTGTGGATGATACAAACTCATTATTATTATTATTATTATAAATCTATTATTATTATTATCTATTATTTGAACCACTTATCCTCACAAGGGTTTCGGGTGTTCTGGAGCCTATCCAAGCTGAATTACACTTGTGGTGAAATAAGTTTTGCTGATGTAGTGTCTTATTAGTCCAGTAGAGGGCCTCATTGTTACACTTGTTGCAGAGCCGTAGAGAGAGTTTGGTCAACTCTGTTTCAAGCAGGGTAACAAGATTTGTCATGTGACCAGCAGTTGACCAATCAGCATGATTGGTCAACTGCTGGCCGCATGACATATGGCTGATAACAGAGTTGGGCAAACTCTCTCTATATATGGCCCTGACTTCTTGAACAGACATCAGTTTAGTCTTTGTCATTTGATTTTGATTTGTATTCATCAAGCACAGTAATAAAAACACAACAAAGGAAAGAAATAAAAAGCACAATATGATAAGATGCATGTTTGAGAAGGGGCAGAAAGAAGCTAAATTTATCAAGCTAGACTCCCCTTTACATAATTTAAAATCAGAATCCATAAATACATACACAAGTATTTCATTGCATTTTAGAATATTAAAATAAGTTTAAGGACAAACCTCTTTATGAAGGAAAATAGTAAAAGGATCAACATGAATCCTTAAAGCTTCTGGAGCTTCATTTTTCATACTATGTGTCTCGCTGCACAAAGCTGAGAACGTGTTGTGAGGGCAAAATATTAACTTTAACCATAAAGCACTGATAACAAGACAAAAATTTACTTAAACAGTCAAATTTATTAGTTTTAAATAAAGTTACAAAAGTTCATGTTTGTAACAAGGACAAACTGTAGAGGTGTCCACTTCACTGATTTAACATTCAAGTAAATTGAGTTACAAGCTTGGCCACTTAACAAATTAAACTCACAAGTCAAGTTATTTGAATAGTTTAGCACTGACCTCTGACTCAGCTTCTGCTTTTTTGCCCTCTGTTTGTAGTCTGGAGAAGAATGATTCTTGAGACACCTGGCCAACTATTCCATCTGTGCAAGAAAAAAATTTGAGATTTTTTTTTTTTAAAGGAAAATAATTACAAATAAATAAATTGTATGCATTTTTTTAAATCTACTGCGCCGAGCCTGTTGAAGAGATCCAATTGAAAATTCATCAGAAAAACCTTATGCATCATGTACTCACACATTCACACTCTGGTGGCAGTAAACTACATATAATGTAGCCACAGCTGACCTGGGGCAGACTGATGGCTGCCATGTGCGCCTGCGGCCCCTCTAAATACCACCATTCCTGGCTCAAATTGAGGTAGAGGTGGTACTACCAGGTATAGGTGCAGATACCAGTCTCATTTTAAGGTATCGTATTCCCTGTTTTACGATCAAGAACTAGAATTGAGAAATTACAGGAATAAAAAATTGCCATTATTTTCATGCAATTTTAAGGATAAATAATAATGTATTGGGGTATATAAGTCTTTCTTTAAATTCATCTGTCATTTTGGGGTAGGGAATTGTATCTACTAGTGGTATAAGTATTTGGTAACAGTATTGATGACTGCTCAATAGTTGAGTATGTACCGGTCGGAAACAAATTGGTATCGAACATCCCTAATCCTGACCATACACTATGACGTGCATGCGAGGTGGATGCACACTTAGACTCCCTTCAGTTTGCCTACAAGCAGGGTCGCAGCACTGACGATGCTATCAACAGCATCACACATCTGGTCAACAAACACCTAGACGGCCCTAAAGCTTATGCACGTGTGTTGTTCGTTGACTTTAGCTCAGCATTTAACACTATGCAGCCGCACCTGCTTTTGGGTAAACTAAAGGAGATGAATGTGAACCCGTACATCTCGAGGTGGTATCACTCCTTCCTGACACAGCGCACACAGCAAGTCAGGGTCAACAGCTCCCTCTCGGAACCCAGATTGATAAGCACAGGCGCCCCACAGGGCTGCGTCAGCTCCCGGTCCTCTTCACGTTGTACACAAATGATTGTGTGACATCACACCCAGAGAACTTTATCATTAAGTTCTCTGATGACACAGCTATCGTCAGCTTGCTGCAGGCCGGCGGTAGCCCACTGGACTATTTCTCAGAAATAGAGAAATTTGTGCAGTGGTGTGACCAAAATCATCTTGTGCTCAATGTGGGGAAGACAGAGGAAGTGATATTTGATCCAAAAACTGTTGGTGACCACAGACCAGTTGTCATTAAAAGCAATCACATCAGCCAGGTGGGTTCATACAGGTATCTGGGGGTCCACATTGACAACACACTCAGCTGGAGGGTACATGTTGGAAGTCTCTGCTCCAAACTCCAACAGCGTTTCTATTTCCTACGCAGACTTATGGTCTATGGAGTGGAGCAGAGGATCATGCTATTGTTCTACCGGGCTGCATTGGAAAGTATCATCAGATACGGCATTGCGGCCTGGTACGGCAACCTGACTGTGCAGTCAAGGTCACAGATTGCCGGTCTGGTGCGGACTGCCATGAAGATCATGGGGGTCAGGAATCATCCTTCCCTACAGATGCTTTATGAGCGGTCCGTCACCGGACTGACACAGAAAATTGTTACTGACCCGACTCACATTCTGCATCATGAGTTCCAGCTACTGCCTTCCGGCAGGAGATTCAGGGCCCCCAGAACCAGGCTGAACCGCTACAAGAACTCATTCCTGCCGACATCCATCAAACTGCTTAACAACCGACATTAACTCAGTACAATAGATATATGGTGCAATGTTGTGGGTGTGGAATATATGCAGCCGTGCTGTACATACTCGTATATATATATATATATTTAGGAGTGTGTGTGTGTATATGGGTGTGTGCAGTCATGTATATACTTCTCTACACATGTATACTTCTGTGAAGGTTTCTTATTGCTGCACTTCTTATTTAACTTTAATTTTATCTCTTTCTATTCTGTTGTTTCTTCTTTACTGTAACTGCAGCTGGACGGAGTCCAGGAAAAAGTTCCCCACGGGGAAAATAAAAGTATATTGTATCGTATCGTATTCTGTAAATTCAACGGACTCACTTTCTTTTACAGGTAACATACTTTAAGTTAGGAGTTCCAATAAGAATATGACTATTATCATATTAAAGCATTCATTCATTAAAACGGTTCTGCCATAACATTTCAGGAGTGGCAGTGCAGTTTCGGCCACTGTTTTTGCCAGGATTCAAAATATGAATTTCAATTGCTTGATGTGGCGAGTCACAACCAGGCGCCTGCCGGCTGGCCAGCTACATAACTACCCTAGATATATACAGACTACAAACATTATGCATTTTACAACATTAAACCTTATTTACAATTTCATATAAACCACCATGGATGAAATATTGCTGTCATGATTTCGCGAGCGCAGATTCATTCTGAATGGAGAAGCTGCCATTCCTGAAGCTGAAGCCATGACCATGGGCCGGGGAAGTGACGAAGCTCCGGGGTACAACTGGCTGGAGCTCTCATTAAGTGGATGGCCCGATTGCGACCCGGCAGCTGTATGCGCTCGTGAATAAAAAAAAAATAAAAAAACTACAATCATTAACAATGTATCCACTAGTACATATTAAATTGTAAATGTAGTTCAGCGTTGTGATTATGTTTATTGTATATAGTGTATTTTCATGATTTTGCGACAGTTGCAGGGCGCCTCTGGTTCGCTTGAAACCAGGAAATGAGCTTGTGCAATGGAGATGCTCCGTGATCTGTTTCTTCTTCGGTAGTTGCTTCAGGTCTTTCTGGCGCACTGCTGTTGATATAGCGCCAACATAGTGGCACAACTCTGCAACTGCAGTTAAAATACGTTGCTGCCGTGCTCAGTTAACACAGCTGGAGCGCTGTGTTGAGCAATATCAGTCGCTCTGGTTGGAGGTGGCACAAAAATTAGCTGTAGGCGGTCGCCTCCGAATTTTGAATGCAGGTAAAACCCTGAATAGTCCATGTTTAATCATCTTCCCACCAGTGACTCCTCCCCAGCCATTTCAACCAGCTCCTCCGACGGGACACCAAGGCTTTCCCAGGCCAGCCGAGAGACATAGTCTCTCCAGAGTGTCCTAGGTCGTCCTTGGGGCTTCGCGCCGGTGGGACATGCCCTGAACACCTCTCCAGGGAGGCGTCCAGGAGGCATCTGAACCAGATGCCCGAGCCACCTCAACTGAGATTGAGAGTAACCTCAATGTCGAGGAGTAGCGGCTTGACACAGAGTCCCTCCCGGATGACCGAGCTTCTCACCCTATCTCGAAGGCGGAGTGAGGCTACCCTCTCGTCCACCGGGGTAAACCTCAATGTACAGGTGCCAAGCCGGGGGGGCAATAAGTATGCCCACACATGCTCTGCGCCTCTCACCGTGAGCAACTCCAGAGCGGAAGAGAGTCCAATCCCTCTCGAGACGATTGGTACCAGAACTCAAGTTGTGTCTGGTGGTGAGTCCAACTTTATCGAGTCGGAACTTCTCGGCCTCACACACCAGCTTGGGCTCCTTTTGTGCCAGAGAGGTGATATTCCATGTCCCCGGAGCTAGCTTCAGTAGCCGGGGGTCGGACTGCCACGGTCCTCGCCTTTGGCTGCCGCTCAGCTCACTGCGCACCGACCCCTTTGGCCCCTCCCACAGGTGGTGAGCCCATGGGAAGGGGGACCCATGTTGCCTTTTCGGGCTGTGCCCGGCCGGGCCCCATGAGTATAGGCCCGGCCACCAGATACACACCTTTGAGCCCCGCCTCCAGACCTGGCTCCAGACTGGGGCCCCAGTCACCCGCGTCCGGGCAAGGGAAACCGCAATCCAAAATTGACGTTCATCATAGGGGTCTTTTTGAGCCATGCTTTGTCTGGTCCCTTACCTAGGACCTGTTTGCAATGGGTGACCCTACCAGGGACAGCCTCAGACAACATAGCTCCTAGGCTCATTGGGACACGCAAACCCAACCACTACGATAAGGTGATGACTCACGGAGGAGTTAACTGAATAATATTTTTAAAACTCTAATGAATTTAAATCTGAAAGTTGACGCTTTAATTTAAGAAAAACACAAAAGCAGAAGTAGAACAATTTGATTAATTGTGAACAGTGAAAATTGTACGATTTATTAGTTAATTTTTAATCGTAGTGCTGTCAGGCGGTTAAATAAATTAATCCAATTAATTACAGGATTTTAAATTATTTAATCTATTTTAATCTCAGATCTGCTAAAGGTCCCTAAATAAAGAATTTGAATTCTAGGACATTACGGAAAATTATTTTTACACAAGGTACAAATCACTCAGTTCTTGTCAAAACTCCTGCCTTTGCTCTTATTATAAATAAACTTGCAGTTCAAAGGTCCAAGTAAGCTTGCCTCACTCTCCTGTGTCGCACTTGCGTCCATGTCTGTTGTGACCCTGCTTTTAACTAATGGCGCAGGAAGGAAGTAACGTACCACTGCAGCCTACGGTCAATAAATGGGCCAAATTTAAAATGCTTGCGCGGATTTCACTTCACATTCATGGAACCTGACTAAATTAATCCACAGGCACCATTAGCATCCATAAGGTAAGGGTCATTGTTGAGTTGGCCAAAAGGGCAGCCAACTACCCTATTAGTATTGAAATTACAAAAGCCAAATTACTACTATTTAGTTAACTAGCCATTAGAAATTACAAAATCCCAATTGGAGCCCTGCAGGGCTCTCTCACTTCTGGCACAAGCCCGACTTTCAACTTAGCACTATTACTATTAACAGTTTTAAAAAAGTAAACACTTACTACTATCTCCGGGTGACAATAGATTTGTACAGGAGTAATAGTAGTTTCATTCAGGTGTGTGGGAGCAGAAAGGAATTACACACTTTCACCATCTTTTCTCAATTAATATGTTTATGTCATATACAAACTTGCTCCAAAAATACAAAATACAAAATTGAAAGTTTTTACATTATCTGCAAGTCAAAAATATGGTTAAGAAACAAATTCCAACACTTCGGGGTAAGGCTCCAACCGCCTGTTTTACCTAAAGATATTGCAAAGCTTTCTCCGACAACAACAAAAAAACTCTAAAAAAATATTTTACTTTCGTACACAGATAAAATGTATTTACCTATCTCGAAATGGGAGACATACCTTTCTATAGCGCTGGAATCAGATTTTTGGATTCATATTTGTGAAAACGTATTCAAAATGACAAAACACACAAGTTTACAACTTATCCAACATAAAATCCTTCGTAGAACATACATTACTCAATACAAATCTGTCTCTACTGTTCTCAAAACACTAGGGCTGTGCAGATCGATCCAAGTATCGATAGAATTGATACTAACGTAGCGCTAGTATCAATATTTTACATTCATTTTTTAATTTTGGTTTGTCATGGGTCCGTCACGCAATACTTTTGTAGCACACGCGCATGTGTCGGCCAGCCAATGACAGCGGTGGGTGGCACTGGTGGTAACAAACACTTTTCCAACTACTAGTTGAGCTAGATATTAGTGTAGCACATTAAGCACAACATGTAAGTATTGTTTATTTAATGTAACTAGACTAGAGGAACTTTGGCTGACTTTTGGGTGCAGAAGAGTGACAGGAACTAAGTATATGAAGATTATTACTACTTTACAAATTTAAATAACAGCCCTGGTATGTTTCCGTTGAGGATATTATATTATGGCATATTTATGAACAAGAAAGTTTAATTTGCAAAAAAAACCAACAAAGTGATTTAATAGGACAAATTATTTAAAATAACATAAATATTTTATTAACCTAAAAGTACTTGGTATCGGTATCGACGATATTGGCACCAGTATTTACTTGGTATCGATTGACACAAAAATCTCAAGTATCACACAGCTCAACTGCCGACATTAATTTTCATGCTTTATGGTTGCGCACTCCAGTTGTGTATTCCTGGACTTAAGTCGTAGAAAAGCTTTTCGCTATCTTGGACTGTAGGATTTCTTTTTTTTTTCTTCTTTTTCCTTTCTTCTTTTTTTAATATATTGTTATTTTGTATGTGGGTGAGAATGTGTATGTGCATGTGCGTGTATGTGAGTGTGTATTCATTAGTTCACCTAAAACCTATTAAAAAATCCCATACCGTTCACCTAAATCGAACACTTCCAGCCAGAGTTGTGAGGCCGTCAGGAGACCCGAGGAAGGACCAAAGAAAAGAAAGGAAAGTGAAATCCAGCACCGACCAGACACCACCCACCGGGCCACCAACCAGAGTCCTTCACATCAACCCCAGAAACATCTAAATTCCAACAAATCAGGCAGACCTCAAGAGACCAAAGGAGAGACTGAGGAAAGGAAGGAAGGACAGACTAAGCAGAGTGAGATCCACAGACACCAGCCTCCACCGATTCAACGACCAGAGGAAGAAGCAGATTGTGTCTGAGTTTCGATAGATGCTGGTGTGGTGGATCTGGCATGCATGAAAATCTCCACCAAAGAGGGGAGACAACAAAAAGGGCAAGGGGCAGTGGCAGGGCCGCAGAGAGAGGGAGAGAGGAGGAGGAAGGGTGACGAGGGAGAAGGGACAGAGAGGCAGCAAGGGGGAGGAGAGAGGGAACCACGGGGCACCCCGGCGGCCCACAGGCCCCCGAACCGTGTCGCCCGGGCCTTGAGGAGTTGGTGATTAAGGTGTCGTTTGATGTAGTCTGCTCGATACTGCTGGCAGCAACTGGGTTCCTGACTATAAAAACACAACCATTAGTTACAAATTGCCAAAAACAGAAACAGCAATGTAAGTTATCGCGATATGGTGGCTCTCGCTAACAGGCAGAATTAAGTAACCAGATTTAGGTTCAAATATTCTATAGACGTAGACCATGTTTCTATAAATTTAGATATTTGGTTTTTATTTGAGGCAGATATTTTTTCCATTAAATTGTGATTTATGAGGAGGTTAGACCATTGGTCGATATTCAGAGTTTGTTTATTTTTCCAGTTAACAAGAATTGGGTTTTTTGGCGATAGTAAGGGCTACAAGTGTAGATTGAAGTTGTTAATGTGGTAAGTCAGTTATTGTTAGGTCACCTAGCAAACACAAGTTTGGAGATAAAGATATCCTACAGTCCAAGATAGCGGAAAGTTTTTCTAAGACTTTAGTCCAGAAATACATAACCGGAGTGCATAACCATAAAGCATGAAAATAAGTGTCTGTAGTGTTTTGTAAACACTGGAGACAAATGTCGGAGTCTGAGAGTCCCATTTTCTTCATCATATATTGAGTAATGTATGTTCTATGAATAATTTTATATTGGATAAGTTGTAAATTTGTGTGTTTTGTCATTTTAAATACGTTTTCACAAACTTGAATCCAAAAGTCAGATTCCGGCGCTATAGACAAGTCTGTCTCCCATTTCGAGATGGGTAAAGACATTTTATCAGTATATGAAAGTTACTTATATATTTTTTAGATGTTTTTTGTTGTCGGAGAAAGCTTGGTAATATCTTTAGCTAAAACAGGCGGTTGGAGTGTACCCCGAAGTGTTGGAATTTGTTTCTTTATCATACTTTTAACTTGCAGATAATGTAAAAAATTTCAGTTTTTTATTTTGTATTTTTGGAGCAAGGATGTATATGATATAAACATATTATCTAAAAAAAAGATGGTGGAGATGTGTAATTCCTTTCTGCTCCCACACACCTAAATAAAACGATTGGTTGTTAAGTTGAAAGTCGGGGTTATGCCATAGGGGATAAAGCCCGCAGGGCTCCACTTGGGCTTTTGTAATTTCTAGTGCCTTCCACCAGGCAGTCAGGGTGGCGGAAATCAATAAGGTTTTTAAAACAATTATGTCGCCTAATCGATGTTGTAATGAAGAGTAAATCTAGAAGTCTGAGGTTATTATAATCCTTCTGTTCTAGTTCCAGCCAACCGTTACTATCTCCGTTAGGTTGTGCCCATAGAATGATATATTGTAGCTGGTTAGCTATATAGTAGTGCATAAAATTTGGTGCCTCTAGACCTCCTTTGGATTTATTTTTCTGAAGAGTAGATAGACTAATCTTTGCTTTTTTTTTATTCCAGTAAAATTTTGTAACGGCCGAGTCCAACGACTGGAACCAGTGAGACGTAGATTTGAATGGAATCATTGAGAAAAAATAATTATTTTGGGTAAAACTTTCATTTTAATGGTGGCTATTGTTAACATTTTTACTGTTTTACTTTATATTTTAACTGTTTTGAATTTAGTTATAACTGTGTAGATGTAGGTATAATTATGTTAACTCAGTATAGCTCAATGAATAATGCTGTCGATTGTTTTCTTATCTGTCTCTCTTGCCTGGGAAAGAGGAAGGTAACAGGTTTCTTTTCTACTATCTAAGGGAGTAGAGTTTGTAGGAGTTTCTGTTCGGTCAAAGAAAGTCCAAGGACAAGCTGGTATACTGCTGTCGAAGTCTAATCTGATTTTGTACCTATGAGAACTTGCTGAGGGGAGGGGAGAGGCAATTTCCTGTGAACACTGTATTTCAATAAATGTGCTGTGTGCTCGAGTTGGAGACACACATTTGGAACGGATCACTGCTTGGGTGACTTCATTTGTGTTATCAGAAATTTCTGAATAAACCCTTGCAAGGGAACCCCTTCACCAGAAACGCAACTTCAATTTATTGGAACACGCAGTACAAAAATATAGGATACTCTCTATCACTATTCATCCTATTAGAGAAATAGGAAGATTATTCCAGCGCTCCAAGTCACTATAAATGTTATCCAGAAGTGGAGTAAAGTTTAAATGAATTAAATCAGTTAATTTAGGTGAGATTTTTATGCCTAAGTATTTTAAATTACCTATAGGAAATGAGTAGTGTGGTTCCTAGCTTGCAGGGTTCCATGAATTTTCTGTAATAGGTAGTAGTGTTGATTTTGTCCAGTTAATAGAATAATCTGATAAATGTGAGAATTTAGTTATTAAGTTAAATACTTCCCCTAACGAAATAGCAGGGTTTTCTAAATAAAGTAAAATATCATCGGCATATAAATTAATTTTGTGTTCTGTTACCCCAAAGTGAATACCTTGAATCCTTCTTTCCTGGCGTATAGCTAATGCAAGCGGCTCAATAAATATTGCAAATAATAAAGGGGACAGTGGGCATTCCTGTCTTGTGCCTCTCTGTAGAGTAAAACTCTGAGATATAATCCCATTAATAGTAACTGTAGCTTTAGGAGAATCATATAATACTGACACACAGTGAATAAATGACTTCCCAAAGCCAAATTTATTTAAAACAGCAAAGAGGAAGGACCAGTTAACTTTGTCGAAAGCTTTTTCTGCATCCAATGATATAATAACTGCCTTTTTATCATGCCGCTGTGACATGCTAATAAGGTTAAAGAGCCTCCTAATATTATTAGTAGAGTGACAACCTTTAATATACCTGTTTGGTCGCTATGAATGATTGTCGAGATTACTGTTTCTCGTCTAGATGTGAAAGCCTTAGTGATAATTTTAATATCAGTGTTAATTAGTGAAATCGGACAGTAACTTGATGGAAGGGTGGGGTCTTTTTCTGGCTTTAATAAAAGTTTAATTGCTGCTGTATTCATGTGTGGGCATATGTAACCATTAGTTTTAATTTCTGTTACTACTCTTAAGAATAGTGGAGCAAGCATTAACCAGAAGTGCTTAAAAAATATAGCCGGATAACCATCCGGGCCAGGTGCTCTGCCATTAGGCATACTATCTAGAGCACTGTACAACTCGTTCATAGTAAGTGGCGCATCTAACATATCTTTATATTCAGTAGTTAACTGAGGTATATTTAAGCTACTGAGGAATGACTCAATATGCTCAGGGTTAGGCTTGTTAGTTTCTGAGTATAGGTTGCGATAATAGTTATAAAAAATTTGATTAATTTCTTCTGGTGATTGTGTGCATTCACCAGTTGTCCCTTTAATAGCCGTTATAAGAGATTTTTCCCAATTGCGTTGAAGTTGGTTTGCAAGAAATGTACCTGATTTGTTATTCTATTCAAAGTTGTTGTATCTCAATTGTTGTATTATAAACTCTGTCTTTTTGGATAACATATCATCTAACTGTATTTTTGTATTTTGTAAGTCAGTCCATATTTGGTTATTTGGGTTTATTGCGTACTCATCCGTCAGTTGTTTAATTTTATCTTCCAAGTCTTTTTTCAAAATTTTGATCCTGTTTCGTTTTATAAGATGAATATGATATAATTTTACCTCTAATTACTGCTTTCCCAGCTTCCCAGAGAAGAGATGGAGATAAGTCTGGAGAGTCATTTATTTCCAAAAAGTCTGCCCACTCTTTTCTTATAATTTTGTCAAACTCCGCGTCGTTTAGCAGTGAGATGTTAAAACGCCATGTCGGGGGTGGTTTAAAGGTATAATCAACTTGTAGGGAAAGGGAGACTGGTGCATGGTCGCTAATAATAATAGGATGTATTTTTGTAACAGTTTTTATCAGCAATAGAGTTATTTGTAAGAAAAATAAGGTAAATTCCTTCTTATTTGGGTTTTTAAGTCTCCAGCTGTCGACGAGGCCAAAATCATCCATATATTCCCCTATTACTTTAGTAGATTGTAATCACCTTATACATGTTGTATTATTAGAACGATCTATTAATGGATTTAAGACTGTGTTAAAGTCTTCTCCAATAATAATAGTAGAGTTCGCTGCTAATTCAAACTGCTGAGAGAAAAATTCATGGAAAAAGGCCGGATCATCATTATTAGGGGCATATAAATTACCAAATGTATATATGTTATTAAATATAGTCACCTGAATAATAATGTATGGGCCCTCTGGGTCTGTTATTGTATTATTTAGAGTAAAGAATAAATTCTTATGTATGAGTATACAGACTCATCTTTGTCTACTGTTATAAGGGGCAGAGTACGCTTGCCTAAAATTCTTATCAATAAGTAATTTTTCTTCAGATTTTTGTAGGTGGGTTTCTTGTAGGAGGCAAATATCTGCTTTTATTAAGAGATGGTCTAAAAAAATTTGGCTGTGAGCGAGCGCCACAAACATTCCAGGAAACCAGAACTAATTTATGCATACAAACAATATAGACTCAGTCCTGTGTATATATCTGTATAGACCATTTGTTAAAATTGGCATGTTATAGGATAGAATCAAAGTGGTTAAGTGGTTTATGTAATTTGTGTAAAATATGAGGTAACGTGTTCTAAGGTGAAAGTGAAGGAAATTAGCGGGGGATTAAACATAAAAATACACCAGTAACTGGTAACCTAAGCAAGATTTTTCGTTTAAATATACTTTAGATATAGTTATGTATTAATATTATAATTGTAATATAGCCTAAACATAATGAGTATTCATATTTTAGGTTTTATAACCACATATACAGTATATGTATACATCTTTCGCCGCTGTAGGATTTCTTTATCTCCAAGCTTGTGTTTACTAGGTGATTTAACAACCGACTTACCACACAAAAAATCTCAATCTACACTCATAGCCCTTGCCAAAAAAACAACTCTTGTTAACTAGAAAAATAAACAAACTCTGAATATCGACCACTAATTAAGCCTCCTCATAAATTACATTTCAATGGAAAAAATCTCTGCTTCAAATAAAAACCAAGCATCAAAATGTATACGAACCTGGTCTACGTCAAGGGTGTTCAATGCATCGATCGCGGTCGACCAGTCAACCGCAAACGTATTATTGGTCGATCGCATGACAACACACGACCTTAAGAAAAATAAATAAAAAAGGGCCACCTTAAAACAAAACAAAAACAAAAAAAGGCGACATTCCATCATCGATCCCGCCACTTGATTGTGCATCTGAATTCTTCTGACGCGCACATGCAGCAAATGCAGCAAGCATCGCTGTGGCACACGCACATTTCCTTATTTTTACGCAAGCGAGGCAAGAGGCGCCTGCTGGTCTTTGCCAAAGTCATAAAAATACAGTATATACAATAAATATAATGTTTTGCAACAAGGCTGAACAAGGCTGGATTTGTAATGATTGTGGTTTAAAAAAAAATCGCCTTCACTTGAATGGGATGCTCGCGCTGCCGTTAAATGAATGAGGCTGAGCTCTCCATTCAGAAATTGTTTTGCAAGACGGTCATGAAATCAAGACCGCAATATTTCATCCATGGTGGTCCATATGAAATTGTAAATATGGTTCAATGTTGGCGCGACTTCCGAGTGGTGCAGTAGGGTTGTGGTAGCGTGCCGTGCTAATTTAAATTTAATTCACGGTCGCGGGCGATGTGAACAACAAAGTGCGGAAAATGAATACGGAGCTTGCGATATTTCCGGGAGGCTTGACAAAGGAACTCCAACCACTGGACATCAGTGTAAACAGGGCGTTGAAGTTGCATGCTGCGTGTGAGCGATAGATGACGAACACAGCTTTACTCAAGACTGGGAGGCAGCGCAGAGCGAGTTATGCCAAAATTTGTGAATGGATTGTGCACGCTTGGGCTACCGTGTCTGGTTGCACCATTGTTCGAGCTTCCGCAAAAGTCGGCATCATTTTTGAGGAGCCGCACGGCAACGAGACTGACTCTGACAAGACGAAGTGTCATGCTTTGTGGCTGTTTTTCTGCACAGGGGACAGGATGACTGTACCGTATTAAGAAGATGAACAGGGCCACGTATTGTGAGATTTCGGCCAACAACCTCTTTCCCCTCAGTCAAGCATTGAAGATGGGTTGTGGTTGGGTCTTGCAAAATGACAACGAACCAAAGTACACAGCCAGTATAATCAAGAAGTGCCTCCGCAAGAAGCATATCAAGGTTTTTGTGTGGCCTCGCCAGTCTCCACACCTAAATCCAAAAGAAAATCTTTGGAGGAAGCTGAAAGAGATCTAGACAATATCTGAGGAGTGGGCCAAAATTCCCCAGCATTGTGTGCAAACCTGGTAAAGGACTACAGAAAACGTTTAACTTCTGTAATTTAAAACAAAGGCTTCTGTACCAAATATTAACCTTCATTTTCTCACGTGTTCAAATACTTGTTTTCAGCACTTACCGTATTTCCACGACTATAAGGCGCACTTCAAAGTCTTACATTTTCTCAAAAATCGACGGTGTGCCTAATAGTGAGGTGCGCCTTGTGTGTGGACCAAGGTCCAAAATCTTACTGTGTGAGAGGACTTCCTGCACACATTATATACAAGAAAGGCGGACCTGACTGAGGACAGACATGAGAGCACGGAAGAGTCAACTTGGTGGCAAATTTTCCAGCCCCTCCTCTCCCTCTCCACCTAAACCAACCCACACCCCCACGTGTTCGCTCTGCCAATCGTGACTTGTTGTGTTCAAACTTATGCCATGGCGCTAAAGCATGCATGTTCAGTGAGCATGTGTCCTCTTTTTGCTTGTTTCAGAGCTTAAGGAGCCACTTACAAGTTTATTGTTTGATTGACAGCTTTCTCCAAAACAGACCAGTCTGCTTGCGCAGAGAGGGAGATGGAACATACCAAATGCAAAGGGGTGCCTGGGCTAAACTACTACATACAGTAGTGTATTTCCTTTTTTTCTTTTCTTTTTTAAATGCTTTATTGAACAACATGCACTTACAGCAACAGACATCGCAAAAGTCCCTTTGAAGTAGAGCAATTCAACACAGTGTAGCTAAACAGATCACACCACATACTAACGACACCAGATTGTTTTTTTTCCTACTCGTCACCTTTCCTTCCTTATCTCCGTTACTCAAATGCGCACATCTCTCAGCCGCTGTGAAAAATAAAGTTTGGCAAATGAACGCAGAGCTTGCTTTCATTCCGGGAGGCTGGCGAACACAGCTTTACCAAGACTGGGAGGCAGCACCGTGCAAGTTATGCCACAACTTGTCAATGGATCGTGAATGCTTGGGCGAACGCAAATGCAGAGGCATAATTTCCGAGGACACGACGAGACTGACTCTGACAATGAGATGGCGTGTTTGATGGAGAACTTGCCCAGTTTGTTTCTGATACAGAAGATCATGAGGACTATGACTGATTTGTGGATTAGGATTGATCAAAAGCAACGCGAGTACATTGTTATATACTTCAAGTGTTTACATTGTTACTTCAACCAAATTCAGTTTTGTTCCATTCTCTGCCTTTTTTTAAACATGTGCTAGCACGAGCATATGTTTTAGCATAATAGCATGATACCATATGTTTTGAGCTACCGTATGTTTAACTGTGTGTGCGCCTTATAATACCGTGCACCTTTATGGTTGTGAAAATACAGTACATACAAATAAATTCTTTAAAAATCATACAATGTGATTTTGAGATTTTTTATTTTAGATTATGACTCCCAGTCGACATGCACCTATGAGGAAAATATCAGACATCTCCATATTTTCCTTTCTTCCTTCACAATTATTAAGTGGGTGAACTTGCAAAATCGCAGGGTGTTCAAATACTATACGGATCACAAAAGTCATGGTTCGGATCGGATCACGGATTTGAGTCACGGATCAGATTGTTTTTCGGATCAGAAAAAAACAAAAAACATACAGATACATACTTTGTCTTCACTTATTTTGTAAAACGCTAAATGTCTAATATAGCCATTTAGGATTTAGGAACACAACTTTAAGTGCAATATGATGCAGAAACATTCTTATTTTATACATGGTCCATGTGTAAAATAAAAGGTATGAATGGCTTAAAATTGTGTTCCTAAAATCTTAACGGCTATGTTTGACATTTTGAGTTGAATGTTTGTTATTATATTTAATGGGCTGGAACAACCACAACTATTTATTTAAATGCTGATAATAGTGCAGTTTTTTTTTATAGGCAAAAGTGTTTTATAAAATAAATGAAGACAATGTTCTATTTAGCTTTTAATGGGCAGAAGTATTTTATAAAATAAATTAAGACAAAGTACTATTTATCTCTTTTTTTTAATAATGAAAATACCTCAAAGTGCAATTTAAGGCACATTCCATTCCTTTAAACATGGAGAGTGAATTACAAAGTAGCCTTGGTCCTGAATACTGAAAAAGCTTCTACTGCATTTTGCACATTTTATTTTCATTGGCACACTATCGTTGTTTTTTGGTTCTATTGTATCACACCAAGGATTAGCATTCCAATTTAACTGTGCACCCCACTGACAGTAAATGCTACGTTATTATATTCTATTCTATTCCAAGTGTATATCAGACCAAATATATGTAAGTAAATACAAGCTAAAAGGTTGAAGTAACACTGATTATCACGCCCATCTAAGTGAGGTGAAATTTGTTCTCCGAGCGGTGAGCAGCAGCAGGGGCTTGCGCTCTCGGGGATCATTTGGTGATCTAACCCCCCAATTCCAACCCGTAATGCTGAGTGTCAAGCAGGGAGGCAGAATGGGTCCAATTTTTATAGTCTGGTAAGACCCGGCCGGAGATTGAACCCACAAGCTCCCAGTCTCAGGGCGGACACTAGGCCCACTGATCTGGTCTCATTATCTTTTGATGGGAAACCCAAGGTGGAGTCCACTTTATCTATTTAAAAATCTTAGTGCTGCAGACAGCATTTTGAATAAAGATCAAATGTATTCACTAGAGGTGTAAATCTCTCCAATCAAGACGATTCGATACGCATCTTGATACGTGGGGTGCGATCAGATATACGGACGGTTTAATTTTAAAATGGAACGATTCGGTTCAGTTCGATTCAGTAGGATTACGATTCGATTCCATTCGGTGTAGCGGTCCATTATTTGATTACTCAACAACTAGTCAATTGTCAAATTAATTTACAATTATTTTGATACTCCATTAATCACTTGAATATTTTATTTTAAAATGATTTAAATCTCTTAATTTGCACATTTGCAACCATCTGCTTTTATTTTGGAAAACAGTGAGCAACATTTTTGCATATGTAAAGTTGAAAAAATTCAAATTAGTAAGATTAGTAACTATCAGTCTTTTAAAATGCTGTTTTAACATGCATCTGCCTAATAAAATACTACACTCCTTAGTTGTAACTACTAATGAATATCTTTTTCAACGTGCCATCTTACTAAATGAAAACTAATTAACTTAAAACAGTTATATCTAAGAGAGTAAACCCAGGAGCCAGGAGCGCCCCCCACCCCAACACGGCCCGCGCCCCCAACCCAATGCAGCAGGACGTGGCACGGCAGGCCCGCAAGGCACCCCACCGGGCCACAGTCACCGCTCCCCCCACGACGCCCCCCATCCACCCCCGCCACCCACTACAACCCAGTCCCAGCCGCCCCCGCCCCCCATCCACCCCCGCCACCCACTACAACCCAGTCCCAGCCGCCCCCAGGCCCCCAAATCCCCAGCACCCCCCCACCCGTACCACATCCCCCCCCAACCAACTCACTGATTGTCAAACAGGAATCTAGAACATCATATCGGAGGCGCTATTGTTTTTATCATGTCCTGAAAGCCCTCATTCTCCACAACGCAGTATGGCTTAAGTCTTTAACAATAAACTGGGTTATTAAGAACGTTATTACCTTTCCTCTGGTCGAGTTGTGGGTGCTTTAGTTGGAAGAAGTCCTCGCTGTCAAGCATATACATATATCTCTCGTCCTCTCGGTGTGTATGAGCGCAGGCTGACAGGCTTAGTACATGACGACACTTTTATCCAGCATTTCATTGTATATAAAATAAACATCTCTTCTATACTTTGTACATTAAACTTGCCAGAGCATGTTGTGAATCTTGTCCGCGTGACCGCGTCTCCATTATACTTCTGTCCCAAACTAAAAGCTGCGCGAAGCGCTATCTAACATAACTGTGACAAGTCTCACGTGACTTTTTTTTCACCCACACACAAACAAACAGGTCTCCCGGGCGAAGTCTCGTTTGACTTAGAGTCAAGGAAATGCAGTTTCAACAGCTCACTTGTTTTATCTTCAGGACATTTAATTCGCATGGCATTGAATTGATCGCAACTGGACTGTTTTGGTTGTTTTATAAAAACGTTTTGAGCAGCTGTATCAGCAACATAAAACCGATTTATAATGTCTTAACTGAGACATCGGCCGGTGCAAGCTATTTTTAAACTAATTCATTAGTCCGTGTGCCGGCGCACTTGCATCATTAAACTCAAAACCGGATTTCCGGTTCACATTGGTTTTTGTTACACCCCTAGTATTCACATAAAAGGTTGTGAACACTGCGAATTACATACTGTACATCAGGGGTGTCAAACTCATATTAGCTCAGGGTCCACATGGATGGCCGGACCGGTAAAAATCATGGTATATAACTTAAAAACAATTGGCATCAGTTAAACACACATCTTCGCTATTTACAGGCCATCCCTAAATTGCGGGGCTCTTCTGTAAATATTGTTCCAAAAAGTAACACCATGTTACATGTAGCTGAGTCTGTGTCACATTCAGCAAGTTTTTTTTATTTAAATTGATCTATGTTTTTTAATTTTAAAAAAAATTCAACAAACTGTAACTTTAGGTTGTGTGTAAAATAATGACATTAAGGTAAATTCCGTGTCCAAGTTGCACTGCTCATCTGAGGACGGCTTGTGAAATTTCTAATTTATGTTTTGATTTTGGCCGGCCCTTCAGTGATATTTCTTGCTTGTACGAAAACATCAATGATACAACTATGTGCTCACAGCAGCTTGCTTGTTTAATCTGGCTTCCTTCTTGTACATGCACGTAACTGATCAGTTACCAACTCGATGTAGTGTCAGACCTTCACCAATAGGAGATGCTAATACACAGTAGAACATTTGTGAAATGTTGATTGACTATATGCAAACATTACAGCCATCAGATTAATTGGTCTGACATTATTATTATTTTTTTACTTAACAAGAGCATCTCGCGGGCATTAAACCCTTTTGGGCGTCTGATTTGACACCCTTGCTGTACATGTAATTTCCTTGTTTTTTTTGTTTTTTATACTTATGCAAAAAGCTAAACACACGTACGCGCACGCACGCACCCCCCCCCCCCCCACACACACACACACAGTCATAATAGGCTGCTGTGAATTGAATTCTGGGGGAAAACAATAATCCATCTAGAAAAAGGCCTGCAACATGAAAATGTGGACAAAGTGAAGCTCTGTTTTTGTTTCAGGATGTCAGCATTCTGTACTTTACTTGAGCATACCCATAATGACGTAGTGTTCTTTGTAGGTTTCTCTGATGGCCTTAAGCTGTGCATATTTTTCCACCAGAATCTCTCTTCTGGATTCCAAGTGCGGCCTCATGTCCAGGTTTTGCTCCGCAAGGCTGCGATTGGACGCCAATGCCATTTCTCTCTCCAATTGGATGTTCTGGACCTTTTGCAATGGGATTTCAGAAAACAGAACTTAACTTAATTTGCTGAATTTTATTACATACAAAACAATAGTGTAGTAAATAGGGCTGTGTTAAAAAAAAAAAAAAATCAATATTGAATCAACTTTCCTTTTCAAGCCCGATATCGATTCAGAAAACCATGAATCAATTATTTTATAAATCTCTTTTTCCCATAAATTCTTAAGAAAATAGAATTTTAAAGGCATTTTTTTTGTATCATACTGTTTTTTTCAGCTGGGCTCATCAAACTCATACGTCATCAAACTCATTTGAATTAATTACAGAGAACTCTAAGACGCTGTGGAAACACAAATTATAAATTCCCCGCAGAATTTTTACAACCAAGAACTCCCTTTACCCAGAATTCAAAGATCCTGGGCTTGTTGGTGGAAAAGCAGCTATTGACACGTTTCACAGATGCACTATCTGTGTGTTAGAATTAATACTATCGCCACAAATGTCCACGTTATGCTTTGTTTGTGATTAAAATGAAGTCAAATATCACCGCTGTTGTGCTTCACAGCTTTGCAGATGTGCTGCCGCTTGCATTACCTTTGATTGGTTGCTAGTAGTTTTTACACCAAAAAGCCCAAGAACTTTGAATTCCTGGTACCGACTGTTCCTAGTTATAAGAGGTTGTATGTAGCCCACTAGGTTGCATTCACACACAGCAGCAGTTGGCAAGCTAGTTCATTCCAATGAGACTAACGACGTAGGGGAGAAACAAACTGCACTACCCCTTTTGTCCAGCAGGTAGTGGGGGAAAAAAAAGCCAGGTTACAGAATCACAGTGGAGCATTTATTTGCCATTCTATGACATAGGGGAGAAATAAACTGCACTACCTCTTCTTTCCAACAGGTAGTGGGGAAAAAAGCTAGGTTACAGAATCACAGTGGCACATTTATTTTAGAGATAGACCAATATGTTTTTTTCATGGCCGATACCGATAATTAGTAGTCAAGGACGTCATAACCGATATTTGGAGCCGATATTCATTTTCACTAAAGGGGAAAATATTGGCATCAAAAAAATAATAATACAAACTCTAGCTCTTATTTATTTATTTATTAATGCATTTATTTATTTTAAGCATATGTTTATTGAACAACATTTATGGTTCTTAAAATATTGACGTTTAAAAACAAATCTTAGTCAATAGACATCTTTGTTTTACAAACAAAAAGTTCAGGGATCTTCCAGGGACAGTAGCATGTCTTCAAAAGATCAATAAAAACTTAAGTAAATAGCTCCCTATTGTTTGTTACTAGGGGTGTACATTTCTCCAATCAAGACAAGACGATTCGATACGCATCTCGATAGGTGGGGTGCGATCCAATACAAGGACGGTTAGATTTTAAAATGGAACGATTAGTTTTGGTTCGATTCAGTAGGATTACGATTTGGTTCGATTCGGTGTAGCCGTGCAGCGATTTTTTTATTACTCAACAATTAGTCAATTGTCAAATTAACTTACAATTATTTTGATGCTCCATTAATCATTTGAATATTTTATTTTAAAATGATCTAAATCTCGTAATTTGCACATTTGCAACCATCTGCTTTTATTTTGGAAAACAGTGAGCAACATTTTTGCATAAGTATTGTTCCGACATGTTACAGACCAAACCAGGGCCTAGTGGTAGAGTGTTTGCCCTGAGACTGGGAGGTTGTGGGTTCAATCCCCGGCTGGGTCATATCTAAGATTATAAAAATGGGGCCCATTGCCGCCCTGCTTGACACTCAGCATTAAGGGTTGCAATTGGGGGGTTAGATCACCAAATGATTCCCGAGCGCGGACCCTGCTGCTGCTCACTGCTCCCTCAGGGGATGGGTCAAATGCGGAGAATGAATTTCCCCCCACTTGGGTGGATGTGACAATCAGTGGTACTTTAACTATCAGTTTTTTTAAATGCCATTTTAACATGCATCTGCCTAATAAAAAAAGTTGTAACTACTAATGAATATCTTTTTCAACATGCCATCTTACTAAATTAAAACTAATTAACTTAAAACAGTTAAATCTACCTCTTACTTACTTTTACTCTTGTGAGACAGTGTCAGTTCCTGTAAACTACCCATACATGCAGTGAATAAGTTGATGTATACTTGATGCTTATCAAGGTTCTTCTTGTGAAAAAATAGCTGAACTTGGATCATCACGATGATGTCACCTATATTTCATTATCAGTGACGATGAGGGATGGCTGTGTTCCACTTAACACATGCTTATGTTTTGCTGTGCAACAAACCCGATTTTTAAAACAACTCACTGCGGCGTGATTGTCAAACAGGAATCTAGTTGCACATTATATCGGGGTCGTTAATGTTTTTATCATGTCCTGAAAACTCTCATTCTCCACAACGCAGTATGGCTTAAGTCTTTAACAACCGGGTTATTAAGAATGTTATTGCCATTCCTCTGTTTGAGTTGTGGGTGCTTTAGTTGGAAAAAGTCCTCGCAGTCAGAGGATGCGGCTCTATGCCGGATACATACATCTCTCGTCCTCGTGGTGTGTATAAACGCACAATGCAAGACTTTTATCCAGCATTTCTGGAGCATGTTGTGAATCTTGTCCGCGTTGACATTCAACTTCCGTCTCAAACTAAAAGCTGCGCGCAGCGCTATCTGACGTCACATAACTGTGACAAGTCTCGCATGACTTATTTTTTTACACCCACACACAAACAAACAGGTCTCCCAGGCGAAGTCTCACGTGACTTAGAGTCAAGGAAATGCTTTCAACAGCACGCTTGTGTTATCATTCAGGACATTTAATTTGCATGGCAATGAAGCGATCGCAAATGGGCTGTTTCGGTTTGTTTTATAAAAATGTTTTGAGCAGCTGTATCAGCAACATAAAACTGATTTATAACGTCTTAATCGAGCTATCGGCAGGTTAAAACTATTTTTAGACCGATTCATTCGTCCGTGTGCCGGCGCACTCGCATCGTTAAACTCAAAACCGGATTTTCGGTTCAAATCGTTGTTTGTTACACCCCTATTTGCAACAGTAATTTTTTTTTTTTTTAATGTGTTGAAAATAATCGATATTAATGGATGCATCGATGCGCACATGCACGATGCGAGTGCATCGGCTTATTCACTGGGTATCGATGTAATTGATGTGTGAAATCTAGATCCATCTTAATGCGTTGGCGGGTATCGGTAAAATTTGATGCAAGCGCCGTTTTCTTCTTATTACACTTCATCCCATCTGCTGTTCCCCCAAATCCCAGGGTGCGGTGAATGAACCATACGGAAGCAGTGAGGCACACACAGTACACTAGTAAAACATCATGGACGTCCGAGCGAGAAGCCGTACAACGGCAGCACGACAAACATGCAGACCCACAAGGCGATAACAAGTGTATCGCCGCCTGCCCGTCTAGTTTCTCGTCGGACACCGGAGATGGACTAAGCAAATTAGGTCAGGATCAAAAAAGTTTTGCTTCTTATTTTGGCGGTCCACTCGCAGCAAACTCTGACCGTGCAATGGCTATAACTAAAGCCATTGCTTACTTCATATGTAAAGACATGCAGCTTTATAGTGTGGTGGAAAACGAGGGCTTCAGACAGCTCGTGCACGTTTTGGAACCCAAGTATAAAATACCAGACAGGTCTGTCTTCATTGACAAAACATATTTTCGATCTGTACAACAAAGTAAGAAGTGAGATTGTTGTGTCGCTGAACAGTGCACAAAGAGTCGCACTTACAGTGGATGGGTGGACGTCTTGCGCCACTGACTCATATATAACAGTGACGGCACACCACATTGACATGGAGTGGGAAATGCAAAACTTCGTTCTCCAGACCAGAGCTTTCCGGGAGTCCCACACCGGAGCAAATCTTGCAGAGTTACTGCGCGACGTTAGCGGCGAGTGGAAGATTGGTGACAAGAAGCCAGCGTTAGTCACGGATAATGCAACAACCATGATCCTAGCTGGGTCTGCTGCAGAAATGAAGCCGCATGTGCGGTGCCTAGCACACACACTGAATTTGTCCTCACAAAAAACATTTAAATTAGACCAGATGAAACCTATCCTGGTGAAAATAAGGAGAGTCATAAAAAATTTTCACTTAAGTACTAAAGCTTCTGATGCTCTCCGTGATCAGCAGCACAGCTTGGATCTGGCACACCACAAGCTAATCCATGATGTTTCCACAAGGTGGGATAGTTCCCTTGAGATGTTGGAGCGTTTTCTTGAACAGAAGGATGCTGTGGCGGCAGTATTAAGGAAAATCAAGCCAAGGGGAGAACCACTGCTTGCCCTCTCAGATAATGAGATGAAAGTTATCTCAGAAATTGTGAAACTGATGTCCCTCCTGAAATGAGCAAACAAGCTCCTCAGTGAGGGAAAGACTCGGACTCTCTCCATTGTTTCCCCACTACTGGCCAAACTACGGTCAGAATTTGGAGAAAACCACAGCAATATAGCAGTCATTGGCAAGATGAAAGAAAATTTCAGGCAGGACTTTGAGTCACGTAACAACTACATCCAAGATTTCCTTGACAATGCCCCAGCCCTTGACCCCCGCTTCAAAGACCTCCACTTCATGGATGCTGACAACACTGTAAAGGACGTGATATTCCTGAGGATAGCAGACCAAGTGGAGGATATGGTAAGAAATACAATATTAGCAACAGTTAGTTTTACTCTTATTATTTTTGTTGTTGTTTGTGATATTATTGTAGACATATTGCTGTGACTCATGTCTCTTTTGTCCTGTCTTGCTTTGCATTGTCTACCCTAAATAATGATCCAGAGCCTCCCAAGAAAAAGTCAGCCATGGACCAGTTGCTTGGAGTTTTCCTTGCTCCTAGAGTACCAGAGAAGACCATAAGGGAGAAAGCTAAGGAGGAAATAACAAAATACAGTGGGAGGGATGGGTTAGATGTCAATGGTGATGTGTTACAGTGGTGGAAAGAACAAGTGGATCTTCCACTGCTTTCAAAATTGGCCAGGAGCTATTTGTCCATCCCTGCAACAAGTGTCCCCTCTAAACGAGTGTTGAGCACAGTAGGTGACATTATAACAGCAGAGCGCAGTTGGCTTTTTCCTGAACATGTAGACCAACTAATCTTCCTGAAAAAAACTCCCTGAAGCAGCACCATATGAAATGCATCACAAAGTGAGGTGTTGGCAGTGAGTGGTATTTGCAGAAAGATCTATTGTCATGTTCTTTTCTTTTTTAATTATTATGAACATTTCATAATGAGACACTCAGTGAGAGTAGTCTGTTTACACTACAATGCACACAGCAGCTTTGAGCCTGTGACTGCCATGTTGTTTAAATTGCATTTTACTTTCTGTCTTGTGGAGATGGACATTTCATATGAGACACTAAGTGAGAGTAATCTGTTTGTGTTTACACTACAGCAGCAGCTGTAAGTTTCAGATGCCAATTTGTTTAAATTTTATTTGCACAAAACCCAATTGTGAAAGGGTATAAGTTGTTTTGCACTTTCTGCTCCTCAATACTGTATTAACCTACCTCCCAGTGAGTTCATATAAGCAGTATGTTTTGCAGACAGGAATATGAACAAACATTGATTGCACTATTGAAAGTGTCACTTTAAGTTACTCATTGAGGGTTTTTAAGACTGCAAAAACAGCACTTTTGTTGAATTTACTGCCAAGTGCCTATGAGGAATAAAGCCAAATCATTTTTGTAGTACTATACTGAATTCTATATTTTTTATTAATTTATTTTTATTTTCCCCTTTGCTTATTTGCATCATGTTTAATCGCATCGTATCTTAACAAATTAAATCATATCGTATCGCATTGATTTGAACTAAATGATTATTGCATCTTATCACGTCGTGAAGACGGTGAATCGTATCGGCAGAAAATCCCATGTATCGTTAAAGTATCATATCCCTGGCAGTGCATCGAGATGCATATCGAATCGTCCTCAGTGCTGAGATTCACACCCCTAATATCCACAGGTGAGATAACAACATAAATGCATAAATTCTTCCCAATGTGTCAAAAACGAGTTGTTTTGATAGAATTTAATTCGCAACTTTCTTCTGTGCTCACTTTAAGTGTGTACGCCATGTATGCACGGCACCACACTGCCCCCAAAACGCAAAGGAACAGTTAGCATTTGTTCTTACTGTTTTTTCAGTTGCCGTTATTTTAGTTTATTCTTTTCTTATTTAACTTTCTTATTGTTTTATTTTGTCAGTGTCCTTTCAAGTTATTTTAAAAGTTGATATTTCAAGGATTGAAAGACTTTCTTTTCTCAAAATTCAAGGATGCAAACATCCAAGTTTTTTTTTTTGGTCTTAATTTTAACATTTCCACATGACATGGCACGAAATACAATCACCGAGGTTTCAGGTTAGCCCAGTAAGTCCCAAGACTTGACAACACAAGATAAAAATATATATAAAAGAAAAGGTTAATGCAGTTGTAAGCAAGTAAGAATGGTTTTATTATTGACACATAAATCTATACAATAACTTTCCAAAAAACGGTATCGCATCGGCCTCAAAAAATTCATATCAGTCGGGCCCTAGTTCATATTAGGGCTGCCAAGATTAGTCGACTAGTCACGACGACGTAAATACATTAATAAACGACTCGTCGACTATAAATATTAATTGTTAACGAGTCGTTTATTTATGTATTTATTTATTTGGCGCTCTGTTTTTGTCGAAAACGACCTCGTCTCACACTATTCACGGGGCTGGATGCCATGTCTGTGATGCACATGCGAAGTAGTGTTCATCCAGGTCATCCGTGATGGAAAGAAAAGCATTATGGGTAGTGTAATGTCATGGCTAACCCATGTTAGCAACAGAACCTGAAACTTCAGGCGCATCTCAACAAAAATACTTAATACAAGGTAAACCTCCCTTTCATGGCACCACGGCAGTGATAAAGCAGCATTTAAATAGGAAGCATGTTGTGGCTGATGCCTAATAATATTTCTGGCATAGTGTAATGCTAATGCTAATGCTAATGCTAGCTTCCAGTCATGTCTGGAAGCTAGCATTAGCCCCGTGTGTGTTACACCGCGTGTGTTAGCATTGCGTGTGTAACATGATGTTCTGTTTGGCAAGCTAACATATTTGTAAGGTTTACGGAGGCTTTAAGTCAGCAAACTAGCGTTTATTAATAACCAAAACAGTTTGCCACTTTTGACTCCTCGCAATTCGCAACCCCACACAGTGTTGTGTTTATAAACTCGGACATAGCAAGACTCAACAAAACATGACAGCTTTGCCACAATCCCTCAACGGAAACATATAACAATAAAGCACAAAATAGTTTGTTATAATATGCAACTCAGTGCTTAAAAAAAAAGTTCCTCCTAATCTTTAAGGATTTATTTCTCCTTTTTTTTTCATTTCAGGTGCATACCACATTTTGTTTGTGTAGATCAAAGGATGGATGGATGGATAGATTTTTTTTTTTTAGATCTGAATTCACTACCTTCTAGACCTACATTTAAAAAAAAGTCTTAGTCCCCAAGAAGAGTGAAATATTATAGTTTCATAGTATTAGTGCTACTCTGCATATTTTTTGGTTCAATTTTAAAATACACTAAAGATTTACAGCAACAGATTTCTAAAGCTCTGTGTAACAAACATTGCCAGTCACCCTCAATCTTCTTTTTTTTTTGGTCTCCTTTCCTCAAACATTTCACTCTTGGAAATATGTGCAAGGTCAACCTGGGGTTGGGTTGAGAGATAGCAACTCTCCCCCTATTTTTCACCCTCGCCAGAGACGGCCAAAAGGCCTTCCACACTTTTGAAGTCAACCATCACCCATGCCACCAGAATGTGAATGTTTGCTTTTCACCTGCCAGAACCACGAGTTTATGGTACCAAAGTGTTTTATCGGGGGGGCTCCATCCTGTCCCCTGTTGAGTTTGTGGATTAAATCACAGATAAACCCCCAAGCCAGATGGCCTAGTTGAACCCAGGTCAGTCACATTCCAGCGTTCTTGAAAGTTACATGTGACCACAGCGCCTTCAAGTGGGGACGATCGGAACTGCCCTCACATGGAACACCTATGATCAACAAAGCAATCTTACACATTTCATCTAAAAAAATTCATCACATACAAGTGAACTTACGCACAACTGAATGTTTCACACCATGTATGTTTTGTTTGTGTTTGGAAAAGAATGTCATATGCATTTCAATCTCAAGAGAGTTCTTAGTTACTCCGCAAAGAACGAAATTACCTCGTGCCGCATTATTAGTCGATATGTGTAACGATAACATGTCTTGCTTGGAAGAACTTGGCTTGCCAGCCTGACCAAATTTTAATTATTAGTTATTAATTATTTAAATCATTTGGAGTTTAAAAAGTCTTGGAGTTGAGTCTGGTCAAAGGGTCGGTCCCTTCTTGAACACGCCCCACAACTTTAAAACAGCCGGCGCTGGCTTTGTTCGCGCTCTCGTCTTCTGCCGCTGTTCCTGTTTATTTTCCACCTTTTTCCCTCCGTCTGACCCAAACTGACAAAAGGATTTTCCGGTGCCGTGCCACGTTCTCAACCACGTGGCACCTTTGTTCCCAAAACGACCAAGTGTCTCGGACTTGGCGATCGGACCATAGCCGCCGTGCAACAAAGTCGGCGCGCGCCCGCACTGTCAGACGGACACACATCCTGTTTTTTTTTCATTTTTCATACTTTCTTTTTTTTGTGTGTTCGCCCCACTTTGGCAACACGGTCGCCGCCGAACTTTTCCGTGACCCCGTTGGGACCCAGCAATCACAGTTGAACGGACACGCGCAAGTCCTGTGCGTCACTTAACACCTGTTTCCAGTGTCCCATCGCAGCGAGAGCTGGTTCAACGGCTGATCTCCCTTAGGACGCAGTAACGCAGCGGATCTCTGCCTCAGGAGCGGGTTTTGGCCAGCTGATACGCGGATCTTCCCGCGCGCCGAGGAGGACAACTCCGGCTGAAGTCCCGACCGCACTTGAGTCGAGCTGTGTCGCCCTCGTCCGACTGTGGAACAATTTTTATAATTTTTATTTTTGCTTTGTTTTGTGTTTTTTGGAGCAGTTTTTTTTCTTCTTTCTTCAAACGATCTTCCCTCCGTCCGCTCGATCCAACTCACTCCAGTAAGTTGCACGTCTCATAACCAATTTGACATATCGCTGGTGCAACTTCCATTTCAAACATTTCACAGATTTGGCAAGTCAAACCTTTCCTTTCTACCTTGTTAAATTGTTCCTTTTTTATTTCTATTAGTTTTACTTTTATCTTTTTTTTCCACCGTATGATAGTTAGGTAGACAGTATTTTGATTCTGTATGTGTAACCGTAGTGAATAAATGCATTATTTTTTTTCAAATCTAGTTCAGTCTCAATCGTCCTGGTGTCCGAGTGGATTAGTAATTATTTTAGTAATACAAAGAACCACAAACTTTGAATGTGGCGACTATGATGATGATTATGATTATGAATAAATAAACGAGAATTTGGATTTTATTCGTTGTGTTTCTCCAAACTGAAAGTAAACAGAACGTGGTGCCCCTATAAGCGATTGAGGGAATTACGACTTCCTCAAGCGCTGATCAAATTACTAATTCGTCCAAAAGACAACATCAATTATTGCTACATCTGGGTATCACCATACATTTTTAAACATGCCAGAAATTACGGTACAAGCTGCAAAATCTAATTAAAGTTCAATGTACTACAATCTTAATTGTCTTTATTATTAAATGGTACATGCTTATACGAAGCGGTTGCATATTGCTTTGTCAAGATACAATCCGCGGTGGTTAATTTGCCATGACTGGCAAGTCGCCACATAGTTGACATGAGTTTGTGATACTAACCGGCCGCTAAGTGGTCTCGACGAGACGGCTTGCACGTTGCAACCGTGCAGTGGCCTAAATGTGCACATTTGTGTTATTCTTTCTATTGTATAAGCATTCATGGCAAATCACAGACATTCACGGCAAAATAACGTTTACGGGAGAATTGCCGGTTATGGCAAAAATAACCATTGCCTTAACAATCACAAACTAACGCTACAACATAGTCTCTGTAGTAACGTTATGCTACTTTTTCTTACGGTAAAACGTTTTGCCACTTGTCCACATATTAAAATAGTTCTCAAATGTGCAAAAGACATGTCTGTATTTTTCTTTTCTTCTGCTCCCATGGCCAGTGGTTTCCATTCACAACATTAGCAGATGGCTACCATGACCGAAATCACTGCCCCTTCAAGAGAGAAGGGTATGCCTAGGCGTGGCCTGGTGCAGCTATTTACATAAAAGTGACACACCCCTAAAACTGACTGTTTTGAACAGAGCTTTTTTTTGGGCTGATTTAGGGACAGCAAAAATATTTGATCCAAAGTAAATTTTGACGAATGCATGTCACAGACATGTCTTTTAAACGTTTGAGAACAATTTAAGTATGTTGAAAAGTTGAATAACACGAGAGCTTTAATGTACTGTAGTTCACACAGATGATGGCGCATTTATAGGCTATTTGGAGTGGGACACCGTGCAGCACACTTAAAATCGGCACATTCACATTTTCACCAACGTTTAAAAATGAATAAATACATTTCTTTGCAATCGGCTTTGGCAAAGGACTGCAAAGTCACACACGGCATCCTGTACATGTTTGTAGTCACCCGGAGATAGTGGTAAGTGTTTACTTATTTAAAACTGTTGATTGCAATTGTGCTAACTAGTGATGCACCGAATTTTCGGCTGGAAATGGCAAAAATTTGCATTTTCGGCGTTCGGCCGAAATAAAATTCAAGCCGAAAGAATATGGCCGAAAGAGGATGATGTGGTGACGCAAGCAAAAACAAAAAAATGCTGCAGGCAAGTGTCTTAAACACCAAACACGGGAGTGAGTGTCCGCCTTGCTGGCATTGGTGAGTACCCGCAGCTTCATTGTGCACACCGGAGAAGGAGAGGGTCGATTGGTAGACTATGTCAAAAAAGAGAGCGCTACAGGTGAGCCACTCTTTCTCCTGCAGCGCCTTCCTTTTTTTTTTTGATGAGAGGCCCTCGAGCGCTTCCACTTTTCACCTGCATTCTGGTGGCCGTGCTAAATACTTAAGCTAATGTTAGCACTATTGCTATCAACAGTTGTAAACAAGTAAACACTTACCACTGTCTCCGGGTGACTACAGATCTGTACAGGACGCCGTGTGTAACTTTGCAGTCCGTTCCCAAAAGCCGATTGGCTGGTGCGAAGAAATGTATGTATTTTTAAACGTTGGTGAATATGCCGATTTTAAGTGCGCCACACCGTGTCCCGCTCCAAATAGCCTACAAATGCGTCATCCGCACCGCACGCATCCGTGCCCGCTAGTGCGAAGTACTGTACATTGACTATAAAGTGCAATTACACCGCCAAAAAATGCTTATTTGCTTACCCCGCGTTTGGTGTTTAATGTACCATTCGCCAACATGTCTCTGATGTCTGTGGTGTGGACGCATTTAAATTTATATTGTGCTTTTTTTAAATGCCCGTGCTAAATAGGCCTAAATATTTAATAATAATATTATAATTTTAATTAATTATAATAAATGCAATGATAATAACAAATTGGCATAATTTTTTGGGGCGTTTCGGTTTTCGGTCAGGCATTTCTCATTTTCGGCCAAGCATTTCTCATTTTCGGCCAAGCATTTCTCATTTTCGGCTTTCGGTTTCGGCCCAAAAATTTCATTTCGGTGCATCCCTAGTGCTAACATTAGCTAAAGTATTGAGCACGGCCACCAGAATGCAAGTGAAAAAGTGGAAGCGCTCGAGGAGCTCTAATCAAAGAAAAAAGGAAGGCGCTGAAGGAAAAAGAGTGGCTCACCTGTAGTGCAGTACCCGACAGCGCTCTTTTTTTCGACAGTTTACCAAGCCGACGCCCCTCTTCTACTCCGGTGTGCACAATGAAGCTGTCGGTACTCACAAACGCCAGCAAGCAGCGAGGCGGACACTAGCCCCCACGTTTGGTGTTTAATTCAAACAGACGCTTCCTTGCAGCGTTTTTTTTTTTTTTTTTGCTTGCGTCACCACAACATCCTCTTTCTGCCATATTCCTTCGGCTTTAAATTTATTTCGACCGAATGCCGAAAATGCATATTTTCCATGGCCGAATATTCGGTGCATCACTACTGTATACAGTGTTTTATTTTACTTTTTACTAATTTAACTAAATTAGTTTAGATAAGAAGGATCTTCACGAAAAGTAGAAGCCAAACGTCTGTATGTCACTTTTTTAGTTCACACATTTCTCCTGCTCGTCTGGGGGAAACGCCTATCAAATGTCGGCAACGTGCAAGCTCATCTTCATCATCAACTTCATCAGTCTCTGCAGCCAGCTTCACTTCATAGACGGACGTCCTTTTGCGGCTCTCAGCTATTTTCAAAGTATGCGATGAGATCAGTGGAGCTACAACGATGAATGGCTGAATCCGAAGCTCAGCGGCTACATGGTAAATGGACTGCTTTTTATATAGCGCTTTAACTACACCAAACAGTCCCCAAAGCGCTTTACAAGTTAAGCCTCAAATTCACCCATTCACACACATATTTACACAGCAATGCTGCCACGCAAGGCGCTGCCAGGTCCATTGGGAGCAAATCGAGGTTCAGTGTCTTGCTCAAGAACAATTCGACATGGTCAACAGGGGTGAGGATCGAACCCACAACCTCACGGATGGGAAACAACCACTCAACCACTGAGCCATGCCGCTCCCATCCTACAAACACTCGAAGTGCGCATGCGCAGCTAGGAGTGAGCATGCATGACATCGTTAAGGCAGATTGATTGACGGGAAGAACCAATCATTAAGATGATCAACCCGGAAGCCGCAGCGACAAAAGATCCTTGAATGCACTTTTAAAAGCTGAGCTTTTAAGGATTCTAGAAATGTTATTTTCCTCAAAATTCAAGGATACAAATATCCAAGGGTTTTTTTCCCATACGAACACACATTTCCACATGACACACAACAAAATACAAACCCTAAGGGTAATGTAATGCTTGAGTTTGAAAATGAAGAATGAAAATGCAAGAGGCTTGAATTTCACATGATAGTTATAATCTACTTTAAGGCCTATCTATACCTGCATAAGTAAAATAAATAAATCAATTAATTAATTATTTAATTAATTAATGAAATATTAAATTGTATTAAATAAATATTAATATTCCTCTGAAATTGTGTGCTTCAAAAAGTCAAATTTTAAACATTAAATAGAGGTTTTAGAACTTGAACGTTTAGAGAAAAGAATATACTCAAATAAAAGCAACTGGAAAAACGGTAAGAACAAATACTGAGTGTTCTGTGCGTTTTCGCCTCTAGGGGGCAGTGTGGTGGCGTGGATCCATGGTGTACACACTTAAAGTGAGTACAGAAGAAAGTTCTGATTTAATTCTATTAAAATAGCTCGTTTTTCACACATTGGGAGGAATTTGTGCCTTTGCGTAGTTATCTTACCTGTGGTATGTGTTCCCACTGCATTTGTGTGTGAATATTCGTTATGTGAAGGAAAACCACTCCCGAAGTCGATGCTAACTTCCAGTTAGCGTTTGAATGGGATCCTCCCTTTGCTTTTAGCATTAGCGCTAGGCTAGCAATGTTGCAAAAATGAAGCATGTTTTGGATATAAACATATATATATACAGTGGATGTTATTCTTAA